>NC_067492.1:30123726-30473726 GCF_947179515.1 Apodemus sylvaticus
TTGAGGTCAGGGATACTAATACTGATACCCCCTGACCTCAAGCAATACTACAGAGCAATAGTGTTAAAAACTGCATGGTATTGGTACAGTGACAGGCAAGCAGAACAATGGAACAGGATTGAAGATCCAGAAATGAACCCACACACCTATGGCCACTTGATCCTTCACAAAGGGGCCGAAAACATCCAATGGAAAAAAGATAGCCTTTTCAACAAATGGTGCTGGTTCAACTGGAGGTCAGCATGCAGAAGAATGCAAATTGATCCATTCTTGTCTCCTTGTACTAAGCTCAAATCCAAATGGATCAAGGACCTCCACATAAAGCCAGACACTCTGAAGATAATAGAAAAGAAACTGGGGAAGACCCTTGAGGACATCGGTACAGGGAGAAAGTTTCTGAACAGAACACCAATAGCTTATGCTCTAAGATCAAGAATTGACAAATGGGACCTAATAAAATTACAAAGTTTCTGTAAGGCAAAGGACACCATCAAAAGGGCAAATCGGCAACCAAAAATTGGGAAAAGATCTTCACCAACCCTCAATCAGATAGAGGGCTTATATCCAATATATATAAAGAACTCAAGAAGTTAGACTACAGAAAATCAAATAACCCTATGAAAAAATGGAGTACAGAGTTAAACAAAGAATTTTCACCTGAAGAACTTCGGATGGCAGAGAAGCATCTTAAAAAATGCTCAACTTCATTAGTCATTAGGGAAATGCAAATCAAAACAACCCTGAGATTTCACCTTACACCAGTCAGAATGGCTAAGATTAAAAATTCAGGAGACAGCAGATGTCGGCCAGGATGTGGAGAAAGAGGAACACTCCTCCACTGCTGGTGGGATTGCAAATTGGTATAACCACTCTGGAAATCAGTCTGGTGGTTCCTCAGAAAACTGGGCACCTCACTTCCAGAAGATCCTGCTATACCACTCCTGGGCATATACCCAGAAGATTCCCTAGCATGTAATAAGGATACATGTTCCACTATGTTCATAGCAGCCCTATTTATAATTGCCAGAAGCTGGAAAGAACCCAGATATCCCTCAACAGAAGAGTGGATGCAAAAAATGTGGTATATATACACAATGGAGCCATTAGAAACAATGAATTCATGAAATTCTTAGGCAAATGGATGGAGCTGGAGAACATCATACTAAGTGAGGTAACCCAGACTCAAAAGATGAATCATGGTATGCACTCACTAATAAGTGGGTGTTAACCTAGAAAACTGGAATACCCAAAACATAATCCACACATCAAATGAGGTACAAGAAGAATGGAGGAGTGGCCCCTTGTTCTAGAAAACTCAGTGAAGCAGTATAGGGCAAAACCAGAACAGGGAAGTGGGAAGGGTTGGGTGGGAAATCAGGGGGAGGGAAGGGGGCTGATGGGACTTTCGGGGAGTGGGGGTCTAGAAAAGGGGAAATCATTTGAAATGTAAATAAAAAAATATATCCAATAAAAAATGGAAAAAAAAGATTCTGAGGGTACCTGCCCCCCCCCCAGCCCAGTTGATTAAAAAAAAAAAACCTATGAAACTTAAGAAGAAGGAAGAGTAAATTGTGGATACTTCAATTCTATGTTGAAAGAGTAATAAAATTATCACAGGAGGTAAAGGAAATAGGAAGCTGGGAGGGAGAGAAGAGGGGGAGGAAAAACACAGGGGGGCAGCAACCAGTATGGGAAGGGACAGAGAGAAGTACAGAGGGTCAGGAAACTAAATAGAAATATGTAGCAGTTGGGGATGGAGAACTGTGGGTAGCCACTAGAGTGTTCCAGATGCCAGGGAAGCAAGAGACTCCCAAGATACAACGGGGATGACATTAGCCAACACACCCAACAAAAGTGACCATCTCCAATAGAGAGGCATGGCCCCCAATTGAGGAGTGGGGCCACCCACCCATCTCAAAATTTTTAACCCACAATTGTTTCTGTCTAAAAGGAATGCAGGGATAAAAAATGGAGCAGAGACTGAAGAAAAGACCAACCAGAGACTACCCTACCTAGGGATTCATCCCAGCTGAAGACACCAAACCAAGACAGTGTTGCTGATGCCAAAAAGTGCTTGCTGACAGGAGCTTCTTAGAGCTGTTGCCTGAAAGGTTCTATTAGCCCCTGAATAATACAGATGCAGATACTCAGAGCTAAACATCAGACAGAGCCCGGGGACCCCAATGGAGAACTAAGTTAAGGACTGAAGGAGCTGAAGGGGGTTCCAACCCTACAGGAAGAACAATATCAGCTAACTGGACCACCCAGAGCTCCCAGAGACTGAACCACCTATACATGGAGAGATAAACGGCTCCAGATATGTACATAGCAGAGGAATGCCTTATCTGGCATCAGTGGGAGAGAAGTCCCTTGCTCTTATGGAGGCTTGGTGCCCAAGCATAGAGGCATGCTAGAGGGGTAAGGAGCAGTGGATGGAAGAGCATCCTCATAGATACAAAGGGGATGGGGCAGAGGGGAGATGGGATAGGGGGTTTATGGAGGAGGAACTGGGAAAGGTGTATCATTTGAAATATAAACAAACAAAATAATTAATTAAAAAATTAAAAGAATTCTGTTTAGTTCCATATTTCATTTTTTTAAAACTTAGATTGTTTGGTTTTGTGATGCTCAGTTGTTGTTGTAGTTTTTTCATTCTTTGTGTATTTTAGATACTAAGTCTGTCAGATGTACAGTTGGCAAATATTGTTTTCCTCCCTTGATTGCCTCTTCACTTGAGTGGACGTGTGACAAGTTTTAAATAAAATAAATCTTTCCACTGAAGTACCTACCTGCATACCAACTGCTAAAGTCAAATGGACACTGTTTTTCTTAAACCTTTTTTACATCAATAAATTTAATAGATTTGTGTATGCAGGAAGCAATGATTCAGTCTTTTCTCTGAGTTTACAAGGGAGGTCCTTTCTGAGAAACATAGAGTGGTCCTGATTTGTCAGCTGTAGCACAGATTGCATTTCATGAATCAATAGGCCTAAAACAAGTATAATTTGCATTTCTGAACAGGTATAAAATATTAATTTTTTTGTGTTTGGAAAAGCATCAATTGCTTATAGATTTCCATTTTTTTAAATTTAATTTTATATATGTTAGTGTCTCACCAGTATGCACGTATGTCTATGCACCAATTGTATAACACATGCCTAGGGAGCTCAGAACGGATATCTGATCTCTGTAAGTAGAGATACAGAGAGTTATTTGCTTCAATCTGTGTGCTGTGAACTTATCTTAACCCCTGAACTGTCTCTGCAACTTAGCTTTCTTCTTGCAGTAATGTCCTCAGTATGACTGCATGTTAGCAAGGTACTTCAATTTTATAGGCCTCTTTCCCAAAAGGTGGCAGGACTGATGGCTTTCTATCTGTCATATATATGAATTCATGGATGTACCATCCCTAAAAGACTATTCTATAGCCAATGTAAAGAGGAACAATGGCTATATAATTTTAATTTTGACTCTACTTCTATAGTTTTGAGCACAATTTCTGTTTTATACCCTGATGTTCAGTATCAGGGTATAAAACATTGATGATTTGTATGATTTTCCTGTTACAAAAAGAGTTTAGTAGTCTTATGCATATGACCCTGTTGCTATATTTAGCTGAAACATATTTCCAGTTGCGTCACAAACGTCCATACTTCCAACTTAATTGCTCTTGAATGAAATTAGAGGCTAGCTATTCAACTATCTTTTTCCATGACCTACTCTGACAACTCCAAATCATAAAATCTGAATGACTTATATGCATTTTCCATTACATTAATAGCATGGAACACTCAGCTATTTTGCTAGATACCCTTCTTTCAGAGTTAAAAGGAACAAATATGAGGAACACCATGCTCCTAGGGAAAAGGGAGGACCTTCGGTCAGCCTGGTGTACAACAACTTCCTGAAAGTGTTTATAAGCAAGGAAACTTGTGTCAACTTGAATACAGTTCTGCATGTGGGTAACATGTGAAGCTTTTCTATATCTAGTCACATTTTTTTCACACACTGACTGTGTACACGATCTCCTGAACAGGATGCTTTTCTTGGTATTCTCTCCATACTCTTAAGCAGTCACCATGTTTCTGCCCTCTTAGAAGCTACCTCCCTTGTAGGGCATTGAGTGCTGTGTGTCCCCTTCAGAGTGTCATGCCATCATATAATCTGAGTTATAAAACACCAACAGAAAAAAAAATTAAACAAATTTATGTCAGTTTCCCATGTGCAAAGAATCATGATTACACCCTTTTGTAGCCCATGAATAGTTATGCAAATAACCTAAAATGCTTCATTTTTCACATGTATAAGAAGAGAAGGTGGAAACTAATGTACATGTACATATCACATAAAATACTCCTTTCAAAACTATTCTCAAGGATTTTGTATAGGACGTGGCCTTGGAAGGGACAGTTAGTATTTAGTATATTCAGAGGAAAGGATGTGTTTTTTACTATCACTTATAATGAGAGAATATTATCTTCTACATTATGTGCGTAAGTTTCTCTGCAGACAACTGCAAGATATTTTCCTTCAGAACATAAATTTTGTCAGTGTAGTTCCTTGCATAGAAGTCCAGGGACCTCTCTGGTGGTTATTTAGAACTCACGGGGCACATAAAACAGTTGCACAGAGGGCATGCATACTGATTGCTGTATTATGAGTTAAAAATAATAGCTGTGCATTTCTGATCTGTGATGTTTTCTAATGTCAAAATCCAGGAAACTGTTGAAGGTGGAATTGTCAAGGAGTAAGAAAAATTCTTCAACCTTCACTATACTATGTACAATTGATTATTTAAAGTGAGATAAAGAAAATACTCCTAGTGTTTATGAATTCTTTACTAGGTAAGTACATTTCAAGCATCAAGTAAGAGAGAAAATGTGATTCAGACAGAAAAAGAAATGAAACACTCTTCTACAATACAATATGAGAAAACCTCACCAATCCCAAGAACAATACCAGAAACATGCATATGAAAGATTTCTGACAAACAAAGCCATTAAGGAGCAAAGGTGGTGAAGGTCTGTCAGGATATTAGGATCATATATATATATATATATATATATATATATATATATATATATGTTTGTGTGTGTATTTACACATATATGTGTAAGTGCATTTCTATTTGTACATGTGTGCATATGTATATATGCATGTATAAATGTATGTATGACAAAAGTATGGATTTTATATAATGTGAAGTATGTATAAGCAATATATCATTAAAATATAGAAAGGAAACTAAACATAAAGGAGAGATTGGGAAGGAGAGTAAGAACAATAAAGAAACAAAAGAGTGAGGGATGGAGAAAGATAGTCAGGAGAGTCAGACAGCCAGACAGCCATGGAGGTTGAGGAATTACTAAGAAGTCTAGATTTGTGGGCTACAGAAAAGGATTTGAATATCAGGTTAATCAATATTCATGATTTACAGTTGCAAGTCTCTACCATAAGAGTAAGATCTTACTGCCTAAAACTGGATTCTACAACGAAACATCTTTCTTGTGTCAACTTGCAAGAATATGGAAAACTAACATTCTGATCTGTCTGGCTGGTAGAGAGAACTGTCAAGTTTGCAAGTAGGAAGGAGAAAGTTCTTGTTGATTGTACAGCAAAACTGGATGTTTTAAATTGTTTCTGCACAGACACAGGAAGTCACTGTTCTTCCTGAACAGCTGTTAGTTTCCTTTTGGAGGAAATTAGCATGGACCTGATTAGACCCCCAACCAGAGATACTTGTTTCCACTCATTTCCATCTAGTTATCTATCTATCTATCTATCTATCTATCTATCTATCTATCTATCTATCTATCTATCTATCTATCTATCAATCAATCAATCTATCTACCTATCTATCTATCTATCTGTCTATCAATCAATCAATCTATCTACCTATCAATCTATCTACATATCTATCTATCTATCTATCCTCTGTCTGTCTGTCTATCTACATACCTACCTATGTGGGAGTTAATGTTTGTATGTCAGTACAAGTGAATACATGCATGCCCCAAGATGTGTAAAATTCAGATGACCACAAGAAGTTGACTCTCTCTGCTTTTTTTCTGGGCTACAAGATTGAATTTAAGTCATTAGGCTTTCTAGCAAGTGTTTCTATAATCAGAGAGATCAAACTCTTTTTGTTCTTGAAATGCAGTTTTATGTTTCCCAAATACAATTTGAAAATACAATACCCTTTAAAAGAAATTTTTGTTTAATTATAAAGTTATTTATTTTTGTTTGTTTGTTTGTTTTGAAAAATAACTGAAGTATCTCATCACTTAAAGAATTATGTTCAGATGGGTTCAGGCCTTCTATTTCATCTTATCTCACACTTCATATTCACAAATGATCAATAGAATGCCACTTACATGCCCACTGAGTACATGAAAATAAACTTGGTAATGATTTAATTGCTAAGGATGTGTGTTTAAAAGTAATCATCAATGTGACAGTGGCCAAAACAGTTCTTCAAAAATAATTATTGGTGAAAATGATATTTATGAAAATTGATTAATATTTAAAACAGTAAAGTAGCAGAATCTGTATCTTTGTTACATGCTTATAAATACACACTCAGGGCTACTGGCACCTACTATATTCTGTAGAACAAACTCTCTTACCAACATTTAAATAAATACATTAAAAATATTGTTGTTTGTGTTTCTACAAGTAATTGGAAGTGTCCTTTCTCGTGTACAGTTCTACTGTGAAAATAATACACTGTCAACAGAATTTACATGCAAATAACTTTTTAGTGTACTTTGGAGGGGAGATTTTGGATAATTAAATGCGTTGAGAATACATTTCTCCTAGCTTCCCTGGCTCTCCAAGCATGCTCATTTTAAGAAGTTGTGTTTTGATTTGTAGTCTAGGTCGTTTTTTTTTTTTTGGGGGGGGGGGTTCAGAAAGTCTTCCATATAAAAGAGTTTTCATGGGCTTCCACAAAAGGATAAAATTCTTCTATTGATAAGACTTAGGTGTGCTGATACAGAGTCAATGTCAATGAATAAACAGCATAAGAAAAAAAAGGCATTATATTGTGAAGCACTTTCACGAAGGACATGTAACTGCTTAGATGCTGTTTAAACCCATGCAAGGCTAAGGCAACTTCATGCACTTACATTGTAAACAAAGATCAACCTTGCAAAATTCTGTAACTCTTAACTCAACCTTAAACCATCAATGGTTGTCAAACATTTGCATTATTTTTGGAGAATGCCAGACATGATTCTACATGGTGCTTGCAGGGCAATGTCAGGGTCCAGTCCTCTTATTCAAAGAGAAAACAAATGAGCAGTGACAGAGTTAAAGACATTAGGATGTGCTTGTCTGGAGAGCAAGAGGTGATATCAAGGGCAACTCTAGTCTACGAAAGACACAGGCATGAGAGATCAGAAGTGAAGGAGATGTTGTAGGAAAAGAACTAATGTTTTAAAAGGGCAGAAAACAGCTTTCTTGTTTGCTCTGGTTATTGTCATTGCAAACCTACTCTTCAAGATCTTTCTTTTCATTCAGCCACTGTCTATTATCTAGAGTGGTTTCTCTCAGTGCCTCCTGAGCCATCACCTACTGTCCTTGCTTTTTACAAAACATTTTTCAACATTCAGTATTTTTTTTTATTCTGTTCCACAATGACTGCCTCATGCCAATTCTTAAATTAGATTCCAAGACTCAGTTTCTCAATATCTCACTTGGGAGTTTCCAGGCAGAAGCCCAAGCTGGCAAGAACTAGCTCTGAGAGGCATTCTTTATATATGGTTGTATACAGGTTTTTTTTTTTATTTTTGGTTTGTTTTATTTTTGTTTTTGTTTTTGTTTTTTAATCTGAGCAATCTTAGAAAATATAGAAAAAATTATCCTCAAAAAGGACCTCATTGTGCAAATTATAATTTCACCTTAGAACTTGGAATTTTACTCCCTCCCATAGTAGCTGAAGACTCTGACACCATTCCACTGTACAGAGTTGAATAAATCCAATGTCAAAAAATAAAACAGGTACTCCAGGAAAGACATCGTGGCCTTGCTAAATTACTGTGTGGACATTACTTGGTCTACTTGTGTTTCAAAACCTAGAATTTATTATAAAGACCTGACAGGACTGAATTAATTATTTTGCTTTGATTTGTATTTTATAACACATCAGAGATACTTTTTTAAACTTTTAAAATTTTTTAAAAATTTTTTAGTAGATTTGTATGTTGTAGTTTAAGTTTTGAGGACTTCATACATGAACACTGCATATCTATTACTCTAAAATCCACTCTTATCAACTACACCTCCTTCTGTGTCTGCTTCCATATCTAGACGTCATGATCTCTTCCTTAATTATTATTGTAACATTTATTTACTCACAAGTGTGCCCAATCTACTGAGTCTTTTTAGTATTGATGTGTGTGCATCTATGTAAAGCGGACCACATGGGTAAGGGAAAAGCTCATGCATAAGTTTAGTTAATTTTTCAATAATTTTTTACAATGTAAGTAGAAATAATTTTATAATTATAATTTCATTATTTCCTACAATGATTGTAACAAAATAACACATATTAAGTAACATTTTAAAAAAGAATCTATTTTCTTCTCAGTATAAATGCTCAGAATGGATATACTGGCAAAGCAGGATACAACTAAGAAAAATTTTGGTCTCATGCCTATATTTCCTTTCTGGTTGGTCAGAAGAGAAAGTAGGGGCAGGGTGTCCATCAGCCGGGACAGGGGGAGGGGAGGAAGGGGCTTCAGATTGGCCAAAAGAAATGGAGGAATTGGAATGATGAGGAAGGGTTCCATGGAAACATACCAGAAGTGCAAAGAGCCAGATCAATAACAAGAAGCGAGTAGCATGGGATCATTTCTGTGAGGGAGCCAGGTTAGCTTAGAGAATCGGTACATCATTTAACTGCTCAGCTATTGAGGTAAAGCTTGAGATAAATCTTGGTTTCTCTGCATGGTTATTGTGGACTACCAAAGGATGAATAAATACAGTTGCTGGATTAATCTTCTACTTGGATTTATATTAACAATAATTAATTTTGCCCTCCAAATCTTATGTTCCAGGACATAGATCTATCTTTGCATATTGTTGTCCATCTGAATTATACAGAAAAGGAATGTATGACCGCCAAGGGGTATTTGTTCTGAGGGTTGCAGCTTTTTTTTTTTAACGAGCTTTGTTGAAATGCCTCCTTCCTTTTTCTGTTTCCTCTGATTCATTCCTGTGCAGTTGGAGGTAGTAACTTCTTTCTTCATCTTATTCCTCTGTCTCTGAGATTCAATTATCAAAAATATATCTTATTTCTTTTCATGTGAAGATTCTATCTCTTGTAAACTATAAAAATAGTATTTTATTAACTTAGTTTTGTCATATACTGTATATTATTCACAGAAAATGCTCCTTACCATTATGTAAATGTCAATATTTGTTGTTTCTTTTTCCATATATTCTAAATAATCAGTAATTTAGTAAAAAATAAAATTTATTGAAACAATGGAGAAATAGATATAAAGCAAGGGATGTGTCTTATAGATTTAACTAGACTTAGTTAATGTGCAAACAGTAAGTTTAATTTAATAGCTAAACATTCAAGTTAATTAGCATTTGAGGAAAAAAGAAAAAAGAAAAAATTAAAGAAAACACTACATCTATAACAAGAAACTTAACAAGGCAGTTAAGTGTGCCAGTTTCCTGTCTAACATTTTAGTATATTCTGTTAATTTATTCTTGTTTCTTGTGATATTGAATAAAAATATGATATTTTAGTGGGACACAAATGAATCAGAATAATATACTATAAAGCTGTTCTATAAGGTGTATCATATGACAATAGAAAACTCAATGGGTAGCCAGTACACTATTAAGAAACAAATTAAGGCCTTTCTTCCAGTTCCCAACTGCACCCAAGATCAGATCTGGTGCTCCAGTATACCCTACCCCTGCTTACAAAGACAGCTTGAATCCCAGGAGGTCTGATACCCCCAGGCTCACTCCCACCTTGAGATCTATCCCATTTGCAGACACCAAACCCTGACACTATTTCTGATACCAAGAAGTACTCCCAGAGTATCTTACTAAGACAGATGCAGATACTTATAGCCAACCATCAGACTGAGACTGGGGACCCTAGTGGAAGAGTTAGAGGAGGGACTAAGGAACTGAAGGGAATTACAACCACATAGATGAAAAAACATAATCAACTAAACAGACCCCACCCCCCAGAGCTCCCAGGGCCTAAATTATCAACCAAACAGTACACATAGATGGGTCCATGGCTTCAGCTACATATGTAGCAGAGGATAGCCTTATCTGGTATCAATGTGAGGACAAGTCCTTGGTCCTGTGGATGTTTATTGCCCAGTGTAGGGTGATACTAGAGGAATGAGGCAGGAGTGGGTGGGGGAACACTCTCTTAGAGGCAAAAAGGAAGGATGAAGGGATGGGGGGTTGTGGAGGGGAGACAAGGAAAAGGAGACAACATTTGAATTATAAATAAAGAAAATAATGAAATAATTATGATGATGATGATGATGATGATGATGGTGGGGTGGTGGTGAAACAAATTGTACCAGGATAAAATACTATTGAGGATTTTCTTATGAAGATACTGAAGAAAGATTCCATTGTGCATACTTTTACTTATTTGATCATACGAAATTAAAATTACATTGAAAACAAACATTAACCTTTTCATGAGTTAGAAATTTAGGAAATACTGTTGGCTCATGTAGTTTGCACATTGAATATTCCCTCAAGGACCACATTTAAACATTTGCTAAAAACTTCATGTTTTGGGAAGCTGGAAATTTTAACGAATTTGGGTGAAATCTTCAGGCCACTGGAGGTATAGCAGAAAAGGGATTGTGGAAATGTAGTACTGTAATGACTAGTCTTTGTTGTCAGTTTGACTATATCAGGAATGAACTACAACCCAGAGATGAAAGGCACATCTGTGAGGGATTTTCTACTTCATTTGAAGTAAGTAAATCCACATTTATTCTGGACCTTTGAAGCAGAAAGACACACCTCTGATTGCAATCTAAAGGAGGGAAGGCTACACACTTTTGATTAAGATCTTGAGGTGGGGAGGCACACCTTTAATCTAGGTTACACCTTCTGATGGAAGGCTATATATGAGCATGGTAGAGGGAATGTTTTGCTCTTTGCCTATTTTCCTTCACCTTGAATGCATGTTCATTCCTTCATCAACACTGGAGTCTACATCTTCAGAAATATAGCATAAATAGAAGACTAGTTGAGACACCTAGCTTGTCAGGCCAAGCAATTACTAAATTTTTTACTTCATTTTCACTGCTAGTCATTGCTGAAATCACTGTAGTGCATCCTGTAGGATATTCATATATATATATATATATATATATATATATATAGAGAGAGAGAGAGAGAGAGAGAGAGAGAGAGATCCACTCCATTAGTTCCATGACTATTACATGTCTCATTCATTTTCTTTTCATTTCCTGATTTCTTGTGAGAATTAAAATTTTTGATTATGGTTGCATTGGCAATAATGGTTGTCAAAAGTTATAGTTAATGGGGTAATAATTTTGTGAGGCAGAATACCACAAATAACTAACTTAGCCTGATTAAAAGGTAAAATGTATTGAGAAAATGAATGGACACCACCACACATTACACAGCATGCATACAAAAAAATCACAAATATATTATTTAAAAATTAAGTAATTTAATAGACAGATACAATTGCCTTGTCTCGATGTTAAATTCAAATTTGAAAGCAAAATTTTGATTTACCATAATATGTGAATATTTTCCCCAATAACATATATTTCCTTATACCCATAATGAGTATAGAGTCAGCTTAATTTTTTAAATATGGCAATTTTACAATATATATATATATATATATAACAGAATTTAAAATTACATATCTGTATAGAACAAGCATATGGACTGAACTGAAATGTTTAAAAACACATTACCATTGCCTAGATATTTATTTCAATAAAGAAAAATAGAAAAGGGTATCTCTAAGAAAGAAAATTAACAAAATGAATCAAATACCTTGATACGATAAAACATATATCCAGAAACCTAATATGTTTTAGAACACAAAAGAGAGGTTTCATTCCTATATGAGTGATATCATGAAGTTTTTATTACATATCTAATTTTTTATTTGTGATAGTTGAACACATATATACACATACATAAATACCCTTATGCACATCACACACACACACACACACACACACACACACACACACACAAACACACACATACGCACTGCTATGACTTATATGACTTACAACGGAGGAAAGAAATCAAAATGAATAGAATGTTGTGAATGTTTTAAATTTGTATCCATGGTGAACTTTTTCATACAATTACCATATGATAGAAATAAGAGGTATTGGTGCTACTAATTGATTTCAAAATGACTCAAATAAGTTAGAGTTTATCCCTGGTTTTGTTTTGTTTTGTTTTTGTGAATGTTCTGTTTTCAATTTCACTGTATGATTCTTAGTTCATTCTCTATCTCTAGCCACTCACAATAGAAAACTTCTTGATCTTAACCATTAATTTCCCTTAGGATTATAAGTAAGGTATTCTGAGAAATCCATGATTGGGGAACTACACAACATAACTACTATATATAAAATGCATCAACTTTATTTTGTTAAAATGCCTTAATTTAACCTTCTGATAGCAATGATATTTTGCATTAGGATACAGAAGAGACAATTTATAAATGACATGAGTTTTAATTGATACAGCTTATCTCCAATGAGGAAGACACAACTATTGATGACCACAGTGATTTTGTATTTTAATGAAGTGGTATTGTAAATGTGATTATCCTGATACAGAAATATGGACTTAGGAGAAGTTAAAAATATTCACACAGAAGAATGAACCATGAGCAGCACACTGGAGTTTCTATTTCAGTGGTTAAGTATACAGATAACTATTATTTGCAATGTCATTGTCTTCTGGTTTTACTTCTGTGAACAGACACCATGAGTAAGGCAACTTTCATAAGCACATTTAATTGTGCCTGACTTACAGGTTCAGAGGTTTATCGTATTATCATCAAGGTGGGAGCATGGCAGCATTCAGACAGGAATGGTGCAGGAGGAGCTGAGAGTTCTATGTCTTCATCTGAAGGCTACTAGCAAAATACACTACTTCTAGGCAGCTAGGATGTATGTCTTAAAACCATAGTAACACACCTACTCCAACAAGGCCACATCTACCACAACAGGGCCACAACCTCTAATAGCTACTCCCTGGACCAAGCATATACAAACCATCACAGGCATGTATGTGTGTCAAAAAGGAAATAAAATGCTGGCAAATACAGTCATATAAGTATATATCTGTGGAATATGAGTATGCAAATTTATCCTTAAACATATGTGTGATACTAGGATTCTGTTCTAAAGAAAGAATGGAAAAAATGATGTCAGGTCTTATTCAAGAATCCTCGGTGCCACAGAACCATGATTTATAAGGTTGATATGTATTTACATAAGTTGCCCAGGGTGCCAGGGCATGTTGCTGCATTTCTTTAATCCTGGTTCTTTGGAGGCAAAGGCAAGAAAATCTCTGAGTTTGAGGTCAGCATCATCTACAGAGTGAGTTCTTATACAGTGAGGGCCACATAGAGAAACCTTGTTTTTGAAAATCCACACAAACACACTCAACTATCCAAAGTTTTAACATCATGTACAGTTTGGAAGAGAGAAACATGAAATGTATTGCAATGACTTTAAAGAAGAATTGTGCTCTTAGAGGCTTTCAATATATTTTAAATGAGTAAAATATTGAGACAGGGATTTGACCAGCATAGTCCTGAATAACATGAAAAAAATGACTTGATGGTTTAAAATCAAGGAATTTAAAAATAAAGTGACAAGATAGGGAGCCGATTCTGAAGTAACACTCTACACATTAATAATTGTGAGGCTGATGGAGAATCTTGGAGATTTCCAGGGCATTAAAATGAATTTTGCTAAGGTTAAAAGAGTCTGATGAAATTTACAAGTCAATGGAAATAAACATTAGTACATAGATATAAGAAGGGATTTGGAGGGCTATGAAAAGAGAAAGAGAGACACATTTTTTTTTAAATTTTATTCGATATATTTTTTATTTACATTTCAAATGATTTCCCCTTTTCTGGTTCCCCACTCCCCGAAAGTCACATAAGCCCCCTTCCCTCCCTCTGTTCTCCCACCCATCCCTTCCCACTTCCCTGTTCTGGTTTTGTCTTATACTGCTACACTGGGTCTTTCCAGAACTAGGAGCCACTCCTCCGTTCTTCTTGTACCTCATTTGAAGTGTGGATTACGTTTGCATATTCCAGTTTTCAAAGCTAATATCCACTTATTAGTGAGTGCATACCATGATTGATTTTTTGAGACTGGGTTACCTCACTTAGCATGATGTTCTCCAGCTCCATCCATTTGCCTAAGAATTTCATGAATTCATTGTTTCTAATGGATGAATAGTACTCCATTGTGTAGATATACCACATTTTTTGCATCCACTCTTCTGTTGAGGGATACCTGGGTTCTTTCCAGCATCTGGCAATTATAAATAGGGCTGCTATGAACATAGTAGAACATGTATCCTTATTACATGGTGGGGAGTCTTCTGGGTATATGCCCAGGAGTGGTATAGCAGGATCTTCTGGAAGTGAGGTGCCCAGTTTTCAGAGGAACCGCCAGACTGCTTTCCAGAGTGGTTGTACCAATTTGCAACCCCACCAGCAGTGGAGGAGTGTTCCTCTTTCTCCACACCCTCTCCAACACCTGCTGTCTCCTGAATTTTTAATCTTAGCCATTCTGACTGGTGTAAGATGAAATCTTAGGGTTGTTTTGATTTGCATTTCCCTGATGACTAATGAAGTTGAGCATTTTTTAAGATGCTTCTCCGCCATCCGAAGTTCTTCAGGTGAGAATTCTTTGTTTAACTCTGTACCCCATTTTTAATAGGGTTATTTGGTTTTCTGGGATCTAACTTCTTTGTGCTTGAGAATTCAACAACAATAAAAGAGAATCAGCATGTTCTCATTTAATCAAGCCATAGGCCAAAAAATAAAAAAATAAAAAAAAATTTACAAAAAGGTACTAAACAGTGAAGGAGACCAAGGCATAAGAGCAATAAATACCCTACTCTAACCATTCTCTCATCAACACTAGTATTAAAAGGTAAGAGAACAAAAGGATGAGATACAAATATTTATTTTGTTATGAATAAAAGAGTGTTACTGAAAGACAACTCAAAGAGCCACTTGCCAAATGAATAGGAAAACACAACCTGTGATGGGTTTATATAAGCTCGGCCCAGAGAGTGGCAATATTATAAGATGTGGCCCTCTTGGAGTAAGTCTGGCCTTGTTGGAGTTAGTGCGTCAGTGTGGGCATGGGATTTAAGACCCTCACTCTAGCTGCCTGGAAGTCAGTATTTTGCTAGTAGCCTTCAGAGGAAGATGTAGAACTCTCAGTTCCTCCTACACAACAGCCTGGATGCCACCATGTTCCTGCCTAGATAATAACAGGCTGCACCTCTGAACCTGTAAGCCAGTCCTATTTAAATGTTGTTCTTATAAGATCTGCCTTAGCCAGGCAGTGGTGGCGCGCGCCTTTAATCCCTGCACTTGGGAGGCAGAGGCAAGAGGATTTCTGAGTTCGAGGCCACCCTGGTCTACAGAGTGAGTTCTAGGATAGCCAGGGCTATACAGAAAAACTCTGTCATGAAAAACCAAAAACCAAAAAAAAAAAAAAAAAAAAAAAAAAAGAGCTGCTTTGGTCATGGTGTCTGTTCATAGCAGTAAAAACCTAATTACGACACAGCCTTAAGACTTAGAAATGAAAATATACATTATACTATACATCTGTGAAACAAAAGCAAACAAAATAGATGTTTCTTGTTTCAAGATATATCCTGGATATCTTCTTATGACAACCATGAAGAACAGAATGGAATAAAATGCCTTGTAAAATCAGAACAGCGTTTGCCTTTGCAAAGACACATGAGGGAACCATTTTTCCCCTTCAACATGATGTCAGGCGTTGTTGGGGAGATACTCAAGAGAGACATCAAATCGTAGTCTTTCATATGGGAAAAATCTTCATAAAAATAAATTGCTGTTTGTTTTAAGAGATGAGACCTCATCTCAAATTTTCTCTGCATATCTCTAAAGGGAAATATGGAGCATTGTCTTAGAGGGATTTCTATGGTAAACACACACATTTTGCCGAGTGCATATGTAAACCGATACTTTTATGTTACAGAGAATAAACATTCTATGGCATTTTATTAACTGATCCTTATATTCAGTTATTACTGTCCCTAGGCTTCTGTATATAATTTTTTTCTTCTACAACTTGTATACATTAGGTTTTTCCTTGGTTGTTTGCTTTCTGCTGTGGTTTTATCTATTCTTTTCTCTATATATCTGACAAGAGGATGTTTAAGATGAAGTTGTTCTAAATCCAATTATTATTAAACAGTAAATGTGACTCTAGGGTTAGATGAAAAATCAAAGGTAAAATTTATTAAATATAAAAATTATTGTTAGTTTATTGTGTCTAAGTAATAAGGATATTCTATCCACAATAATTAACAGCTTTTGGATATGATTTTTATCAATTATTGGAAAGAAAATGTGACAAATATGATACACTATATGAGAGGTCAGATGTCTTCACCTGAAATTATATCAGTATTGCATACTTGGCTTTATAGTTAACAATTTGTGACATTAAAATCAGCATTCAGATAGTGTGCCCATATTAACAATTCATTTAAGACATTGAAAAATTCAAACAAGTGTTGTTCTGATATTTGTTTGAAAATGATTTCACTTTCTTTTCTTTCTCCCTTCTTTTGGTTCAATTTGCTCTCTGTCTCTATTTCTTTCTGTGCGTCTCGTTCTTTGTATGTATGAATGTTTGTACATGTAGGTGTCTGTGTGAACATGAATGTGTATTTCTCTCAGTAGTTTGAAGGACTAAAGAAGTGAGCACTCTTCATTTACACGATGGTCTGTGTTAAATGCTTCCAGTGTTCAATAATGTTCTAGTTTATTGCAAAAAAGAAATGTAAGGCCTCATGCTGCCATTGTGTATTAGTGCTGTAAATGCATCTGATAAATACACATACACATAACACAATTTTATGAGCCTGTTGAACTTTGTGCTAAGTGAATTGAGTCTTGCACTGAAAGGCAAACTCTGAACTTATTTTCAGAATGCAAGGACACAACTTACAGAAATAGAGCATAAAATGACAGCTGGCAGAGCTTGTAGGACAATAAAGGGAAGAACGGGGAGCTGTCAATCATATGGTAAAAAGTTTTAGACTTCCAAAGTTTCCTGAAACCTATTGCAGAGCAATGTGATTATAATAAAAATAATATATTATATATTTCAAAATAACTAAAAATAAATTCCAAATGTCTCATTATAAAAAAAAAGATAGGTAAATGAGAGGATGGTTATGTTAATTAGCTTGATTTAATCATGCTACATTGTATAGCATAAGTATGTAATATCACATTGTATTCTAAATATATACAGAAATGATTTGTCATTTGAAGAAATAGCGTAAAAAGAACTTGACATTCTCAGAAGGGAAAACAGTTACACAACCTGAGGATCGTGGTAAAAAAGAAAAGATGGGCAAACTGCCATTTAAGAAAAGCTTTGAGGAAAAATGAGAAAAAATATATCCCTACTTCAGGCAGATTCTGTGGGGTGGACGTGGGGCTCATGGTAAGTTTATGGACATAGTCTTGTGCTCACAGGGATGCTATCTAGGTTAAGTTCACATTGAAGTCACTGGTGTTAAAGTCTCAGGCCTTCCATCTTGCAAGTTTTATATCATGTCTCCATACTTACTGACATAAATTACAATAAATCTATTAATCACAAGCATTCAGCTTAAATATCATTTGCTCAATCAATCCATAGACATTTATGTCCTATATTCTCCAGGAAAATTTCTTCTATGAAATGACACATCATTGACACATCTCTGGTCCTTTCTTTGGTTAACAAGTAATGACTATCAGGGGAGCCTTATGTCTGTTTTCATAAAGATGTTGTCCCCATTCCTGGAGATTGAAGCATGATTCATTAGTGACTGATTATCTGTTCTCAGATCTCATTTGATGGGCATACTACCTATCAGGAATAGGGCCAAACTCCCATGTAGGAAGTGCAGTTTTTAGATCTAGGATACATTAGTCTAAAGTATGAACCTTCCTGACTATCCCAGACAGGATAACCCTAAGCTATCTTCAAGTAGATATTTCAAAAAGACAGCCAGTGGCTGCAAAATAAAGTCAAGTTAGAACTTGTTCATGGACCCCGAGAACAGTCAGCCAGCTACATGTACCCTTCCCCCAGCCTAGAATAGGTAAAATAGACCTTAAGTGTTTGCCACAGTAGAGTCATCCACCTTGCTGCACCTGCAATTTCCCACAGGAGTAGACTGCCCACTGAGCTTTCTTTACAACACAATTCAGCAGAAACAAAGGGTGGGATTCAAAGGCAAAGGGGGTGGGGGGCTCAGTTACAGCCTAAACATATTGTGGCACAGAAAATTCAAGAAAGAGAAGATGATTTACTTATTTCAAATTATTTTCAAAAGCTTCTAGGAGATGTTAATTGGCTAAGATCTTACCTAAAGCTCACCAAAGTAGGACTTAAGCATCAGTTTGATATTCTCAAGGGGGATGCAAATCATAATTCCCCTAGGCAATTAACTGGTGAGGGCCAAATAGTTTTGCAGAAAGTAGAGGCAGCTTTAGGCAACAACAGATACATTATGTAGATTATAATCATTTGATGACTGTTTCACAACAGTCCTTTGGCAAAAGGGACCATTAAGGTGGGTTCATCTTTCTTCATCTCCAAGGAGAGTTTTAACACCCTATTATGAAGCTGTTGCTGTGTTAATACAGAATTGTAGGATAGAATCATGAAAGTATTCTTAAGATACTTAAGAACCCGATGAAATGTTTACACCTTATTTCAAACAGCAATTAAATTGGTTATTGCACAATACTGGTATTTGGCCTAATTGCATATGCAAATTTTCAGGCAAAATTGACAAGTTGTTACAATTTGCCTTTTTACAAATACAATATACAATACAAATACAATACTTTTGTATTTCCTGTAAATTTACACATGCAGTCAATAAAGAATGCATTTATTGTATTTATAAACAGCTCATCTAACAGGAGAGAAGCATATGTGATTGGATCACAGGTTTAGTCTCTTGAGTTTTCCCATGGTTCAGCACAGGTCATTGAATTATGTGCTGTAGACACTGTTTTGAAATGTTGAAAAAAATCAAGCTTTTAATTTGTATACTGATAGCCAATATATAGCCCATGGTTTACAATTGTTTGTAATTGTTGCTTTTTTAGATATTGCTAATTGTCAAATTTTGCAATTATTTATGCAAATATAGCTTAATTTAAGAGAATGTACTGTTCCTTACTTTATAGGACATTTAAGAGCTCATATTGCCTGAACAGACCCCTTAGGGCAATGCCGCAGCAAATTTGTATACGAGGCAGATTATAGGCCTTACACAGGAACAACTGACTATACAATTACATTCCTTATATCATCAAAATAGTAGTAGCTTGAGGCAATAATTTGGTATTTCTAGAAAATATGCACATCAAATTGTAAAGACTTTTCCTCAGTGTCCTCAGTTTCTTCATGTACCATATAATGGTGTTAATCCTGAAGGACTTATACATAATCAATTATGGCAAATGGATGTTAATCTTATTTCCGATTTTGGAAAAATTAAAATATGTACATGTGACTTGACACCTTTTCAGGCTTTTTAGTTGCAGTTGCTTTAACAGGAGAAGCAATTAAAAATGTAATTATTCATTGCCTGCATTGTTTTTCTATGCTTGGTGTTGAAAATCAGATTAAAACAGATAATGGAACTGGCTATTCCAGTTAAGCATTTGAGGTGTTTTGTAGACAATTCAACATTACCCATATTACTGGGATTCCTTATTATCCTAAAGGACAAGGTATTGTGGAACAGACCTGTAAAACTTTAAAACCATATCTTCACAAAATACCAAAATGGGGGAGTTATATCCCCATACACCATATTTAAATCATGATTTTTATTTTTAAAATTTAAAAATTTGGATGCCAATAAACTCTCTGCTGAGTGTTTATGGCGCCCTAAAACTAGGCATACTTATGCCTAGGTGAAATGGAAGGATCCACTAATTGACATATGACATGATCCTGATCAGGAATTTAATTCATGGAAGTGGGCGTGTCTGTGTTTTCTCTGCAGGATGCTGCAGGAGCTTGCTAGTGGCCAGTGTGATTGGTGAGACATGCTGACGTGGGACAAAGAATGATTCTGACCTCTGAGCTTTTAGAGTGCCCTGACAATGGTGACAGAAAAGCAGTACTGAACATATGTTCTTGACCCACCTTTGTTGTCTATATCCCAGATTGGACAAGTTTCCTTGCATCAAGTTTTTAGACCTTATGGGACCGAGAACATAGAGACTGTGGAAACTGACTTAAAAAAACTGATCAAAAAGAGAAGTCATAATGACTCTTCTCTTTTCTTTAATATGACAGTTATTCTGACTCAATTCTGGACTCGTCTAGAAATCAATCCAATATTGGAAAAAAAAGTAAATGACAGTCTTCATTTGCAAGACTGATTCTAGACATTTTCAGAATCTTTTTTGGAAGTTAGTTAAGCTCCTAATTTTTTATTATGTATAACCTTCTATGAAGAAGGTTACTTGTATATCAATCATTCAGGAATAGTAAAGGATTCTATGGCTAAAGTTTGAGAAAGACTAGCCAAAAGGAAAGGAGACAAAGAACAGAATCAGGGATGGTTCGAACCCTGATTCTCCACTTCCCCATGGCTTACAATTTTAATTTCTACACTGCTTGGACCATTAATTATAACCTTGTTGTTTTTAACTTTTGGATCTTATGTCTAAAACAGATTGGTTGTCTTCACACAGGATCGCTTTCAGAAAGCTCAGCTATTCACCATGTCAGGTACTCATCACTATGAAGAAATGCATTGAGTGCATATTCATACGACCTTCCTGACTTGTTCTGAATGGCAAAGAGTGTGCTTTTGAAGTCTGGTAGTCAGGGACCGGTAAGATTATTCTTGAGCTCCTATTGACCTAAAACAGAGACATACATCAAAGGTTATGTTTGTCATAAGTACATGTATTTATATAGGGAAGACATGACAGGTAAGAAGGAGCAATATAGACACAGACCTAAGATAGGCACAGCCACCTAGACACTCCTTACTCTAGACTGGATTATGGAAAACAAGGAAATCTTGTACCCCAGTCCAGCTCATCTTGACAAAAAAAAAAAGAGGAAAAAGACTAACCAGTCTTGAGCAGGTTAAATAGACCTTAAGTGTTTGCCACAGTGAAGAGTTCTGCCTTGCCAAACTTGTAATTTCGTATATGAGTAGACTGCCCTCTGAGCTTGTTTTGCAACACAATTCAGTTGAAACCAAGGGTGGGCTTTCCCTATATAAATACAGCCTTCATCAGAATTTGTCTTGGCTTCATCCTTCTCTCGCACCTCGTTCCTTTTTCATTTCCAGAGCCCCTTTCAGGTTGATCCAGTTCATTCATGGCTACAAGACAACTACATCTGTCTACCAAACCATGCTGTCCACAAGCCATGAACTGTATGGTCAAAGAAAAATATGCTCCAAATACCCCAGTCTTGTAATATTAAGATAAGCATTAAAATATATATGACATAGTTACTGTTCTATTGATGGGCAAAGTCACCATGATCAAAGTAACGTGCAGTAGACAGAGGGATAGAATCCACAGGGAGCATGGGCGCAGGCAGGCATGGTACTGGAGCAGAAACTAAGAGCTTATATCTTTTTCTACAAGCAGGAAACACACACACACACACACACACAGAGAGAGAGAGAGAGAGAGAGAGAGAGAGAGAGAGAGAGAGAGAAAGAGAGAGAGAGAGAACTGGGAATTAGGTTGATGTTGAGCATTTGAAACCTCAAAGCCCATTCACAGTGACAACTCATCTACAACAAGGTATCACTTCCTAAACCTTCCAAGCAGCTCCAATGACTAGGCACAAGTGTTCAAATATTTGAGCCTGCCAGAATCATTTTCATTTAAACCACCAGAATATGAAATGTTCTTTCCCAAATACTTATAATATACAATAGTGTGATATTGTTATCTCTTCAGATATGACACAGAAGGTTGTTTGGACAAAATGGTCTGTTATAGGCAATTAGTTATATTTTCCCTACAACAGGAAAGTACTGCCCAATTAGTATTAGAAATGGTTTACTCTTATTCCACATGTAAAATGAAAAAAAATTAAGGAACACATTGATAAATAATTGACACTTTTGAGCACTAAGGAATATATTGGTAAAGTTTATAAGGAAGAATGTTGAAGATTGATGAATTGTTGTAAGATGGATTAACAGGGTAGAACACGTTTACCTGTAATGTTTCTCGGTCACTGTCTGCTAGGATTTCTGCATCTGCAGACACAAGTATTCTCAGAAAAACAGTCATAAAATTTGCATCTAGGTCACTTAGGTAGACGATCATGTCGTCTGCAAATAATGATAGTTTGACTTCTTCCTTTCCAATTTGTATCCCTTTGACCTCCTTATGTTGTCGAATTGCCCGAGCTGGTACCTCAAGTACAATATTGAAAAGATAAGGAGAAAGGGGGCAGCCTTGTCTGGTCCCTGATTTCAGTGGGATTGCTTCAAGTTTCTCTCCATTTAGTTTGATGCTGGCTACCGGTTTGCTGTATATTGCTTTTACTATGTTTAGGTATGGGCCTTGAATTCCTGTACTTTCCAAGACTTTAAGCATGAAGGGATGCTGAATTTTGTCAAATGCTTTTTCAGCATCCAATGAAATGACCATGTGGTTTTGTTCTTTGAGTTTGTTTATGTAGTGGATTGTATTGATGGATTTCCGTATATTGAAACAACCCTGCATTCCCGGGATAAAGCCTACTTGATCATGGTGGATGATCGTTTTGATGTGTTCTTGGATTCGGTTGGCAAGAATTTTATTGAGTATTTTTGCATCGATGTTCATAAGGGAAATTGGTCTGAAGTTCTCTTTCTTTGTTGGATCTTTTTGTGGCTTCTGTATCAGCGTAATTGTGGCTTCATAGAAGGAATTGGGTAGTGTTCCTTCTGCTTCTATTTTGTGGAATAGTTTGAAGAGTATTGGTGTTAACTCTTCTTTGAAGGTCTGGTAGAATTCTGCACTGAAGCCATCTGGTCCTGTGCTTTTTTTGGTTGGAAGACTTTCTATGACTCCTTCTATTTCTTTAGGCATTATGGGACTGTTTAGATGGTCTAGTTGGTCCTGATTTAATTTTGGTATTTGGTATCTGTCAAGGAAATTGTCCATTTCCTCCAGATTCTCCAGTTGTGTTGAGTACAGGCTCTTGTAGTAGGATCAGATGATTTTTTGGATTTCCTCAGTTTCCGTTGTTATATCTCCCTTTTCATTTCTAAGTTTGTTAATTTGGATACTTTCTCTGTGCCCTTTGGTCAGTCTGGCTAAGGGTTTATCTATCTTGTTGATTTTCTCAAAGAACCAGCTCCTGGTTTTGTTGATTTTTTGTATGGTTCTCTTTGTTTCTACTTGATTGATTTCAGCCCTGAGTTTGATGATTTCCTGCCTTCTACTCCTCCTGGGCGAAATAGCTTCTTTTTGTTCTAGGGCTTTCAGGTGTGTCATTAAGCTGGTAATGTACGCTCTCTCCATTTTCTTTTTGGAGGCACTCAGGGCTATGAGTTTTCCTCTTAGCACTGCTTTCATTGTGTCCCATAGATTTGGGTATGTTGTGTTTTCATTTTCATTGTGTTCTAAAAAGTCTTTAATTTCTTTCTTTATTTCTTCCTTGACCAAGGTATCATTAGAGAGCTCCTACAGCTGATAAACAACTTCAGCAAAGTGGCAGGTTATAAAATCAACTCAAGCAAATCAGTGGCCTTCCTATACTCAAAGGATAAGCAGGCTGAGAAAGAAATTAGGGAAATGACCCCCTTCACAATGGCCTCAAACAGTATAAAGTATCTTGGGGTGACTCTTACCAAACATGTGAAAGATCTGTATGACAAGAACTTCAAGACTCTGAAGAAGGAAATGGAAGAAGACCTCAAAAAATGGGAAAACCTCCCATGCTCATGGATCGGTAGAATCAATATAATTAAAATGGCCATTCTGCCTAAAGCACTATACAGATTCAATGCAATACCCATCAAAATCCCAACTCAATTCTTCACGGAGTTAGAAAGAGCAATTATCAAATTCATCTGGAACAACAAAAAACCCAGGATAGCTAAAACTATTCTCAGCAACAAAAGAAAATCTGGGGGAATCAGTATCCCTGACCTCAAGCAATACTACAGAGCAATAGTGTTAAAAACTTCATGGTATTGGTACAGTGACAGACAGGAGGATCAATGGAACAGGATTGAAGATCCAGAAATGAACCCACACACCTATGGCCACTTGATCCTCGACAAAGAGGCTGAAAACATCCAATGGAAAAAAGATAGCCTTTTCAACAAATGGTGCTGGTTCAACTGGAGGTCAGCATGCAGAAGAATGCGAATTGATCCATCCTTGTCTCCTTGTACTAAGCTCAAATCCAAATGGATCAAGGACCTCCACATAAAGCCAGACACTCTGAAGCTAATAGAAAAGAAACTGGGGAAGACCCTTGAGGACATCGGTACAGGGAGAAAGTTTCTGAACAGAACACCAATAGCGTATGCTCTAAGAGCAAGAATTGACAAATGGGACCTCATAAAATTACAAAGTTTCTGTAAGGCAAAGGACACCATCAAGAGGACAAATCGGCAACCAACAAATTGGGAAAAGATCTTCACCAATCCTACATCAGATAGAGGGCTAATATCCAATATATATAAAGAACTCAAGAAGTTAGACTCCAGAAAACCATACAACCCTATTAAAAAATGGGGTACAGAGTTAAACAAAGAATTCTCACCTGAAGAACTTCGGATGGCAGAGAAGCATCTTAAAAAATGCTCAACTTCATTAGTCATTAGGGAAATGCAAATCAAAACAACCCTAAGATTTCATCTTACACCAGTCAGAATGGCTAAGATTAAAAATTCAGGAGACAGCAGGTGTTGGAGAGGGTGTGGAGAAAGAGGAACACTCCACTGCTGGTGGGGTTGCAAATTGGTACAACCACTCTGGAAATCAGTCTGGCGGTTCCTCCGAAAACTGGGCACCTCACTTCCAGAAGATCCTGCTATACCACTCCTGGGCATATACCCAGAAGACTCCCCACCATGTAATAAGGATACATGTTCTACTATGTTCATAGCAGCCCTATTTATAATTGCCAGATTCTGGAAAGAACCCAGGTATCCCTCAACAGAAGAGTGGATGCAAAAAATGTGGTATATCTACACAATGGAGTACTATTCAGCCATTAGAAACAATGAATTCATGAAATTCTTAGGCAAATGGATGGAGCTAGAGAACATCATACTAAGTGAGGTAACCCAGACTCAAAAAGTGAATCATGGTATGCACTCACTAATAAGTGGATATTAACCTAGAAAACTGGAATACCCAAAACATAATCCACACATCAAATGAGGTACAAGAAGAAAGGAGGAGTGGCCCCTGGTTCTGGAAAGACTCAGTGAAACAGTATTCAGCAAAACCAGAACGGGGAAGTGGGAAGGGGTGGATGGGAGGACAGGGGAAGAGAAGGGGGCTTACGGGACTTTCGGGGAGTGGCGGGGGCTAGAAAAGGGAAAATCATTTGAAATGTAAATAAATTATATCGAATAAAAAAAAATTTTCAAAAAAAAATTTGCATCTAGAACTAAGGAAATAGTTCAGTTCATAAAATTTTTACCCTGCAAACATGAGATGATCTTAGTTCAGATCCCCAGTTCCAAACTTACAAGGTATGCACAGCAGAACACAGGTATAACACCAATCCTCAGATGGAATGTGAAAAAACAAATCCTGAGACTCTTTGGGCAAATAGCCTAACAAACTTGTGAGCTCCATGTTCAATAAGAAATCCTATTTGATAAATGAAAGTAGAGAGAAACTAAGGAAATCATCCAACAACTATCTCTATACTTCATAGGGATGCTCTGAACATCTGAATATGCACCTGAACACATAGGCAAACAAAGAGGAAAATATATAATCATACACAAACATAATTGCAAATATACTGAATATATACATTTTTGTGATATTATTTTCTGAACAAAGCAATATAAAAACGTTTTGCATAGTATCTCGACTATAGGTGTGTATAAGCAATCTGAAAGTATTTAAAGGCATTTTGTATGAGAAAACATATACACATTACATGAAAATTGTATTCCCTTTATGTAATGATTTGGAACATTAAAATAATGCTTATTCATTTCACACACAAGTCTCTGATTTAGCTAGGAAGGGTATAACAAGTAAGACCGATATAAATGATAAGGGACATACATTAGTTACTATTAAAATAGTAATACCGTGCAGTATAATCATGGGCAGTGAATAGAGGTCTGGGTTGAGAGAAGTCAACATCAGAATAAGAAAACTGGACTTGGAGAAATGAGGGTAGAAAAAGGATCAGTATTATAATGGATAATGTATAATAAGAAGTGAGTAATAGAAATATATTACTGCAAGTCTTACAGGGCTTGAAGCCCCTCTCCATTACACTTATTGACCAGAAACTATATACAATTAATATAGAACATATCAAAGAGAGTACTTTGAAACCAAAATGATTTTTTAATTTTTTGAGGCAGTTTTAGTTGCACAGGCTAGCTTTGAACTCTAGAACTTTCTCTGTTTATACCTTCTAAGTGCTGAGATTAGAGGCATATAACATCATGCCTGGCCTCCTAAAAGTCTTCTTTAAGTGATGGATTTATCAACTAAGGAAAATTGGGTTGTGTTTGGTAGAAGGCAGAGGTCAGCTTTTCTACCTTTCCTCTCTAGGATGATAATTACATGTCCTAATGCATATTGTAATATGGAAGCACCCAGCCAGATGACCTAATAGATATTTCTAATTTGTAATTTCTTTGCTACAAAATTAAAGTATTAATCAAACTAAAAGCCTGCTCTGCTGGTTAAAGGTTGACTTTGTACAGAATGGCCAGAAGTAATAGGGCTGCCTTCCCCTGCTATTTATTGATGCCCTCTGCACAGTTCCTCAAAGACAATCTAGGATAATTTCAGCTCAGTCAACCCTTTCTCTTCCCTCTCTGGAGTGGTGATGCATTTTCATAGGGGCATCATATCAATGTGTTGAACTTCAAGAATCTACATAAGTATAGTAGACAATAAAATGTGTTTTTATAAAAGCAACAATAAAAAGCTTTGTAAGTTTTAATAAAAATAGCTGTTACTTCTCTAGAATTCAAAACCATCAGGTGTGGTACTCTTGCAGATCTTCTTAAAAGCATATTGTAATTCAATGAATAAAGCATATTGATTATTAAAAATGACTAAGAAATAAGTAATAATAATCACTACCATATATCTCAGTGTGCTAAGAATATATTTTTCATTTCTTATTTATGTTTTTCATTCCATTCTTGAATATGGTTTACTACAACTGTATATTCTGAATAAGTTGCTCTTTAATTTTCTTTTATTGTAAATAGATTTTTCATACAGAAGTTTATTTTAATGTTATCAAATACAAATTTTGATATTTTGGAAATAATTTTATGAAAGAGTATATCTCAGTGTATTGGTATATCTGAACTGTGATTTGTCACATTCAATAATCACAGGCTGATGTGCCAATCCAAGTAATTTTTAAGTTCCTTGATAAAATTCAACAAATACAAAAAGTACAAAGCTCAATGGAAGATATTACAGCTCAGTGATAATGGGTTTACCTTACACACATGATGTCCTAAATTCAGAAATTAGAACTTCCAAGATTAATGATGATGATTATGATGATGATGATGTTGGATTAAAAGAAAAAGTAAATTTATTCATAAAATTATTTGTTCTTCTTTGTATATGCTTGAAGCAATAAACACATATGTAAAGATATTCAAATAACAATAATCTTTAAGATAACCAAAGCTGGAGCTGGAGAGATGGCTTGACAGGCAAGAGTATTTGTTGTTCTTATAGAGCAGCATATATTAAATCCTATCAGGCTCATAGCTACTTGTAGGGTCATGCATGGAGGCCTCTAGTGCCTTCTTCTCTTCACAAGAACACATACACACACACACACACACACACACACCTTAAATCAATCTCTAAAAAATAAAATATCTGAAGTTTTTTACAGAATAGTTTGTATCATTCTGTATTTTAAATTATGTCCCAGCCAGTATTTTATAAGGTCTCACTTGGAAAGTATTTATTTTAGTGATGGAGAACCTGAGGTACAGACATTGATAACCTTTAGTAGCATTCTTGCTAATACTAGTAAATTTTGTTGTTACTAACACTAGGATTGTATTAGGTCAAAGCATCGCAGTAAACAATGCTATCCTCTGTTGACACAGGCTTGTGATTTCATGATATATAGTTGATTTATCATTCCTTAGAACATCAACTTGCTTTAGTGGCTTTCTTTACTGTAGAAGAATACAAGCTATCCTGCAAAGCTGCTGTACGATTAGAAGGCCCCTTTTAGGAAGATGCAAAGAATTTTGTTTCATAAGACAGTCTGATAGGGTCACTAGAATTAGCAATGTATTTTTAAGTAGAACCTGACAGGCATATAATACAATTAACTTACAGAAGAGAATAGACTAGAAAATACATTAGATGATGGTCCAACTGTGTTTCTTTTCTTGCCTTTGAGAATAGAAAGTTCCTAAAGCCTTAAGATGTGAAACAAAGAAATGTATTTGGGAGTAAACAGAATTGGGTTTAATGTGAGAATGTGAGAAACCTTTCATGGGGACCTAATTTTTGTAGTGAAACCTTGAGTATGACCTGGTCTAGTTATAACAGAGATAGCTGAATCCCACAAGATACCAAAACAAACCCTCAGCAGATCCATTGGTTCACAAACCAAACTAAGGAAAAAAAGAAAAAGAACATGACTGACAAATTTCTACCTGCTTGAATGTATATACTGATAGCAGAATCCTAGGGCTATTGTACTGGCTTACTTTATGTGTCAACTTGAAACAAGTTGGAATTATTACAGATGAAGGAGCCTCTCTTGAAGAAATGCCTCCATGAGATCCAGCTATAAGGCATTTTCTCTATTAATAATTAAGGGTGGGAGGGCCCGTAGTGGATGGTACCATCTCTGAGCTGGTAGACCTGGGTTCTATAAGAAAGCAAGCTGAGGAGGAGGGTGACCTCATAGGACGACCAGTAGGTTTAATTAACCTGGACCACCAACCAGGCAGCATAAACAAACTGATATGAGGCCCCCAAAACATATACATCAGAGGACTATGTACTCCAGGTTAGTCAGAGAGGATGCACCTAACCAACAAGAAATTGGAGATACCAGGGAGTTTAGAAGTCTGATGAGGTAAATTGGGGTTAGGAGACATCCTCGTAGAGACAGGGGATGGTGAGAAGGTATGGGATGTGGAACAGTCAGAGGGTAGACTGATAGGGGAATAAAATCTGGAGTTTAAAATTAAAAATATATATATATTTCTTCTATTGAAAGAAAAAAGGGAAGAGAAGAGGAGAGGAGAGGAGAGGAGAGGAGGGGAGGGGAGGGGAGGGGAGAGGAGGGGAGGGGAGGGGAGGGGAGGGGAAGAGAGGAGAGGAGAGGAGAGGAGAGGAGAGGAGAGGAGAGGAGAGGAGAGGAGAGGAGAGGAGAGGAGAGGAGAGGAGAGGAGAGAAGAGAAGAGAAGAGAAGAGAAGAGAAGAGAAGAGAAGAGAAGAGAAGAGAAGAGAAGAGAAGAGGAGCTGAGTAAGCCAGGGGAAGCAGGCCAGTGAGTAACATCTCTCCATGGCCTCTGCATCAACTCCTGTTTCCTGTACTGCTTAAGTTTCAGTCCCGACTTCCTTTGGTGATGAACAGCACTGTGTAAGTATAATCTGAATAAATCCTTTCCTCCCCAACTTGCTTTTTGGTCATGATATTTGTGGAGGGAGAGAAACTCTGAATAAGACAGCCATATTGATTTCCTAGATGCTGAAATGAAATTAGACCAAACAATGAGTAGACGGCCAGTTATTCGAGAGATCTTGAAATATACTATGGAGCAAAAGTAAAAACTGGAAATTTTAGTTCTATTAATTTTAATCATGCTAATCCAGGTGCCAAGTTTATGGAAGGGTCAGTGACTTTCTTGATGCATCAGGTCAATGGATGAAAGGTCAATGCCCAGCTATGTACCCGGATGATTTCAATGATTAAAAGTTATTTTCCTGTTATTTAGACTTTGGTGTTCAAACAAGAAAAAGAACTATATGACATTTAAAATATCTGATAGAAGAACACAAGGCAAGCACTACCCAGGAGGCTGATGGCTTCCAAATGAAGCAATCACTAGATGTATACATATGGACTACTTTTCTATTGCTATTATATTAATTCTCTCTCCAAGGCTAAAACTAGATTATTGTTTGGCTCATCTCTCAGATTTATTCCAATATGTCTAGAGATTATCCAAGCACAGTGGCTATATATAAAGATAAGTTTCAGGACTCCTTTGAGGGAGTTTGTCATCTGAGATAAATTTTTTCACAAATTTTGAGTCTTGATACATGTTTTCAGAGGATCATATATGGCTAACTATCTTGATTATTTCACCAGAATTCATCATTATTCACTCTGTCATGAACAAGTGACTAGAAAAAAAGTTTGTTCTAATATTAACATAGAAGTAGATGATATCTTTTTTTAAGATCAACAATTGTTGTTTTTATTAGATATTTTCTTTATTTATATTTCAAATGTTATCCCCTTTCCTGGTTTCCCCCCCCCATCTCACAAAATAAAATAAAATAAAATAAAATAAAATAAAATAAAATAAAACAAAAGACAAAAAAACAAACAAAAAAAGTACTCATGCCTAAAGAAAATACCAAAGTAAACAGACAAAGGGTGTTGTCTACATGGACCTTAAACTCTGCTAGGAATGTTGTTTGAAAACCAATAATCTCTGGGAGCTCGGGGGTTCTGGTTGGTTGATATTGTTGTTTTTCCTATGGGGTTGCAAACCCCTTCAGCTCCTTCAGTCCTTTTTCTAGCTCCTTCATTGGGGACCTCATGCTCAGTTCAATGGTTGGCTGTGAGCATCCACCTCTATATTTTTCAGTTTCTGGCAGAGCCTCTCAGGAGACAGCTATATCAGGCTCCTGTCAGCAAGCACTTCTTGGCATCCACAATAGTGTCTGGGTTTGGTAACTGTATATGAGATGGATCGCCAGGTCGGGAAGTCTCTGGATGACCTTTCCTTCAGTCTCTGCTCCACACTTTGTCTCTGTATCTCCACCTGTGATTATTTCGTTCTCCCTTCTAACTAGGACCAAAATATCCACATTTTGGTCTTGCTTTTTCTTGAGCTTCATGTGGTCTCTGAATTGTATCTTGGGTATTCCAAGCTTTTGGGTTAATATCCACTTATCAGTAAGTACATATCCTGTGTGGTTTTTTGGTGATAGAGTTATCTCAATCAGGATGAGATATTCTAGGTCCATCCACTTTTCTAAGAATTTCATGAAGTCATTTTTAATAGCTGAGTAGTACCCTATTGTGCAAATGTACCACATTATCTATGTTCATTCCTCTATTGAAGGACATCTGGGTATTTTTCCAACTTCTGCTTATTATAAATAAAGCTTCTATGAACATATTGGAGCATGTGTCCTCTTTATATGTTGGAGTATCTTTTGGGTGGTACCCATGAGTGGTATAACTGATTCCTCAGGTAGTAGATAATATCTTAAAGACATGAGCCTTTGGATCTATTTCCCCTAGCCGAACTGCTTGCTCAGGACGCAATGGAAGAAAGTTCAGTTAATCCAGCAGTGAAATTGATCTACCAGGGAATGGAGGTACAGCATTCTCTGGTACAGAGGAGAAGAGAAGGGGGTGATAGGAAAATGGATTTATGAGGGTGGAATGGGAGGAGAAGAGGGAAGGGAATATAATCACAATGTAAAGTGAATAAATAAAATAACCAAAATGCATCTCAAACTGGAAAGGAGCTGCAACAACCTTTTCTCGCTTGCCTCATACAACTGTGACTCCTTCAATTTCTACCCTCAAAACACTGGAGACCTCAGGAATCAGGAGGGTCTTATCATATTGTTCTTTGGGAACTCAGACAGATTTTTATCTTTCTACAAAAGACTCAAAGTTCTTGAAGATTCTGTCACTCCAAGTTAGTATATGCAAGTCTCACAGCAATAATAATTGGAAGGAAACAGCTAAGGACATAAGGCTGGGAGAAAGAAAGAAATGTGGAGAAAGAAAGGAAGGAGGAAGAGGAGGAAGAAGAGAAGGAAGGAAAGAAGGAAGGAAGGAAACAACTTTCTTTCTCCACTGTTCCCAAGGCTTCTACGAACAACACCCCCTTACCACTTGGCCCTTTCTGTTCCAGACTAGAACCGCCCAGTTTTCTCCCTGTCCTTTCCTTCCTTTCATTTATACATACTTCCTTCAAGAGGTTCTCCACATATTGACATTGTATAAGCTAGGGATATCTGAGTCCTCGTCTGTTCCTACCTGAAATATGAGAAGGAAATACAGTATATATATATATATATATATATATATATATATATATAGTTTCTAATGACAACTGTTTTTATTAACTAAGTTTTATTTTTATCATGAGCCAAATTTAAAAAAAAAAAGAAGAGGGAATGACAGTTCTCAAAATGACTTCTTGGTATTTGCTAAAAGGTTTATACAACAGCATAATAGCACATTGCCTAGCCCTTAGTTATGAACACCAGTTCTCAGCTCTCACTAGTCAGCATTTTTCCACTGTCTTTTAAATCATTTTTGGACTCTCTCTACAGATAAAGCCCCAGTATTAGACCCCCCACAAATGCTCTCAGTGCATGCTGCCTATAATGATTTTACAAAGTAAGTTTAATCTGAGTAACCTTTCTTGTTATGCTTGAAATTTTGAATGCAATTATTCCCAAACTGAATTTTCAAATTCTTCAAGTACAGATTGTACAGATTTTGTATAAGGGAAATTCCCACTGTGATGGTCTCTGAGTAGATATTTAATATTTCATATCTTGGTTTTGTTGGTGAGAGAAGAGCTCACAGTCAACAATACAGAATTGGTTACAATGCAAATCTTTCAATAATAAAGAGACTGTCAAAAACATATTCAACACTTTACTGTTCAGCCCAGGCTGCTCCCTGACAGTGATGGCTGAGTACTACCAGTGTTTACACTGTAACAGACAATGATCTCTCATAAACATTTAAGAACTCTTTAGAAAATAGTCATTCCTGAAACCATATACATATAAATCACAATAGGCTGTATTTATATATTTACATAAACATGCATGTGTTCATGTAACAGTAATAATAAAAGACAAAGAGTTATTCAATCTTAGTTTATGAAAAGAAATGAAGAGAGACCTGCGAGGGGCTGGAGGGCTAGAAGAGAAAGGGAAATTTATTTAACCCTATTTTAATTAAAACGTTAATTTTAACAACCGTATTATTTGTGTTTACTTCGTATCACATGCAATTCCTTTTTATAGATACATACCTTCCACTCTCTCCTAGCACATATACTCGGCCCAGGGGGTGACACTATTAGAAGGTGTGGCCTTGTTAGAGAAAGTGTTCACTATGGGGATGGGCTTGGAGATCTTCCTCCTTGATGCCTGACTATGACCAGTCTGTTCCTGGATTCTTTTAGATAAAGATATAAAACCCTCAGTTCTCCTGCACAATGCCTGCCTGGATGCTGCCATGCTTCTGCCTTGATAACAATGGACTGAACCTCTGAGCCTGTAAGCCAGCCCCAATTAAATGATGTCATTTATAAAACTTGCCTTGATCATGGTGTCTGTTCACAACAGGAAAACCATAACTAAGACAACATATTTACTAGCTTCCAGCTGTTAATTTACAAGTTCCTTATTAGAGCTATCAAGATTTTTTTTGCTCTGGGCTGATGACATTGATCAATAGGTAAAGGTGATTGCCTGAGTTCAATTCTTGGAAGCCACATGGTAGGAACAGAAAACTGAGCCCTGCAAATTTTCCTCTGACTTCCTCTGTAGGTGCTTCAGACCCATACAGATACATATGGAGACAAACACAAATACACACATATACTTCTACCTCTGCAGGTGCTGCAGACATATACACATACATATGCAGACAAACAAAGAGAGAAAGAGAAAGAGAGAGAGAGAGAGAGAGAGAGAGAGAGAGAGAGAGAGAGAGAGAGAGAGAGACAGAGAGACAGAGAGACAGAGAGACAGAGAGACAGAGACAGATACAGAGAGACAGAGAGAGACAGAGAGGGGGGACAGGTATTTTATATGCAAAAGTAATATTTTCTCTACATCACCATAATGAAGAAAAAATGGCTAACTTTTAAGTGTGCAAATAGTACCTTTACTCATTAAAGCAGCACACTTATTGAGAGTTCTTTTTCATGAAGTGATATTAGGAGCCAGAGGTAAAGAGTTACATCTACTCTTTGATATAAGGTAAACTGAAAAGTATTAAACACTTATGCAAACACACACACATACACACACACACACATATACACACACACGCACACACACACACACACACACACACACACACAGAGAGAGAGAGAGAGAGAGAGAGAGAGAGAGAGAGAGAGATTTATATTTGAAACACTTGTCATGCAGATCTAGATTTCCTTAATCTAAGAGCCATCTGGAAATAGAGCATTTGTTCACAGTTGGAAGGAAAGAAGGTTTTATTTTGTTTCTTGTATAAGATAGGTGACTGTTGGATGGAAGGATATAGAAAAAAATGGCAAGACTACAGCCAGCATTCACAAAATGACATTGGTATTCAAATATATTACCATATTATAGGTCAAATTTTGCTTAAGCATATGCGTTTTCAATGCTATCTCCTTTTATCTCTGTCCAACCCTCTATCTGATAGGTGGCTGGATCTCAGCTTCTAACACTATTTCTAAACCCCATGGTATTACAGAAGTGCAATAAGCCCTTTTCAGGATATGCTACTGAATGAAGCTAAAAGAATGTTCTAATATTTAATGTATGCTTTATATCATTTACTTGTTGTTTAGCCAATAAAATCTTTACTTAATTGTTTTCCCGAACCAAGTATTTAAGTTTGTAGAAAAATCATTAGTGTAACCTTGTGGCAAAGCTAAAGAAATTACTAAAAGGAAGCAAAACAATGAAACATTTAACTACATGAGAAGTTGTATGTTTATATGAAAAGAATTCATCTACATAACTTGAAGCTTAGTCTTACATGACGACTGCAAATGAGGCTAACAGGGAGAACAAGAAAGGAGGACCACAAATGTCAGACCCAAAGTCATTCTGAGCAACTGAATGTAAGCCAACTACGATGCCAGGACTGAGGATGTAACTCAGTGGGAGACTACTTGACTAGGATCCATTATGCCCTAGGTTTAATTTCCACAGTTTGCAAAAAAGAAAGAAAAATATGTTTCGAGTATCATCTGTGAACTCCAATAGGAACTCCAATTATTTGTATGCCATGCCTTTATCCAGTGTGCTTGTTTCTATCCGTTTGTATATCTGTATATGTTCCCATTCCTATGAGTGCACTTATGTGTGCAGGCATGCATACTATGTAGGTGCTGAGTTTTTAGAAAGTCAAGGCACCACTCATGCTTGGGCATCAAGCAGTTTACCATCTTAGCCATATTCCCAGCCCCACTCTTATTCAACCCCAAAATTATACTTTCAAAACTATTACATGTTTAGCATTTTAAAAAGAATACAAAGTATCACTCTGAAATCTGGGGGAAGGATTATTGTAAAGTCCCTCTCTACTTGCAGCCATTAAGAATCCTTATGATTACTTTTGCCTTCCTCTAAAAAAAAATTACATGATAATGTCCCCATGTCAATATCTAAAAATCTTCATTACTTCCCCCAAGTCTCTTTGTCCATGTCAGGTAAAGGTAATACATTCATATGTCTCCAAGATTAAGCTGTAGGATTCTTTGATAAGCAGTCTTATTTCTAGAACCATATGTCACTACTCAAGTGTAAATATTTTCCAAGTCCATTTTTGTTTCTTATTTTTCTGATGTGGGGATAACAAAAGAATACTTACTGCTTAGTCAACGATATGGAAAGCACCTTCATTAGGCCTGTTCAGATGCTTTATTGAGATGTCATTTCTGCTAGGAAAAGGTACATTTTTTTTGTTCCAGTTTCTTCTTCAACCCCCACTGTGAAAAAATTATCTCTACTGTTGGTGTGTTTAATTACCCAAGTTAAAGGGCATTAGGCAATGATACTCTGTAATGCTTGCCACAAGGAAGGCCATTCTTTATCATTAGCAAACTGCTTAGTGGTGGAGCTTGCACTGTACATCTTACCTAGCAGATATTAGGGAGCCCCCTTATCAGTTTTTCTAATGAGATGAATCATGAGGTAGGATTGGGGCTGGAAAGAGGGAGCTGGGTTAATGTTCCAAGGGGACTAATTAGATTCAGGTGAGAGCAAAAGAAGCAACCAAGGTGATTTCAGTTGGAATCCACAGGAAAATCTCTAATTAACAGGAGTGATGGACTTTGCTTGAAGACCACTAGAGAATACATGATGCCCAATTTAACTTTTCTGACCTGGCGGCCAGATAATGTTAACTCTCCATGTATTATTTTTAAGTGAAGGAATAAAAGTGTTCTTTTCATGGTGCCAGTGTGCAAACAAAGTACCTTAAAAAGACATTCTGTGCACAGAAGCAGGATTGGACTAGGAGCTGTCAAGCATGAACACATAGGAAATGGAGTAATGTTTACAAGTTTTATTTATAAATAATTTTGTTTATAAAATCAAATAATTAATAGAACGATCATAGATGATAATACCATGGTGTATACTTGACATTTGATAAGAATATGAATTTTAAATGCCTTACGCACATGCAAACACACAGGCTAGAAAGAAGTCTTGATGGATGTGTTCATTAATTTGGATGTAGTAATCACTATATTATGTAAAGATTCAGAAACTCATCACATTTTTCTAGAAAAATTATAGATATTAGATAGACAGACAGACATACAGATATAAAGATAGTGATACACACTGTTTTCAATTAAATGATTTTAAGACAAAGGTTTATGAGAAAAAGTTGATTCAGTGGAACTCTGACTTTCTTGTTTGCTATGATATGGAATTGATGAGACATGTAGCCAACACAGATACTGAAATCATTAATGACATATAGCTAAGAAAAGTGGAAGGGCAATAGAAATGAGATAGTTCTAATCAACAAACCAAAAAACTTAGAATAAATAACAACCACTTAGATTAATAAAGGAAGGTTTGTGTAGCATAACTGTGGGAGGCTGAGGAACTTGGAATGTTATCCTATCTTGAACATCTATTTCTCTGAATACACAACCCGGTTCAGAGCAATTCTGCTGAGATGCAATCCAAAAACCACACAAGCTTTAAATTTATCACTTCAGCAAAGTTATTGTTCCTCAAAAAAAAGTATACAAGGTATTTTAGCTGCAGGGTGCATAACTAGAGAAAGTGTCTCCTGCAGCGATTCTCTGGCTTTCTACTAAATTAACCGCATAAGAACCGATCGTGTTACCGTGTGACATTTAGTTTTTCTAATCTGTTTAATGCCATGGTTTGCACATGAAGTATTCTGATGTGCTTTCATGTTTCAGATGCTAAAAAAACACATTAGAAGTGCAGTAGGGATCCCTTTACAGACAATATAACTTGTTACAAATTGCATTTTCAGAAAAAAATTATACCAAAAAAATCCAATCTTATCTTATGATTTTTCTCCTCAAAATTACATTTTACCTCCTGCTTGTCTTCTGTCTCTTGTGTCTAAGCATCTCCACTTTGAGATCCTCCTGACTTATTCTCTTTTCCTCTCTGCCCTGTGGTAAATGAATTCAAATCTATTTTTAAGGTAAAAAAATCGACAGTGCTCGGCAATGCAGTCAGCATTTATGTGATGCTAAGACTTTCAGAGCTACTGAGGGAACTTTTGAACACATTTCTGACTCCTGTATAGATTTCAATACTTTCATCCCTTTTGTTTTTGGCAAAAATGGACTCTGACCTTTGGCTCTCTGCACCCAGCAGGTGTGTATAAAATCTCAAATTAGTAGCACAAGAGTTCATATCCATTCTTCTATATTTTCAACATTCTTAGTTGTCAAAATACAATAAAATCATGGGAAATCTCCGAGAGAAGCTGTCACATAAAGTGCATGACCCAGTATATGAATATCTTCAATGAACAAATGTTTGTCTTTTAGTGCATAAGTATGAAAAGATAACAAAATGCACAGCAATCATGTTTGTTTGCTGTTTGTTATTTCTGTGCGTACAATCATATGCAGATGAAGGATCTCCTAATTTAACAAATATACTGGCTTTGCATTTTTCAATAATAGTATCCCTTTAACTTAAAAATGTTATTTCTGCAGAATTCTTTATTGTTCTCTTGTCTTGAATTTTTTGTTTTTGTAATATTCTCATTTTCATAGTTTGGAGGAGCATATCAAGTCAAATGAATGAAGCAAACTCAAAAACCTATAATATAAATATTTGATAGCTTTAAATTTCATGACATGAGCACATGATTCAAGGATGTCTTTCTATGTAACTAAGAAATCCCAGTCCTGCTTTCAGTTAGATTGAAGTTGGCATGTGATTTGAAATACATCTACATTTAAAAAACATTTTCAGCTGCTGTATCAAACTAGATGAGTTTACTTTTTATCACTTTCGTCAGCCATGTCCAGTGATTTTGTGACCTAAAAACCACATCTACCTTATCATCTCTGAAGAAGAATATAGGAACTATAAGAATGGGATAGAAGAGCAATCTCTTTTGCAGTTAACAGAAATCAAATTCTGCTGATGTTTTATTCTTTTTTAAATGTGTGTCTATGACATTGAAATTATTTTAACAGCAAATGTGTGAAAGGTTTCCATACCTAGTGTAGTGGTAACTATGGTCATCACTCTAAGGACAGAAGATATTTTATGAGGAGACAAGAAGAGCAAATTCATTTAATCAGAATTTAAAGTAGCAGACAGTGAGGAATGTGAATATAAAGTCTCAGAAAAACTATTTTTAAATAGTTTCTTTTATTTTTATTTTATTTATATGAATGTTTTGCCTGTGTACCACATGTATACAGTTCCTATGGAAGCCAGAAGAGGCATAAGATCCCTTGGAATTAAATTTAATTATGCTTGTGAGCTACAATAGGAAAACTCATAATTGAACACAGGTAGTACTCTTAACCACTGAGGCATTTCTCTAGTTCTCAAACTGTTCAGTTTTTGTTTTTTGCTTAAGTTTTATCAAGAATGTATTGACATTGAACACACCAGGAAATCATACCTCATAGAACTAAGCAGGGTGTTTAGATACTCACAAACTGAATAAGGAATCATGGAGCCTGCCATGGTCTGGACTAGGTCCTCTGTACACATGGTTTGGATATATATCTTGGGGTGTTTGTGGGACTCCTAACAGTGGGAGCATGGGTGTCGATGGCATTAGGTACCCCCTTTTCTCATAGTGGATTACCTCATCCAGCCTTGATATGAGTGGTTGTGTCTGATCTTTAACATCTTTAATATGAAGTGTTTGGTTGATATCACTGGAAAGCCTACTTTTTTTTTTCTGAAGGGAAATGGAAAAACAGAGGATCTGTAAAAGAGGGGTGATGGGAAATTGGGAGGAGAGGAGCAAGACCTGTATTGTATAAGAAAATAGGAATAATAAAAGAATATATGGATAACCATGTAGAATTGATTGGGCACTTTGTATCTTCTATTGGTGTAAGCGAGAGATCAAAGCCAGGCAAGGTTTGTCTGTCTACAATTGTATTGTTCTGTCTGTGTTGCTTTTGCTTTTCCTAGAAAAGGGGCAGAACAAGCTGTCTGGAGTAGAAGCTTTCACAGGGGCAGGAGTTGATGACATTTTTATGTTTCATTTGCTCTAGAGGAGTGATATTCTAGTGTCTGCGATCTGCCACCCACCTCAAACAAAGAAACTCACAAAAACAAAAGCAAGCAAGCAAACAAACACAAAAGCCTGGATTTCTATAACTTGCTTCAGTGCAGAGTAAAGATGGGGAATGGAGGCAGTAGGTTAAAACAAAACAAAATGTATATGAGGTCTCGTTATCTTGTCTTCAATCAAACATTGGGTACCAACATCCTATGTACATCTTAAAATAAAACATTAGTATGTAAATAAAATCCAATTGTTAGCCAGGATTAATGAAGAATATTAAAGCATTAAACTTATGAAAGAAGCCTAATAAGGGACGATCCTTGAAGTCCATTATTAAACACTGAAGATTATTTCTTAGAAATAACACGCAGAACCTACATTTTAAAATATGAAATTGTAATAAATAAATAAGATTTTATTTGCATGGTATGGTAAATAAAAATAATGCTGGAAACCATGTGTCCAGGATGTTTGCATCAAAATTCTTTCTGAGATAAGATTAATTAGGCTCTGTCTTCTAATTTCTGAAATAATAATGTATTATCTAGAGAGAAAATTTTGAAACACCATGTATGGTTGATTTTTCAGTAGACTTACCAGAAATTAGTTATATAGTAAAATTGATTGACCTCAATATCTATTGATCACCAAACAAGAGTGAAAAATAACCAGAGACTTCATGACACTAGAGATATCTGCACATATTTAATCATCAACAGATACCCATCATAAATTTTGAAAAAAAAAATAAGCAAGGATAGAAGCACAGCTCCATGCTATTACCCACAAGAGATGAGGAGTCCCCTTATGTTTTATGAATAAAAAGTAAAGTATGATCATCTCCTCTTTGGTTACATTAAAGAAAATTATGTCATAATGAGCAAGTATGAAACAATATTGGAGCTTCTTGGGGCACATTTTTTAAGCAGTAGGATTAAGAGAAAGCAAAGGAATGTATGGGGATAGTATAATACAACTGAGAGCTTGTCTGTGAGCTTTTCAAAGAGTAAATATATATATATAATATTTAATATATATATATATATAAAATCAGAAAGTGAAGGCACCAGGTAAACCTGACCTAGGTACCCTGAACTTGACCAGTCCATGGGTAGAAAATACATTTTACTATGTATACACACACTGCCACGCTGCCTTAGAGAATGAAGAGCAGCAGCTTATAGGAAAGCCTTTACTAGTTATATTGGGTAGGAAGTAGATGAAAATGCCCTGCTCAGAACAGTGAGGGGAATTAGGATGGGGAACTTGACCCACTGGAAGCTGTTAATTGGGAACTAGAAGCCTTGCCTGAGGTAGGTGATCTTTATGGGCACATAAGAGAGGTAGTGAACAGAAACCAGCCCTAGGAGTTCCCTGAGGAATGATGAGATTATTTATGTTTTTACCCAATGACAATCCTTCTGTTTCCTACATATAGTTCAGCCTGGGTTAGGCACATTCTGCCATCTTAGGACATTGTTAAAACCCTGCCATTTGGGGGATTAGTTTTAGAACAAACACACTTTTGTTGACTCTTCCTTCACCTTCATAGGTCTTATTGGTTTTTGACTCATTGAGTTGAACCAATCATCCAACAAAAGCCTGGAAGGTTTAGCAATGGCTATACATACAAAAATGCTGACTAATCCTCCCCCAGAATAGCTCTAAAGCCAATAATTAAACAATCCATGACTGCTTCTTCTGAGGCCCATTCTTGCACTAATCCAGTACAGGCAACCACAGTTACTATACATTCATATTTACAATGGTTGTGTCAAGCTCTAAGGATATTGTTTTGTTGTCCTTATCCCTTCCCTATCTTCTGGCTCTTATATTATTCTAGCCATTTCTTCTGCAATATTTGCTAAGCTTTAGTCATGTTACTATATAGATTCTATTTAAAGTTGACTACACAATAATCTGTTACTCTTAGACCTGAACAACTAGGAGCTTTTATTCACGTGGCTCACTGTAAAGAGAAGCTTCCCTGAGTAATTCTGTGAGCAGCACTTTTCTGTTAAGGATCTCTGTATGAAAGTTAAGCTAAGTCAATTTAGCTAAACAACGGTATTAAGATTTCCCCTAAGCGTTCGATCTTCCCAACCACAGGTTCGTAATAGAGCTAACAGTACTAGACCCAAGAACTAAACCTCAAGATTAATTAGAGAGTATTTGGTTGCTCACATAATAGCTGTACTACTATCACAAGAATAGGTACATCTTGTGTAGTATCTTGCTATTATACTCCATCAAGTTCACAGCTAGATAAGATACTGGTTTCTTTTCTCCTTTAGGAGCCTGAAACACATCTCTAGGTATCATGAAAAGTTATACAAAAGGACCACATACAGCCTTGTTATTATCAGTGAGATTGTATGGTGGCTCCAGAGACCCCTTGGATTTGATTACAATCTGTTAAAATAAAATAAAAGCCAATAAGGATTAATGTTTCATTTTAAATTGGGTTTCAGATGAGAGTTCTAAACAAAGGCAAGTTTTCAACTGGGAAATGCCTTAAGCAAATATGATCATGTTGGAATTTTGGATTCTCAACTGGTGAGCCTTTTCAATCACACTGCAAAATGAGAGGTTCCATTCCATTCCAAAACCCCCATAACTTCCCCCATCTCAGTTTCTTCAGATAGAAATTCCACAATTTCTGGATTTCTACTAGAAATGTAGTTATTTCAAAGAAAATGACAATGCCATAGAATCATATAATATCACCTGAATGTTACATAAAGGCTTGTAGAAAGAGAAATTTCTCTTTGGGATGTCAGAGATGATGTTCATATTTATAACTATCTCCATATACACGGGTGTAGAGGTCAAAGTCAATTTGAAAAGTGATTTTCAATTAGTCAGGTGGAAATAATTCTTTCATCCTCATCGGCAATGTGGCTTGCCCCATTTTCAAACACTTTTATTAAGACAACAAAACCCAGGAATGAATTTTAGATATCTACCCAGGAATATAAATGGCAAATTACATCACCTGTCCTTACACCCTCTAGAAAAATACTTAAGTTTGTGAACAATGCATTGCTTTCTCTGTGTGGCAAATAGAAATCTTGTAATGCTAATTTTTGGTATTTCTTTGAAATGCAAGAAACTATGACTTGACACCTAAGGCTCTGTGTTCCCACATGTTGGGGTCAGTGAGGAGGGTCCCCTGCCTGGATAAATTATTTCTTCAAGTTGAAAATGTTTAAAAGGAAAATGCCTCATTTGCAACTTGTCATTTGGGGACAAAGCGCTAATCTTGTAAGAGATTTCTTTGAAAGAGAATGTAAATGCAGCAGGACGCTCTTTAGCAAAGGTGGTGAAATTGTTAAGGTAATTGGAAACTATGAGGAATTAAACATCTAGTTAGTATGAACATACTACTTAGTTGCTCTCCATGAGTGGCTGCAAACAGGATTTCATAACATGGATTTCAAAAAGTAATAGTTATTTCAAAACAATAGTATTAATAGCAGTGATTTAGAAACATCGGGAAAGGGGGGAGAGAGACAACGAGAGAGAAAGAGACACGGAGAGAGACAGAGACAGAAACAGAGACAGTAACAGAGACAGAGAGAGACAGAGACAGAGACAGAAACAGAAACAGAGACAGACACAGACACAGAGATACATGGAGACAGACACAGAGACAGACAGACAGACAGACAGACACACACACACACACAGAGAGAGAGAGAGAGAGAGAGAGAGAGAATTACTTTGTGCTTCAGTGTATATATTAGCTCTTATCCTTTGACAAAGCCAATCTCTTCAGACTCTTTGCCTCCTCCTTGGTTTAAGTAAATAATGGCACCAGAATCTTGAGACACTTAACCCTACTGGTATCCAAAAACTTAAATCTATGATTGGCCTCAGAAATAAAATGGAAAATAATGCTGGAAAAATAGGAAGGTGATTTTAATCAAAATAGCTACACTAGCACAAAGGATAGCTGCCTCTTTACCATCCTTTTTACAATTATGTAAAGAAGTGACAGAAATTGCAGTGAGCACCATCTAATCTGCCTTAGTCAATGGTGGGTGTACTGGTGGACACATTTACAATAGATCGAGATCCCTCTTCTGACAGAGCCAGATGATATATAGACTTTCATCATAAGGACCCCAAAGATAAAATAGTAAGAAATACTGTTAAATATTAAAACACAACCTGGTAAGCATCAGTGAAGGTTAGCTGCTTTTCATATCATATCCAGTGTTGTTCCCCCTCAGCTGATTTTCGTCATCTTCTTCACTCACGTTTACTGTTTGTAACTTGGAGTAGACATTATATACCTAGGTGTCAGAAAGTTGGCTCCACTACTTCCCTTCTTTCAGACTTGCCGAAGGCATTTTAATTTATAATTGTAAGTGGCACACTTGTCACGTATTTTTTTCATTTAAGGAGAGGTGATTTTTGCCTCTGGGTTTCCAACAGGCATTTTCTTAGCCACTGTGTTGCTTTCTTTTGAAATGGCTCATGATAAAAACATCTGTAAGTAGAGGAGACAGCTAGGAGCTTAGTTTTGACAGGGAATCTTTCTGCCTATGGTGTCCATAAAGACAAAAAGCTTTGTAACTGCACAATTAGTTGAATGAAAAGTGATCATTTGTGTCTCAGCAGGTCTAAGAGAATAAGAATTATCCAGCAGTTTTTCCCCTCAAATAATTTTCTTCAAGTGAGCCTTTGGAAAATATTAAAATGGACTTGGAGGACACCTTGTATTAAGCATTTCTTATATCTCAGAGAGTGTAAACAGGATGTTTTCCTTTGGTACATCTTTGGAGAGATGGGATATAATCAGTGTGAAATAGAGCAGAATACACTAGAAACATGGGACTATGGAGTCATGCATGATACCTAGGGCATCTCCTTTTACTTACGGTTGCATTACTAGAACATTCTGATTGGAATACACAATTTAGATTAGTGAGTAGTCTCCTTCAACATCTTGAATACACTTTGTGAGCAAAAGTTGCAGATATAAAGTCTAGTTGTAATTCTGTTGGGCTAGCTTGGGCTAACCTTACTAATTGGCCATTTATTCTCCATCTCTGTCGTTGGTTTAACATACGTGTGATTTTTTTTAGCCAACATTTGAAATTAGTATTTCCCATCAACTGGAATTTGACATCATTGGACAACATCTAGAGTCAATAGCAGAGGTTTCTCTGCTTGCCTGTAATTGGTCTACCTTATGGACTCACAAATGCATTTTAGAAGTGTTGTGATTCATGGTGCTCTGTTTATGTCTGTGAGAACCTTCATCAAATCATTAGTCTATAGGAAAGTAGAACTTCAGATTAGCTGAATCAAGGTTTCTGGGTCATGGTTATTCCTCTGTGACTCCAGCAGGATCTCTCGGATCTCCTCCCAACCCCCATAGTCTTTGAGGTGAAAGCTGTTTTGTATTGATGCTCCTTGAAATTGCTCTTCTAAAGTGAGGTGCATAAGGCTCTTACCCTAGAGCTTTACAAAGACTGTGGTGCAAAATGACAGGAATATAAAGGAAGTAAACTGTCATTAATATAGAAACTCTATCCTGTTGGATTTCAAGATATTATCCAAGGCATAAAACTTTGAAACTTTAAGCCAGAATAATTAATATCTACACCTATACCCTTTAATTCTTCTATTTTCATTTGCATTATTGTCAAAATATATTTTCAGGTAATAAGAGAGGAAAGAAGGAAAATGAGCATCAGGGGAAGAAAGTAAGGAATAGAGGGGGTCAATTATTCATGTAACTAATATTTTCAGCTTTCTCCAAGATGATATGGTGAAATAATTCAAATTCAGAGCAAAAGAATATGTAAACTTATAGGTATTGAGGAACAATTAATATGATATGAATTAAGTTGTATTCTGCATCTCTTCTTTACTTGATAAAAAAGAAATCAAGGGCTGTGTGTTTTCCAACTTCAGATTCCAAAATTTAATAAAACTGAGATGCTAAGAAACCAAAAAAGAGAAAAGGTTTCTTTAGACTCATAGTTTAGAATGTTGGGATCCATAGTTGTTGGGGCATGCTGGTCTTTGGTGAGGCAAGGCATCATTTAATGGTGGGGAGTGTGTAGGAGGGCAAAGTAGATGGAAGATAGAGAAAGAAAGAGCGATTATACCTTTGAAAAGCACTCTCAATGTCCTGAAGACATTCTATTCTAAGCTATATATCTCAAAGACCACAATGATTCCCAACAGGGTTAAGCTTACAGACCTTTTAAGGCACCAGTCTCTAAGGGACTTTCCAGGTCCAGCTGACAAGAGTATATACACATTTTTAGAAAGACCTATAGGCATTATCAGTCAACATTATTTCTGTTCTGAATGAAAAACATCCACACGTGTTCATCAATTGCCTAAACTTGTTCTTCTTTGGGTTACCCAATTTCACTCACTTCTTGAATATTCTCCCTGCTTATTCCCTTCCACATATCTGATAGTCATACACCTCCTAGAAGCTGAATACCTGTTAGTAGGAGAAGTCTGACATTTAAACTTTCCTGGACATGTGAAGTGTCTCCTATGAAGCATATTAATATATCTGGGGTTGTCATGATGATCCAAAGTCCTGAATATTCTGCTTTTTTAGTTTATAAATTTGGCATTTACTTTGATTGAACCACTTACTGAACATCCATCTAAAATTTCTCTCTGTTGGTGCTTTGCACAGAGTCCTATTGATTGACTTGGTGAGTTTTTCTAATTCCAGCTTATTGATGTTTAAATTTAATTTTATATTTCTGTCCCTTTACTGAATTCACCTTTCATATCTTGAATTGTCTTTATTATTTCACTCAGATGTTTATGTTTTCTTGAAGTTCGTTAAGGACTTTATCCTGACTTTAGTTTCATTGGGATGTTATTTGCATCTTTGAACTTCTGAAACCTTTTAACATATTTATAACTTCAATTCTTTGTCTTCAGATTCATTTAAATTGTTTTTGTGGAGCATTATTTTAAGACTGGTGATCTTTGAAAGGGAATATATCATCTTAGCTTTTTATATTGCTTGTTTATTACTCTTTATTAGATAAAACCTATAAATATGGAGTTGACTAGTTCACTGTTTCTTTTCATTTGGGTTTATAGACCATGAGTATTCAGATATCATACTATTTCTCTAAAAAGACACCATGACTAAAGCAATGCTTTATGAAAAGAAACATTCACCTAGGAGATTAATTATAATTTTAGAGGTATACTCTAGGGTTATCATATCAAGACACTGACAAGAATGGCACTGGAGCAGTAGTTGAGAACTTCACATCCAGATCCATAGACAGTACATACACACACACACACACACACACACACACACACAGAGAGAGAGAGAGAGAGAGAGAGAGAGAGAGAGAGAGAGAGAGAGAGAGACACTCTTGAAACCTCAAAACCTATGCTTTGTGACCTTCCTCCTCCAAGGACACATCTGGTCCATCAAGGCCACATCTCCTTCTACTTCTAAAGAATTCATGAAGTGGAAACTAAGCATATAAATTTGTGAGCCTCTGGGGCCATTACCATTCAAACCACAACAGTGAGTTTGGTTCTGTTTTTAGTATTAGCTTAACTTTACTGGTTATGGATCGGGTAGTGAGTGCTCAAAGCCCAGTCTTTTCATCAGTTGGCTTTGACTCACTAATGGAAAGAATAAGTTATTCCAACACAATGACTATTGGGGTATCACAGCATTATTATAAAGGCTTATATGGATGCTTGGGTAAGGTACAAGGGTAAGCAGTTGTGAAAGGCTAAGTATTTCTACAAATGGTGTCTCTGCATATAGCACTGGGTAAGATTCTAGGGCAGTCAGCATAGTGGTCAGAGTTGAGAAGTGTTACTTCTGAGGGCTGTGTGCATGGCTGCTTGCAAAATAATGCGTCAAAGACTCATCAGTTTTTGTATATACAGCTTCATTCCTTCTATAGTACTCTTTTTGCAGGGGTATTTTGTGACGTATAAGGGAATAAATAATGTAGATCAAGAATTCCTTATCATTGCTTTTTACATGGGAATGGAGAGAATAATGAAAGGTGATAGTTTTAGGGCTTTTTTGCCCTTGCTTTGGGAATATAAGAAGTTCTGGTTCCAGTGATCAACCTTGAGAAAGGGAAATTTGAGTTTTATGGATTGCCCAAGGAGAGAACGGAACATGAGAGGCAAGAACAGGAGAAATGACAGAGAAAGCTTGCTTTGCAGCTTTCATCTAGGCCCATAACCTGAGAGAACTCATTTCCATGCTCTGATTTCCATTTTTCCTCAAGTCATGTGAGCTCCTCTTGACAGCACACAGAAAACCCAGTTTACAGAACCTTTATCTGTTCACTGTGTGAACACTCTATTTGATCCTACCGACACCGAGTATGTCTTAGAAAAGAGGAAGAAAAAAAAGAGGAAAAAAAAAAGAATGAGAAGTAAGAATAAAGGACCACAGAAGGAAGTTCATTTGTCTAATATTCTGATGTTGTAATTTTTTTATTTAAATGCAAAGCAAGTCAATAGATTCAGCTGTTGAAAGTAAATTCAGCTTCGTATTCACCCTGTGACCTTGGGTATTTTCTGTTATACTGGTCATTAGTCTTTGGATCTGTAGGAAAAGAAATACCAGAATAAGTATGTGCTATCATATAAGCCTATTACCACAAATAACGGTAGCTATAGGTCTGTTGATCAATAGATTCTCTTATTTTTATCATTGCGATTAATAATAAATAAAGGTAAAAATGCTCTTTACCGAGCTTACCATCACCTTGGTGTGCTGTGCTCTATTTTTCCCCAAAGAAACAATCCTTTAATTATGTGGGAATTTCTAAAGAAGAAGAAACAAGGTTATCATGCAGCATGAGAATCAGGGGGGCACGTGCTTGCATGCAAGCTCTCTTAACATAGTCAGTAATTACCATGGCTGCTCTAGGTGCTTGAGTTTTACTTCTGGGAATAAAATGTTGTACACCAAAGTCTCTAACTGAGCACTTACCATGCACATGGCACAAATTTAAACCAATAAACATAAAGTCAATAAACTGATAATGATTCAATAATGGCTGTGTTATTTTTTATGATTATATTAGTACCACATAAATGTCAAAGCACTACAGAAGAGAGTGGTGCTCATTCTCACTGTGTGCCTTTTTAAGATTCCATACTTGTATTGAGAATGCCCAAGGACATAGGGGAGACTGTTTGTATGAAAGTAGTTTCTGTGAGGGTATGGGTAGAAACAGAAATAAAACAGGCAGAGACAGAAAAAATGTTCATACCTACTTTCATGAATATTAATTTGAAACATAGTGGTTAACTAAAGAACAAGAAGTCATAGTTCTCAAGACAGAATATTGAATAATACATTTTGAGATATGTGAATATGAAAGATAAGAATGGTGACTTATACTTGTAATTATAACCATGGGGGGCATCGCAGAAGAAAATCGTATGTTCAAGACCATCCAGAGTTCAAGACTATCCTGTGATTCCTGAGATTATAGCAAAACAAGCAACCAATGGCAATAGTACATGTAATAACTAATTGGTTGGGGCTATTCTGTGCAATATAAAAACTGGTAATTAGAGTAAAAAAATAATCAGATATTAATTATCTTATTATTTTTAAGTACATAGTTTATATAAAAATATGTCTATATCATATATTTAGAAAATTATATATCATATCATATATTTTATGTATTTATATATAACATAAAGAGATATAATATATAAAGATATATCTATAATTTATGTGTGGTTAATATAATTGGTTCACAAACAGTTTTGAGAAATAAGAGATAATTCTTTTCCTAAACTTTAAAGATTTAAAACATTTTCAATATCATATAATATCTACCTTATTGAAAATAGTTTATTTCCTAGTGCGACATTTTCTGATTCTAGCTTCTCCTCTCTCCACTCCTAGTTGCTCTTCATGTCCCCACCCCTCCCCTCCAGATCTACTCTGTTTCTCTCATTAAAAAGAACAAGCTTCTAATATTAACACCCTAATGACAGAATAAAATATAGTAAAATGGGGCAAGAACTATCACAGCAAGTTTGAACACAGCCACAGAGCAGGAGGAAAAGATCGCCAAAGGTAGGCAAAAGAGTCAAATATACACTTGTTTTCGTAATCCGGAGTCCCATAAAATACTAGTCTAATAGCTATAATATTAAAGCAGATGACCTGAAGTAGATCGATGTAGTCCCTGTGCCTGCTGCTTCAGTCTCTGTGAGCTCTGTGAGCACTTTGCTTAGTTTAGTTAGGGGATTTTATTTTCCTTGTGTTCTTCATGTCTTCTTGGTCTTTCCCCTCTTGTGGAGGATTCTCTGAGATGTGATCAGCAGGATTTGATGGAGAGCACCAGTTTAGACTCTTTGTTTAGTGTCTGAGTGTGGGTCTCTATATCTGTTCCCATATTCTACTGGAGGAAGACTCTCTGATAGTGACTGGGTAAGGAACTGATCTCTGAGTATAGCAGTATATCATTAAGAATCATTCTATATTTGCTTTTAGTGTTTTTTTTTATTGTTACTGTTGGGTTTTGTTGTTGTTGTGTTGTTGTTTTGTTGTTGTTTTGTTTTCATTTTTTTGTTTTTATTTTGCTTTTTAGCCACTTGTGTATGGTTTTACCTTAAGTCTTTGTCATATACAGTCTGTGGTTCCTGGTTGCCTAAGCAGTATTTATGGTGTGAGTTCCTTCTCAAGGAGTAGGCAGGCCCTAAGTCAAATCAAACTTTGGTGCCTACTCCCAGAAGTCTATGCCAGCAATACCCTAGCATTTTCTTTAGGCAGAAAAGATTGTGGTCAAAGGTTTTTGGGGCTTGGTTGGTATCCACATTTTTGTTTTGGATGCCTGGAGAGTAGCTTCTTGCACCCAAAGAGACTTATCACCAACTATAGAGTACACATGGAGAGACCCATTGCTCCAGCCACATATGTAGCCGAGGATGCCCTTGTCAGACATCAATGAGAAGAGAGGCCTTTGGTCCTGTGAAGGCTCAATACCCCAGTATAGGAGAATGCCAGGACAGGGAAATAAGTGGGAGTGGGTAGGTTGGTAAGCAAGGGGAGGGGAGATGGGATAGGAGGTTTTCAGAAGGGAAAGGAGGAAAGGGGATAACATTTGAAATATAAATAAAGAAAATATCTAATAATGAAAAAGAAAGCTTGATGTAGGCACCGGCTTAATTTCACTATGTCCAATGAGTTGTGTGCATATCATCCTTGGCCATGGGATACTACTGTCAGTTTCCAGAGAGCAATCTTTTGTTTTAGTATCAGCCTGTGTTATCTGCAGATTTACATGGGTACTCCTTGGTTAACAACTCAATTGCAGGCAACCCAAAACTGCCAGTGGAGGCCTTGCCCAGCTACAAGAGATTGCCAGTTGAGACTGTATCCCCCAATATTATGAGCCCTCATTAAGTTCACTTTTCTATAGTCCAGGAAGTTTCCATTGTACTAGGTCTCCACATCAATGCCTAAGTACCCTCTCTCAATTACAGTCATCTCTCTAGGCACTGTCTCCTCCATGTTATCTCCCCATCACCCCTGATTCCTCCTTCTTTCTTTAAACACCCCTAGCTCACCTGTAAAATAATTTCTATATCCCTTCCCATGGGGATCCATATATTCCCCCAAGCTATACCTATCCACCTAACCTCTCTGGGTCTTCAGATCATAGCTTGGTTATCATTTACTTAAAAGCTAAGAGTCACTTATAAATGAATACATACCATGTTTGTGTCTCTGGGTCTCTGGTACCTTACTCAAAATGATTCAATCCTTTTGCCTGTGAAACTTATGATGTTATTTTTGAACAGGTAACTAATACTCTCCTATATTCCATGCTGCCTGCAGCTACTATGAAGTGAGTTGCTGGAACAGAAGCTGAGGGATAGAAGGGGAAGTGGTGAAAAGAAGGAGGCCAGGACGATTCTTTACTGATTGAGGCCCAACTTTAATTATGGTCAGACCTTTTAACAGTTTGGGCAAGCCCCTCCCTCCAGACTCCAGGCTGAGTTTTGGCAAAGTCATCTGGTGGTCCTTGGCTCTACTGCTCAGGCAGCTGGGTGGGTCACTTGCTTAATTCAGGAATTTGTAGACCTGGAGGAACAATGAGCTTAACCTTCATTCTGAGCTTCTCCACCATAGGTGGATCAGGATCCTGCTGTAACCTACCTCCCTATTATGCCCTAACATCAGATTCCTGCCCGAAGACCTTGTCCTTGGCCAGTGTCAAGTTCCTACCATGTGGCATGACTTCCCAATATGGCTCTGTATAATATTCCATTGTGTAAATGTACCACATTTTCTTCATTCATTCTTTGGTTGAAGAAGACGTAGGTTATTTCCAGTTTCTCACTATTATAAATAAAGCTGCAGTAAGCATGGTTGAACAATTGTTCTTGTAGTAGCCTGGAGCATCCTTTATCTAACATATGTTGTTTCTTAACTAAAGCTTTCTTGTTCAAGGCCTGGTGTTGAACAGTTGGCAGACAGAAGTAGTTAGACATACATCTTTAAGCCATATTTTAAGTTAATCTGACTAGACCTCTATAAGCTTAAGAATTTATCATACAAAAATCCCTGCTAATATAAAATGTCTTAGGAACTTCCTGATATCTCTTTAGCCTAATAGGAAGATATAATGATGATCAGAAAGCTCAGAAGATATAAAAAATTGTGTAGGCATTGCCTTAGTTGTTTTATAACATGAAATCATCTTAATCAAGTGGTGGTAGTGAAGTCACATGGCATATACTTTTTTTACCTTAGTAAAAATGGCTTTTAGTCACATGATTGGTTTGCTCCTAAGGAGGTCATCAAACAAGATGGAGTCAAGTCACATGGTTGCTATTAAAAAGATGTATTTTTCTAGGAGATGTATTTTTTAAATAAGATCTATATTTTAACTTTGAAGACAAGTTATGTACATAAATTATATACACATATTATATATATAATGATGTAGCAAATTAAGATTATCTATGCATAGATTTTTAACTATTCAACATTTGTTACAAGTTTTAAGACAACCTTGTGTTACAGATTTTACAGATTCTATGACCACACCCCATGAATTTACAAATCCTGAGACTATTTATACACTATTCTTAGATTTCTTGAGATCCAGAGAAATTGTAGAGATAGAAGATTTTCAAGAGTAGAAAGTTGAAAAGCCTTAGCCATGAGAGACTTTGGGAATGCTTGTGCAGAGCAGTCTGCCCTTGAAAATCTAGTGTGCAATCATTGGCCACTAAGTTTCACTGAAGTCACAATGTTTGTAATAAGATAGCCAGGATTTATTAAAATCTCCTAATCCAAGGAGGAAGGGAGAAAGGGATAACAAAAGAAGCTCCACCAAAAGAAGGATTCCAGAAAGTTCCAAGATGGAACTAAAACAGAAAAATATAGCCATGAAGACAGGAATACAAATAGGAATTAAACCAGAGGGAAGATTCCAGTATCATATCAGAGTTATGAACGGAAGAGGAGCTGAGGGAAGGGAAGCAGAGCTCAACTCCTGAGAAGAAATTTGGGATGGGCGTGGTGTGAGGAGTGCTGGGAGCAGCCACAGGTACTGAGTGAGTCTTGTCCTGGGTTTATTTGGGAGCAGACAATTAAGACCTTCACTTTTACTTTTGCATATATCTTTCTGAAATATTGTGCACAGAACTCATATAATCAAGAACTGAGTGTTAGTAGTTCAGTAAATGTTAATGTATTTTTTTCATTTCCTTCAGATATCTACTTAGCAGTAGAACTGGTCAACTAGAAAACTAACAGTTAAAGTTTCATTCCTTATGCAGCTTCTATGAAGTTGTCCATAATAACTTCACTTCTACCATTCAAGAATAAGCTTTCCCCTTCTGCAGCATCCTCTCTAACATTTGTAGCTTGCACATGGTCTCTTTGGTAGGAGTCATTCTGTGTGACAGTATTAGCTTGTGGGTGGACTCTGTTTTTCTGTTCACTAAAATGTTGAGCATTTTCATAATGTCTTTTGAAAAAATGCCTATTAAGATCCTTTGCCCATGTTATAAGGAGTGGTTTGGAGTTTCTTTGCTCTTGAATTTCTTCAGATCTCTTTTATACTTACACTATCGCTTTGTCAGATGATTAGTTTGTAAATCTACCATCAATGTCTGAAAGTTTCCCCTTTACTTCATTGACATTGTTTTTGTATGTTCTGTGAGGAAGATTCATTTTAAGCATTTATGACACATTTGCATTTCTATCTAAAAACAATTCTTGATTTAAAATTTGAAGGATCACTACCATCCTATACTCTGGTAGATATATACACTTGGGTCTGGTTTAAGTCTTGATATATCTTGAAATATATACATCAATTGTTATTAATCATGTAGATATTGTATTTTCCATGCAGTATTTATAGACATATCTATACTTTCACCGATGTATATACTTGGGGATATTATCATAACAGATTTCTGGATATTTGTAAATTTAGTCCTGCAATCTTATTCTTTATTGATTGATATGCTGGCTTTTATTCCAGTACTTAGTTGTCTTGTGAATTTTAGAATATTTTTCTCTTTAATGCATATCATGCTATATCAATGAAGATTGTATTGAAACTATAACTTTGGTGGGCGATATTGATATTTTTACCAATATTATTTTACTCCATCAACATATGTCTTACATTGTTTATGATTTTTCAATTTCTTTCACTAATGTTTGGTAATTTTTATTATAGAGTCATTCATTTAATCGGTTGAAATTATCCATAGTTACTTTGTGTCTCTTGTGGGTGGGATTTCTTTGTTTCTTTTTATGAGGATTATTATTGGTGTATGAAGCATTGCTGCTTTTTAAAGGTTGGATCATTTTATGTTGTTAAGTTTACTACTTTTAATATTGATGTAGTATTCAGGATTTTCAGAGTGTAAATTCTTACTACATGATGTGCTAACAGGGATAATTTTACTTCCTCTTCTCCAGATCAGATGTACTTTTTCTTAAGTATTCTGGCCATGGCTTCCAGTATAAAGCAGAATTGCAATGCTAAACATGGGTGTGCTTATTATGCCTCATATTTAAGAAATATGGAGCGTATTATTCCAACTCTCTGACATTAAACAAATTGACTATAAGCTTGCCATTCAGAATCTTTACTATATGAGTATTTTCTCTCTCTGACTAACTTGTTGAAGATTTTTGTACTGAAAGTATAATGAATTTAAAGGTTTTTGCTACCTTGCATTTCATGAAGTGTTAACACAGCTTTGAATACTTTCTGCTAATGTGATATATTGTTGATGTTTATACAAGAAACTAGTATTAAACTCTTGAAAAATCTCACTTATCACCCTCTGTAATCATTTTCTTCTTTGTCTTTTATACTTGGGTGTTTATGTCATTTTGATTTTGTGTTAACAAATCCCTCATGAGGGAAAAGTCTAGAAAATGTTCAGACCTTTCCTTTTAAAATTTGAAAAGAATTTCTTATAATTTCATAATCAGTATTAAACCTATCTGGCCCCTGGCTTGTCTTTGCTGGGAGACTTTATTGCTGATTTGATTGTTGCTTAAAATTGGTTTGCTCAGGTGAAATTGGGCTGAGACACATCAGTCACAAAATTAACTGCTTCTGCTAAGTAGTTGCATATGTTGAACTTTAAATGTTTGTATTAGTCCCCAATGGTCTTATCTTCTGCATCATATTCTAAAGGCTGTTTTAGTTTCTGAGTTTATATATCTTCATCTTTCTTATTTGGTTGGTCAAGCTAAAAGGTTTTCAACTTTGTTCATTCTTTTTCAAAAGAAAATTATTTGATTAAGCATTTATATGTTCTAATTATTCGTTCTCCTAAAATCTGACTTTTTCCTCCAATTTTAAGTGTTGCTTAATTTATCTTTTTCCTGGTATACTGAGTAAAATCCTGTCTTTATTTATTTAATCTCTACCTTTATTTTTTATAATTTTTAAATTGATTTATTTTATTTTGTGAGTATTGGAATTTTGGTCTGCAGATATATTTGTGTGAGATATGTCAGATCTTGAAGTTACAGACAGTTGTGAGCTGCTATGTGGGTGGGAAGATTTGAATCAAAGTCCTTTGGAAGAACAATCAGTTCTGTTAACCACTGGTTATCTATACAGTTCCATATAAATTTATGTTTTAATTAAAAGTTTATATACATGTGTGAGTGCCTGTCTTACTTAGGCTTTAAATGCTGAGAGCAGACACCATGACCAAAGCAACTCTTATAAAGGCAATATTTAATTAGACTGGGTTACAGGTTCAGAGGTACAGTCCATTATTATCAACATGGTAGAATCCAGGCAGGCATATTCCACTCGTTGAGAGTTCTACATTTTCATCTGAAGACCGCCAGGAGAAAACTGTATCCCAGGCAAGTGGGACAAGGGTCTTAAAGTCCATTTCCAGAGTGACATTCTTCCTTTAACAAGGCCACACCCACTCTAATCATGCCACACCTTCTAATAGTGCCACTTCCTAGGCCAAGCCTGTTTAAACCATCACAGTGTCTGTCTTTGCACCATATGGGTCTCTGGAGCTCACAGATGGCAGAAAATGGTGTCAAATCCCCTCAGTGCATGTTGATCTATTATGGTGTTCTGAAATTGATCCCATCTTCTTCCTGGCTAGGTCTCTTTGATTAAGTGTGTGGAACACACTTATATTTTGTTTATAGGGATAAACTGATTGTATTAGACATTATTCAGACTCAGAAGGTTGGATTTACATATTTAGGACTCTCTTTCTCTCTCCCCCCTCTTCCTCTCCCTCTCCCTCTCTCTCTCCCTCCCTCTCTCTTTCCCTCCTCCTCTCACTTTCCCTCTCTCTCCCTCTCCTTCCCTTTCCCTCTCTCTTTCTCCTTTTTGAAAATTCATATATGTCCATTATTAAAACATGAATAGACATACACTCTTTTTCCAGTATTGAAGATATTCCCATCAACTGCATCTTTTCTGTAATTCTGTTCAAGAAAGATCAATGTTGGAATCTATGGGATTTCAAAGACTTTATGAACTTACTTAACAGATGCCCACTCAGTTCTTCAAAAGATGGAATAGCTAATATGTGAACATTTTGAAGTCTACTCCTTATTGTGTCAGGTTTATATACATTAGAGACCATGACAATTGTCACCATCATCGAAGATAATCTTTGTAATAGTATAACAGTCAGCTTATACAACGAAGGGCAAGAATATGGAAGTTATTAGTAATATTTTGTTACAGACCATATCTAGAGAAAAATCATAACTGTCATTTAGAACTTGAGGGGAGATTATGACTTCTCTGACAGATTTAGGTCCTGGCACACAGTCATAGATTTTATTGTCTATGAATTTAGGCAAGCTAGTCATTACCAGGTTACATTAGCTTATCCTGGTCACCCAAAAATGAGTATGTTATTTAGGGCTTTTCTTTTCTCTTTTAGCAGGAGTGTTTGATACCAGAGTTCTAGCCTCGGAAGCTGTGCTCAGCTTAATTCAGGATTGGGAAACAGCTGCCTCTAATTCTCATCTGGGCACATAGATCTCATCCAGACACTCTAGAATCCTTACTTATCCCCTTTTATGTTGGAGGCTTTCTTCATTTTTTTCTTCACTTTCTTTTTCTTTTTTATTTATTTATTTTTATTTTCTATATTATTTGTTTACATTCCAAATGATTTTCCCTTTCCCAGTTTCCCCCTCCCAATAAGTCCCATATTCCCTCTTCCCTCCGCCCATTCTCCAATCAACCCCCTCCTTCTTCTCTGTCCTGGTACTCGCCTACAAGGTTGGATCGAAACTTTCCAGGACCAGGGACCTCTTCTTCCTTCTTCTTGGGAAGTATTTGATATGTGAATGTATTCAGAGCTTCTGGGCTAATATCCACTTATCAGTGACTGCATTCCATGTGTGTTCTTTTGTGATTAAGTTACCTCACTTAGCATGATATTTTTCAGTTCCAACCATTTGCCTAAGAACTTCATGAATTCATTGTTTTTTATTGCTGAGTAGTATTCCATTGTGTAAATATACCACATTTTCTGTATCCATTCCTCCATTGAGGGACATCTGAGTTCTTCAGGCTATTACAAATAAGGGTGTTATGAAAATAGTGGATGATGTGTCCTTATTGCATGTTAGGGAATCCTCTGGGTATATACCCAGGGTGGTATAGCAGGGTCCTCCGGAAGGGTCATGCCCAGTGTTCTGAGGAAACACAAGACTGATTTCCAAAGTAGTTGTACCAACTTGCATTCCCACCAGCAGTGGAGGAGTGTTCCTCTTTCTCCACATCCTTGCCAGCAACTGTTGTCTCCTGAGTTTTTAATCTTAGCCATTCTGACTGGTATGAGGTGAAATCTTAGAGTTGTTTTGATTCGAATTTCTCTAATCACTAATGATGCTTAACAATTCTTAAGGTGCTTCTCAGCCATTCGAAGTTCTTCAGGTGAAAATTCTTTGTTTAGCTCTGTACCCCATTTTTAATAGGCTCTCTGAAGTCTATCTTCTTGAGTTCTTTGTATATATTGGATATTAGCCCTCTGTTGGATGTAGGCTTGGTGAAGATATTTTCCCAATTTGTTGGCTACCGTTTTGTCCTTTTGAAAGTGTTCTTTGCCTTACAGAAACTGTAATTTTATGAGGTCCCATTTCTCAATTCTTGATCTTAGAGCATAAGCTTTTGGTGTTCAGTTCAGAAACTTTACCCCTGTGCCCATGTCCTCAAGGGTCTTACCCAGTTTCTTTTCTATAAGTTTTAGTGTGTCTGGTTTTATGTGGAGGTCCTTGATCCACTTGGAGTTGAGCTTAATACAAGGAGATAAGAATGGATCAACACATTCTTCTGCATGCTGACCTCCAGTTGAGCAAGCACTATTTGTTGAAACAGCTATCTTTTTCCCACTAGATGGTTTTAGTCCCTTTGTCAAAGATCAAGAGACTATAGGTGTGTGGGTTCATTTCTGGGTCTTCAGTCCTATTCCATTGATCCACTTGCCTTTCACTGTACCAATACCATGCACTTTTTAACACTATTGCTCTGAAGTACTGCTTGAGTTCCAAGATACCTATTCCCCCTGAAGTTCTTTTGCTGTTGAGAATAGTTTTATCTATCTTAGGTTTTTTTATTTTTTTATTTTTTTTAATTCCAGATGAATTTGAGAATTGCTTTAACTCTAGGAAGAACTGAGTTAGAATTTTGATGGGAATTGCATTGATTCTGTATATTGCTTTAGACAAGATGGCAATTTTTACTATATTAATTCTGACAATCCACAAGCATGGAACATTTTTCCATTTTCTGAGGTCATTTTCAATTCCCTTCTTCAGAGACCTGAAGTTCTTGTCATACAGGTCTTTCACTTGTTTGGTTAGAGTCACACCAAGATACTTTATATTGTTTGTAGCTATTGTGAAGGTGTAATTTCCCTAATTTCTTTCTCAGCATGTTTATCCGTTGAGTATAGGAAGGCTACTGATTTGTTCAAAATGATTTTATATCCGGCCACTTTGATGAATTTGTTTATCAGCTGTAGGAGTTCTCTGGTGGAGTTTTTTGGATCGCTTAAATATACTATCATATCATCTGCAAATAGTGATAGTTTGACTTCTTCCTGTCCAATTTCTAGCCCTTTGACCTCCTTATGTTGTCTAATTGCTCTAGCTAGAACATCAAGTACCATATTGAAAAGATATGGAGAGAGGGGACAGCCTTGTCTAGTCCCTGATTTTAGTGGGATTGCTTCAAGTTTCTCTCCATTTAGTTTGATGTTGGCTACCGGTTTGCTGTATATTGCTTTTACTATGTTTAGGTATAGGCCTTGAATTCCTGTTCTTTCCAAGACTTTGAGTATGAAAGGATGCTGAATATTGTCAAATGCTTTTTCAGCATCTAATGAAATGACCATGTGGTTTTTTTCTTTGAATTTGTTTAGGTAGTGGATTGCATTTTTGGAATTCCCTGTATTGAACCATCCCTGGGATGAAGCCTACTTGATCATGGTGAATGATCGTTTTGATGTGTTATTGGATTCAATTGGCAAAAATTTTATTGAGTATTTTTGCATTGATATTCATAAGGGATATTGGCTTGTAGCTCTCCTTCTTTGTTAGATCTTTGTGTGGTTTTGGTATCAGCGTAATTGTGGCTTCATAGAACAAGTTAGGTAGTGTTCCTTCTGTTTCTTTTTTATGGAATAGTTTGAAGAGTATTGGTGTTAGTTCTTCTTTGAAGGTCTGATAGAATTCTGCCCTAAAACCATCTGGTCCTTTGCTTTTTTTTTTTTTTTTTTTTTTTTTTTGGTTGGAAGGCTTTCTTCTATGACCCCTTCTATTACTTTAGGGCTCATGGGTCTGTTTAGATGATCTATTTGATCCTGATTTAATTTTGGTGTTTGGTATCTGTCTAGGAAATTGTCCATTGCCTCCAGATTTTCCAGTTGTGTTGTGTATAGGCTTTTGTAGTAGGATCTGATGTTTTTGTTTTTGTTTTTTTTTTAGTTTCCTCAGATTATGTTGTTATATCTCCCTTTTCATTTCTAATTTTGTTAATTTGGATACTGTCTCTGTCTCTGTGTCCTTTGTTTAGTGTGGCTAAGGGTTTATCTATCTTGTTGATTTACTCAAAGAACTGGCTCCTCGTTTTGTTGATTCTTTGTATGGTTCTCTTTGTTTCTACTTGATTGATTTCAGCCCTGAGTTTGATGATTTCCTGTCTTCTACTCCTCCTGGATGAAATAGCTTCTTTTTGTTCCAGGGCTTTCAGGTTTGCCAATAAGCTGCTAGTGTATGCACTCTCCAATTTCTTTTTAGAGGCTCTCAGGGCTATGAGTTTTCTTTCCTCTTAGCACTGCTTTCATTGTGTCCCATAGATTTGGGTATGTTGTGCCTTCATTTTCATTAAATTCTAAAAAGTCTTTGATTTCTTTCTTTATTTCTTCTTTGGCAAAGGTATCATTGAGTAGATGTATCATTGAGTAAATGGCAAAGAGTATCATTGAGTTCAGCCTCCATGTGTATGTGGGCTTTCTGTTGTTTTTGTTGCTATTGAAGACAACTCTTAATCCATAGTGATCTGATAGGAGGCATGGGATTAGTTCCATCTTCTTACACTTGTTGAGGTCTGTCTTGTGACCAATTATATGGTCAATTTTGGAGAAGGTACCATGAGGTGCTGAGAAAAGAATACATTCTTTTGCCTTAGGATGAATAGTTTCATATATATATATATATATATATATATATATATATATATATATATATATATATATGTTAAATCTAAATCTAATTTATCCAATGCTTCAGTTAGTTTCACTGTATCCCTGTTTAGTTTCTGTTTTCCTGATCTGTCCATTGAGAAGAGTGGAGTGTTAAAGTCACCCACAATTATTGTGTTAAGTGCAATATGTGCTCTGAGCTTTAGTAAAGTTTCTTTTATGAATGAAGGTGCCCTTGCATTTGGAGCACAGATGTTCATAATGAAGAGTTCTTCTTTTGGATTTTTCCAAAAGGATTTTTCCAAGAACACTTTACTTGACCAGTAAGAAGTGTCCTTCCATGTCTCTTTTGATGACTTTAGGTTGAAAGTCAGTTTTATCTGATATTAGAAGTGCTACTACAACTTGTTTCCTAAGACCATTTGCTTGTAAAATTGTTTTCCAGTCTTTTACTCTGAGGTAGTGTTTGTCTTTGGCCCTGAGGTGTGTTTCCTGCAAGCAGCAAAATGTAGGGTTCTGTTTACGTATCCAGTCTGTTAGTCTATGTCTTTCTTTTTATTGGGGAATTGAGTCCATTGATGTTAAGAGATATTAAGCAACAGTTATTATTACTTCCTGTCAGTTTTGATGTTATTTTTATATTTGAGTTGTTGTCTTCTTTTGGGTTTGATGAAAGAAGTTTACTATCTTGCTGTTTCCAGGGTGTAGTTTCCCTCCTTGTATTGGTGTTTTCTACCTATTATCCTTTGTAGGGCTGGGTCTGTGGAAATTTGGTTTTATCATGGAATATCTTGGTTTCTCCATCTATGGTGATTGAGAGTTTTGCTGCATATAGTAGTCTTGCCTGGCATTTGTGTTCTCTTAGTATCTGGATGGGATCTGCCCAGCATCTTCAAGCTTTCATAGTCTCTGGTAAGAAGTCTGGAGTAATAGTAATAGGTCTTCCTTTATATATCACTTGGCCTTTTTCTCTTACTGCTCTTAATATTCTTTCTTTGTTTAGTACATTTGGGGTTTTGATTATTATGTGATGGGAGGTATTTCTGTTCTGGTCCAGTCTGTTTGGAGTTCTGTAGGCTTCTTGTATATTCATGGGCATCTCTCTCTCTTTAGGTTAGGTAAGTTTTCTTCCATAATTTTTTAGAAGGTATTTGCTTGCCCGTTACGTTGTAAATATTCACTCTCATCTATACCTATAATCCATAGGTTTGGTCTTCTCATTGTGTCCTGGATTTCCTGGATGTTTTGGGTTACAAGCTTTTTGCATTTTGCATTTTCTTTGACTGTTGAGTGAATACTTTCTATGGTATTTTCATCATCTGAGATTCTTCTTTCTCTCGTATTCTGTTGTTGATATTTGCATCTATGGTCCCTGATTTCTTCCCAAGGTTTTCTATCTCCAATTTGTCTCCTTTTGTGATTTGTTAGTTGTTTCTACTTCTGTTTTTAGATACTGGATGTCTTTGCTCAGTTCCTTCACTTGTTTGTTTGTGTTTTCCTGTGTTTCTTTAATAGATTTTTGTGTTACCTCTTTCATGACTTCTTCCTGTTGACTCAAATTCTCCTTCATTTCTTTAAGTGATTTTTGTCTTTCCTCTTTATTGGATTCTATCTGTTGACCCATATTCTCCTGAATTTCTTTAAGTGATTTTTGTGTTTCCATTGTATGGGCTTCTAACTTAGTCATGTTCCCCTGTATTTCTATAAGAGATTCATTTATGTCCTTCTTGTGTTCCTCTAACAGCATCATGACCAGTGATTTTAAATTGAAATCTTGTTTTTCTAATGTGTTAGGGTATCCCAGACTTGCTGTTGTTGGAGAATTAGGTTCAGATGCTGCCATATTGTCTTAACTTCTGTTAGTAACATTCCTGCATTTGCCTTTTGCCATCTGGTTATCTCTGGCGTTACTTGGTCATGCTCTCACTGGCTGGTGCTCGGACCTCCTGTGGGTCTGTAAGCCTATTCTGCATCACTGGATGATTGGGTTTCCTCGGGCACAGATTGCTGATGTAATGCCCTACTCTTGGGTGCCATTGTGCCCTAGTGTGCCTTGTCCCAAGCAATGCTATACTTGGGTTATCTCTGTGTACCTGATTTTGCCTGTCTGGTCTGCCTGGTAGTGAAGATGGTGGATGCTGTGAGGATGCCCTCCAAACACTGATCACTCTGTAGAGCAAACGGCCCAAGACTGGGCATCCGGGCTTGCTGCTGGATTTCAAGTGCTCTGCTGATGCTGATTCTCGAATGCCCCCGCTTCTACCGAATAACCTGCTCCTCTCTGTTCTCGAGAGAGTATCAGGAAGTAGGATCTTCCCCATGTCAGATGTGGCACAGGTCTCTGGCTTAGCTGGCTACTTGGCCACAGGAGCCAAGATGGTGGGGACCTTGGGCCAGGGCTCCCTCTAACCGCGGGACTCCCTGCAGGTCAGAAGCTCCCCTGGCTGAACTGGTTGCTTTGTCACTGGATCCAAGATCAGAGGCTTTCTTCAGTATAATAGTTTCCCACTTGGAGGCACTACAATACTGCATTGGTTTTCTACCCTGATGATACACAAGGATTATCATCTGTGCACCAGATGGACTAGAATGACCAAGTAAGTATAACCATTTTTAAAACGTACTGCCACCTAGGAGCTAGTCGGTTGGAAACATGATTATTTTTTACTTATTTTGTGTGTGTGTGTGTGTGTGTGTGTGTGTGTGTGTCCATGTCCATGAAGGAACTCATAGCATTTCTGTTTACTCTTACTACTTGAACAGATCAGTCAACCTTCCACAGTGCAGTCTAAAGGAGAGGGACTGGGAAACTCATTCCTTTTTGTCTGTAGTACCATCAAATCATTCTCTCCACATTTCAGTTTTCCAACCAAATTCTAAAGCTGTGCTATACCAATATTTTATCCATCTTACTTTCCCTATTTTTTACTTTGAACTCTACACTATCCATATTTGTGATAAACCAGTTGAATTAATAACTTAGAATCTCTCCAACAATGGAGACAATGAAGGAGCTGTGTATATTTTATAAGATTTATCATTTTCCCTTAAACTTTCAGTAGTGACTGTCCCTCTTTCTTGAGGTTATCCCTTTATATATATTGACTTAAGCAAGTGAGAGGCTGCTGGAAATAGGACAAAAACATTCCTTTTATGGTGGTAATGGTGGTGTTTTGTTTGTGTTTATTGATTGATACATGATGAATGTCTTCTCTTATCCTGTAGGTATTGGTGTCACACATGAGAACTAGAGGGACATTTTCCTATAACTCCTCTGATTAAGTTATAATTATTGGCTTCTCTATCACATTTTAAGTCTATTCTTTATGATGCAGACATGTGTAAAGAGAGATGGAGATGATCTACTGTGCATGAGATGACATGGGTTAAATGTTAGCATTGGAATCACTGAATAAAATGTGGCTTAAATGCAAAGAGCGTGTGAGATAAAACACATGAAGATTTGGGCAACCCATTTCCAAAACTCAGGTGTATGACGGTAGACGACCTTTATTATTTACCTTTTTTAAAATTATTATTTTACACACATAAGTGACATATTAGTGAAATCAAGGTTTTTTAAAGTTTTCCCTACTTTTTCCCTTATGGATTACTTGCTGAGGTCTGTAAATTGGTAATGTCACATTCCAACTGATATTATGCAATATCAGTATTTGAGTTTGAATTTATAAAGGAGAGCAAGAGAGTCAGGTGAAACTTATATGTAGCAGAAATTAGTAAGTTGGCCAACTGGATGATCAACACACCATGTTGTATTAGTGTTTGGAAAACACATTGCATGAAGATTTTATAATTGATAGCTGTTTTTACTTCTACCTTTTATCTTTCCTAGACCCACAAGTCATAAGTTGGAGGAAATTATCTCACTTATACATGTTAGTTACATACTTAGTAAGGAAAATTAAGGAGAGTTGCACATAATTTTTCTACTTTGAAGAAAACCATCCTTTTCCATCACATTACTGAGTCCTTCAAGAGCCCCATCTTGTAGCCCTGTTCTCTCAGCAACTACTGGTAGCACAAATATATTGGCGATATATTTTGGTTATTCTTATTAATAGGTGAAATTATTAAGTAAGAAAATATGTCAAGAAACTGTCTCCCCTTCAATATGATTCCTCATCCTCTATTCAGACATTGGCTGCTTTTGTTGTTCATTATTTTTCCAGTCTCCATTTGAAGATCGTCATATCAGGTCTAAGACAAATGGAGGTCACTAAGAAACTACCTCTAGAGACTAAATGTCTTTCATTCTCAGAATCCTTCTTACTTGAGTCTGGTTCCCTTTCTCTTTTTCTTTTCACTCTCTGTTTGTTTCCATTTCCACATAAGCATGCTGTTATGAGTTGTTTTGCCTGAGAGAAGGCAAGGAGTTAGAACCAGACTGTATTACAAACATGGATTTCAATGCAGCCATTCTGATTGGGGTCCAAATGGTGATATTAGCCATTAAGGCACGGGCCAATGCATTTATTTTTATTTTCATAAAGATAACTAAAGTCCATGATGAGATTTGAAGTTTCTATTTTAAAACAATAAAGTTACAGAAGAAAGCAATATCACTGCAAAATACAATCATTTTTAAAATTCACAGATCTAATTTAAATTTCTTCACAGTATCTGATTATACATTACATATACATGCAAACACACACACACACAAACACACACACAAATGTGTTTTTATAACTCGATAGGAGTTTCTCATTGTTTAGTTGCAGGGGGTACTCATATAAAATAAGTGAAAATGTCTTTCTAGAGCTTATATTTTACCATGAATAAATATGTACAGTAAATTCTATTAAAATATTAAGTGACAGTATTTTTTAATTTAAACAAGCTAATTTTAACCTTGACTCACTTTGCTTTTTAGTTCATTAAGAAAATAACTACTGAAAATGACACTGAATTGCCTCTTTTTTTTTTTTTTTTTTTTTTTTTTTTTTTAGGCAACATTGGGTTAAACTTAGTTGAGAAGAATAAAGGGATTGTTTGATCAATGTAATATTCTCTTGGGAGTGCTTTGAAAAACATGCTTCTCTTCCCTCACAGAAACATTGCAGTTGTCCAGGAATGTCAAGTTGTTTGGGCTTGTTTTATTTTTCCATTTACTTATTTATTTAATTTTTTGCTTTAAACCATGTGTTACCGTTTTCCTTAATATGCTCCCCACTCCCTCTGAGTCCCTTTGAATAGGTAGCGTGTAACAAATCCTAACAAGTATTCACACAGATTTTCAATAACTTTAGCAATTCATTTGGAAAACCTTTGTGTTGAAAGCATAGGCTTCTGTAATCTGAATTAGTGACTCAGAAATAACAAGAAGAAAAAAATCAAAAATGACACAGAAGAGTGTATCAGAAAAGAATGCAGTCCAGCTCTCAGGCCACTGGAATGTGATTAAGCAAATGAGAGGGGTTTTGTTTATGTCTTCACATATTTCTGATCAGAAGGCTTTGGGTTTGTACACCTTACATAAACAAAGATGTCTGGAAATGCCCAAGTTGATGCTTTAAATTGAATATCCATTACTTTCAAATAAAATACTTCTAAAGGCTTTGTATATTAAAAAGTCTGAGTCATTCCTCCACAAATCTTCTCTTCTTATAGGTATCCACAATCATGACTATGAAAACGAACAGGTCTTATATTTTCATAACAAGCCTGACAAATACAGAGGCAGATCCTCAGAGCCAACCATTGGACAGAGTTTGGGGTCCCCAATGGAGGAGTTAGAGAAGAGACTGAAGGAGCTAAGGGGGTTTTCAATCCCTTGGGGGCAGCAATAGTGTCAACCTGCCAGACCTCTAAAGCCACAGGGACTGGATCAAAAACCAAAGAATACACATGAAGGACTGGAATGGGTGCGTGGGGGAGCACCCTTATAGAGGAAGAGGGAGGGGAAAGGGATAGGGGTTTCTGAAGGGGAAACTTGGAAAGGAAAAATCATTTGAAATGTAAGTATAGAAAATATCCAATAAAAAAGAGGAATTTTAGTATCAATTGAGTCAAGTTTTTGCCTAATTCTGTACCCACATACTTGGAAATGCTTTTTGAGAAAATATCTTAGATAGTCGCAACCCATTAAAATTTGCCTTCATGGTGTTATCTGCTTTTCCTGAATAATGATAATAAAAAGTGTAGGCAGTAAATAATTAATTTTCATCAGTAATTAAAGTCAATGTAATATATATGTAGTTCATGAGTTCCAACATAGATGTGGAAGGTGCAATTTTGTCCGTCAAAGCTTAAGATATAAATTTATCCTGTCTACAGGAAATGTAGGGAAGGTGGATGGCAAAGAGACTGAGGAAATAGCCAACCAATTACCAGTCCATCATGAGGTCCATCCAATGAGCAAGCACCGATCCCAGATACTATTAATGATACTCTGTTATGTTTGTAGGCACGTGTCTAGCATAGCTGTCCTCTGAAATGCTCCACTGTGAAGCTGACTCATTCAGATCCAGGTACCCATAACCGAACAGTAGATGGAGATTGGATACTGTTATGGAAGAAAAAGAGGAAGGATTGTGGCATCTAAAGGCATAAAAACCTCGCAGGAAGACCAACTGAGTCAACTAACTTGGATGCTAGAAGATCTCTGAGACTGAACCATCAACCTAAGAACATACATGGGATGGACCTAGACCTGCCCAGACAAATGTACCAAAGATGTCTACCTTTGTCTTTATGTAGATTCCATACAACTGGAGCAGGGGCTATGCCAAAGGCTGTTCAACTCACTGAAGGCAAAAAAATAAAAAAAGATAAAAATACACACACACACACACAAAAAAACATTGAACTAAATTAGATTAGACAGGGCATTCTTTGACACTTATCTAATTGAAACACAATAGTAGGCTTTCAGAACCTCATACAGTAGCTGGGACTAGTCTGCTACTCAATTCCCCTTAACCTATATACTAAAGCACAGCTAGTAAAACTCTGGGCATCAAATTGATATTTAAGATACAACAAAACAGAGAAAACACATGCTGAAATCATTTTTCTCTAGATTTCCTCTTACCTCTCATAATAAATAAAATTACATAGTAAGCATGAAAATCGAGATAGTTTTATGTTGTGTAACACTTCTGTAAAGCTATGTGTCCCTTATTGTTATAAAATAACTGACTGATCAACAAAATAACAAAAACAACCAAAAGCAATCAAACAAATGAAAATCATTTTGGAAGTCTCCTCAGTGGCAAAACTTCCTTCCTTTCCTGTAAGGACATTTATTTATATGCTACTAGTTTCATCATCACTATCATTATCATCATCATCATCATCATCGGTGGTGGCGGTGGCATTGTCATCATCATCTTCATCACTATCATCATCACCATTATTTTCATCATCACCACCATCGTCATTATTATTATCATCACCATAGTCATTTTTCTTATTATCATTTTGCTTTACCAAAAACAGTATGTATTTTCATATGTCCAGAGATCTTTGTAAGTGATTTCTATGAGCCCTTATTTTCTCATGCTTTCTGGAGGTAAATTATATAATCATTTAATATGTTTTCAGGTATTTATTTCATAAAGTTTCACTAATTCATTAAGCTCAACCATCAGTCACAATAAATAAGTTAGTCTACAAAATCTACTACTTACCTTGTATTTTATAGCTGTTACATAAGTAATTTCTTCTTTGCCATGGTAAAAGAACTTGTAGTCTTATATCCTAAGGGTTGATAAAATAACACCTAGAAAAGCCTAATGCCCTTTATTCTTTATCTTATTTCTTTGATTGCCACCAAATGCCAAAACAACATATAAGCCACTTTAGCAAATCAGATAGGCAAGAAAATAATATATGATGATGTGGAAATAATATTGCCAAAAAAATCATACAATGAGTTGATGTCTTACTTATAAGATGCTCAAAAATTTACAATAACTGCTTTCTTTTCATGTGCATATTTGACTGTCGTCAGTGTGGTTTTTGGGCTGAAAACAAGCACATTGTAACATACTTAACTATTTTACTTAAATGTTTTCGTCAATTCTAAATTATTTTTATAATTTTTACATTTAATTTTATTTTGTTACTTATTCACCTTACATCCAGCTCACTGCCCCACATCCCTGCATACTTCTTCTCCCATCACCCCTCCCTTTCTCCTCATTGCAGGTGGGGGCCCTTCCTGGGTATCCTGTAACCTTGGAACTTCAAGTTTCTGTGATGCTAGATGCTTCCTCTCTTGGCTTTTTTGATTGTATCATTATTTCTTTCTTTTTATGTTTGTTTCAATAATTTTATTTTCTTTGCTGTATATCTCTAACATCAGCAGGAGCACACCTGAAGGTTTTCAGAAAGGATTTCACTGGTTTTGGAGATAGGTAAATGCAGTTATGCCTTGTAAATATCCAGCAATCTTTCTTCTTACCTATAATGATATCAGTGACTCCTAGGTACTAACTGATACAAAGTCTTTCTCATTGTATTGCTCTTTCAAGCAGATTTGGATGGTAAATCTAAATCTTGATTTTTCCCCCTTGATATCTTTTATCAGTGCCTAATTTTTACATATTGAATGTCAGGCATATTTTATGCATTGTATGATCATAGGTTAAATAAAACTCATATTAAGCCATTATGTCAATTTAGAGGTAGCCACCATCTCCAAGCACATAGAATAGAAAAATCAATTTAGAGTTTTGATTAATTTATTTTTATCATGATAGAATAGTGAGATTTTTTAAAATTGTTTCCAAAAATTACATTTTACTACATTATTACTGGAATGAGTTTATAATGCTTTTATAGTGACAAATCTGAAGATAGTGGTACATTTATAAATACTTACTTAATATTTAATTTTGTTATTTTTACTCATTCCCATAGATACAAGGAGATTTAGGGGATGGAGGGAGTTGCCCACTTTTTTGTTACTTAGTTTGATTCTGTGTGCAATTCAAAGACATTTGCGATATAATGCAAATAAGCAAATACATATGAGTGTTCATCTCTGGCTAGATACATATGAAAATCAATAACCATGAACACAGCATGGCTTCTAATAGCATCTTGATAATATGCCCAAGGCACCTTTGCTAAAACTATTATGCTTCTGAAAAAAGTTGCTGTGCATACATTATGTTAGCATAGTCAGCAAGACTCTGGTCTCCTTGTAGCATTTAAGCACTAAAGACTCCCAGTAGTTAATGTAAACAAGAAAACCCAAGCCAGGGAAATTGCATGTAATATTTGACTATAATATGTCCTAAGAGGAGGTATCTACTGAGAACTGTCAGGGAGTATCTATTTACCACCAGTGTTGTTTGCAAGCTTTTGCTGGATCTTCAGTTTATAAACTTGGTTCTAAAACTTTATCTTCTGTTTAATATTTAAATAACTGATTTTCTTCTATTAGACTGCTACGTTGTCCTCAATTATAAAACATTTAAACCTAACACATACAAAATCTCTTGTTTATCCTTTTTCTCTTTCAAAATAGTCTGTATTTTGAAGGGGTGGGTTTTTTTAAAAAATGTTTTTCATCTCTTAAACAGACTGAGACTAATTCCCTCTTCTCCATATTAGATGCATGAAATCATAAGATTTGCTCTATGTTGTTGTAGAAAACAAACTATCTTTTCTCCCTATGCTTTCAATACAACAGACAAAAAGATTGTGACCAAATCTGTGGATTGTTTTTTCCTTATTGCCTATGTTGGACAGTTTTCTGACAGCACTTGTGAGTTTTACAGTTTAACTCATTCATAAGTCAGTTTACTGAGGAGGAGGGAAACCCTGTAGGAGGACCAGCCGTCTCAATTAACCTGCACCCCTGAGATCTCTCAGACACTGGACCACCAATTAAGCAGCATGTACCAGCTTCCACAAGAAACTCAACACATAAACAGCAAACGACAGCCCAGACTGTGTTCAGAGAAGATGCACCTAACCCTCAAGAGACTGGAGGCCCCAGAGAGTTTAGAGGTCTGATGGGGTGGCTTGTGGAGACATCCTCATGGAGACAGGAGTCAGGGAGGAGGAGGGGAATAAAATCTGGAGTGTAAAAAAATTAAATAAGTAAAAGATAAAAAAAAATCTGCTTGGTAAAACAGAGAATTCAGAAAAAAAGTGTATTGCTTACTGATAAGCATACTATTCAAAGTAAGTCAAAAGCCTATCATAAAGGGCTTAAAGGTGGAGACAGACAGATGTAAAATATGGCTGTGGATGTATCTAAGAGAAGAGATTCAGACTTCTCTGCATAGAATTAAAGGGATCTCCACACCTTTCCCAAGCTGTAAACTCTTGGTCGTGGTGTCTATTCATAGCAGTAAAAGCCTAATTAAGACACTACCTTTGTGGCATTCTTATGAAGGTATCATTGCCCAGACATGCATGATTAAGTTTCTTACAAGGGGTTCACCTCAACATCCTGCTCTCCTCCTGTCTCCCAGTAATACGAGGCTCCTCACACTATAAAGATTTCCAGTATGTCACAAATGAACTCATTTTTATGGAAGTTCTTACCATTTTAAGCTCATCTGTAATTCTCTGTTACTTCTTACTTTTTTTAAAATCTTTTTTCTATATTCTTTGTTTATATTCCAAATGATTTCCCTTTCCCAGTTCCTCCCTCCCCATTAGTCCCATAAGCCCTCTTCCCTCTGCCCATTCCCCAATCACCCCTCCCCCCCCCACACACACACACACTTCTCTGTACTGGAAATCCCCTACATTGCTGCATCAAGCCTTTCCAGGACCAGAGCCCTCTCCTTCCTTCTTCTTGGGAATCATTTGATATGTGAATTGTGTCTTGGGTATTCAGATTTTCTGGGTTAATATCTACTTATCAGTGATTGCATTCCCTATGTGTTCTTTTGTGATTAGGTTACCTCACTTAGGATGATATTTTCCAGTTCCAACCATTTGTTTAAGAATTTCATGAATTCATTGTTTTTTAATTGCTGAGTAGTATTCCATTGTGTAAATATACCACATTTTCTGTATCCATTCCTCCACTGAGGGACATCTGAGTTCTTTCCAGCTTCTGGCTACTATAAATAAGGCTGATATGAACATAGTGGAGCATTTGTCCTTATTACATGCTGGGGAATCCTCTGGGTATATGTCCAGAAGTGGTATGGCAGGGTCCTCTTAACTACTGAGTACTGAGATTCCAAATGTCTACCCTGTAACTCACCGAACTTTCTATTTCTCACTTTATCAGTCGCACAGTGGAAGAATTCTTTCTAATTGATAATCTTCTGTTTTTAGATACATTTTTTAAATAATTTTATTGGTTATTTTATTTACTTACACTTCAAATGTTATCCTCCTTCCCATTTTCCCCTCCGCAAGCCCCCTATTTCATGCCCCCCTCCTGCTTCTATGAGGGTGCTCTCCTACCCACCACCCACTCCTGCCTTACTGCCCTGGCATTCCCCTACCCTGGGTCACTGAGCTTTCACAAGACCAAGGGCCTCCCCTCACACTGATGCCAGAAAAGGCCATCCTCTGCTACATATGCAACTAGAGCCATGGGTCCCTCTGTGTATACTCTATTTGGTGGCTTAGTCCCTGGGAGCTCTGGGGGTAGGGTGGGATTGGTTGGTTGATATTGTTGTTTTCCCTATGGGTTGAAAACGCCTTCAGCTCCTTCAATACTCCCCCTTATTCCTCCATTGGGGGGGGTCTCTGTGCTCAGTATGATGGTTGGATGTGAGCATCCGCATCTGTATTGGCCAAGCTTTGGCAGAGACTCTCGAGATACAGCTATATCAGGATCCTGACAGCAAGCACTTGTTGGCATCAGCAACACTGTCTGGGTTTTGTGTCTGCAGATGGCATGGATTCCCAGGTGGGGCAGTCTCTGGATGGCCTTTCCTTCAATTTCTGCTCTGTTTGTCCCTGTATTTTCTTTAGATAGGAGCAATTCTAGGTTAAAATTTTGAGATGGGTGGGTGGCCCCATGCCTCAACAGGAGCTATGCCTAACCTCTGAATATGGTCTCCACAGGTTCTCTCTCCCCTTTGAGATATATTTTTAAATTTTAAGTTTTAAATATATGTGTGTGTGTGTGTTCTCATGATTGTTTGTATATGTACCATTTGTATGACACTATATGTGTATATATATATGATACATACTACACATACAGATAGGCACACACACACACACACACACACACACAAACACACACACATGGCCAGAGTGGGTGTTATAATTTCTGGAACTGATGATATTAGGAAGTTGTGAGCTATCTGATGAGAATCTTTAGAACTGAGGCCAACTCTTTAAGAGCAGCAAGTGCTATTAACTGTAGGCTATCTCCATGCATCTCTTAAAGACTTATTTTTCTTTCTTTTTCTTAAATCTGACAATTGCGTGTAATACAGTTCATTATTTATCCTCCCACTCAACTACCTTATCTTCCAGTAGTCTAGTACTTTGAAATCTACTATTTTTTCTGTGCCCTTTTATCCTTAACTATGTTTGTATATTAGAGTGATGTCTTTGTATTCCTTTATATGACCATGTAAGGTATAACCTGGTACTATTGTGAAATGCTCAGAATCATTTTGGTCAAGTGATCAGCTTTCCTTCAGAGTTAACTTGTAGAATATTGTATACATATATTTGTATGTATATGTAAGTATATACATGTATATGTAATATATGCCACAAATGGGTGGATAGATAATAGACAGACAGACAGACAGATGGATAGATATATAGATAGGCAGGTGAGAGAGAAATAATAAGGGTGTATACAAAGATGTGCAAGTATGAATATATTCAGGCTAATGGATTTGTGTGTATGTGAGTAAAAATTCTGGTGAGATTGCCATGGAGATCCTGAGGACACCCAGTTTCTCTCAGACATCTGTCTTCAGTTTCCTGATATCACCCCTTTTGAATAATTAAGCATATTTTTATATGATAATAGAGAGATCTTACTACATTTTTTCCATATTGGTTAATAAATAATGGAGTATGACAACTAAATGTTATCTGGAAAAGATGAGGGACTTGCTTTTTTTCTGGACAGTTATTTCTTATTAAAGTTTAAGCAGGTATAGAGAGAAGCAGACATCCTCCTATAGAGCCTGAGTTTACTTATAAAACTTGAGATATTCCCTCATACTTATTTTTCTCACGTATTTATCATTTAGGTTTTTAGTGAGAAATTACTTTCCTGTAATTTATTATTGTTATATAACTTCTGAGTCACATTTGCATTTTGGCAAGGATGTTATAACTGTTAATACTAAAATTAAAAGAAAAATTGCATCAAAAATAAATTCTATTTCCAATTTGTTCACTTAACTGACTAGATGTTACTAAGCCTTGTTTACTTCATGCATGTGTATTTATATGTTAAGTTGGGGCAGGGTTGTAAGTGTTTGTATATGGGGACCAAGGACAGTTTCAGGTGTCACAACCAGGAGCACTGTCCACTTTCTTTTGAGACAGGGTTTTTTTCTTGGGCTGTAACTAATTAATCTAGGATGGCAGCCCACTAAACTCCAGGAATCCACCTGACTTCACATCCAATAACTGCTGCAATTGCAATCTCTCCACCATACCTAACACTTTCATATTGGTTTGCTGAAGAAACTGAAGTCTTCTTGCTTACCAAGAAAGCACTTCTCTGAATTAGCTATTCAATGCATGGGCAATGCCTCTAATGGTCAAGTTGTTTTAGGTTACCCAGTATAACAATGCAGAAATGTTGAGATATCTGATTTGAGAAGGAAAAAATATATACAGTGCTACTCTTTCACTGTCTTGAAAAATCTTTCTCCACATCCTCGCCAACACCTGCTGTCTCCTGAATTTTTAATCTTAGCCATTCTGACTGGTGTAAGGTGAAATCTCAGGGTTGTTTTGATTTGCATTTCCCTAATAACTAATGACGTTGAGCATTTTTTAAGGTGTTTCTCTGCCATACGAAGTTCTTCAGGTGAGAATTCTTTGTTTAACTCTGTACCCCATTTTTAATAGGGTTATTTGGTTTTCTGGAGTCTAACTTCTTAAGTTCTTTATATATATTGGATATTAGCCTTCTATCTGATGTAGGATTGGTGAAGATCTTTTCCCAATTTGTTGGTTGCCAATTTGTCCTCTTGATAGTGTCCTTTGCCTTAAAGAAACTTTGCAATTTTATGAGGTCCCATTTGTCATTTCTTGATCTTAGAGCATATGCTATTGGTGTTCTGTTCAGAAACTTTCTCCCTATACCGATGTCCTCAAGGGTCTTCCCCAGTTTCTTTTCTATTAGCTTCAGAGTGTCTGGCTTTATGTGGAGGTCCTTGATCCATTTGGATTTGAGCTTAGTACAAGGAGACAAGGATGGATCAATTCGCATTCTTCTGCATGCTGACCTCCAGTTGAACCAGCACCATTTGTTGAAAAGGCTATCTTTTTTCCATTGGATGTTTTCAGCGCCTTTGTCGAGGATCAAGTGGCCATAGGTGTGTGGGTTCATTTCTGGATCTTCAATCCTGTTCCATTGATCCTCCTGCCTGTCACTGTACCAATACCATGCAGTTTTTAACACTATTGTTCTGTAGTATTGCTTGAGGTCAAGGATACTGATTCCCCCAGTCTTTCCTTTGTTGCTGAGAATAGTTTTAGCTATCCTGGGTTTTTTGTTATTCCAGATGAATTTGAGAATTGCTCTTTCTAACTCTGTGAAGAATTGAGTTGGGATTTTGATGGGTATTGCATTGAATCTGTATATTGCTTTTGGCAAAATGTCCATTTTAACTATATTGATTCTACTGATCCATGAGCATGGGAGGTTTTCCCATTTTTTGAGGTCTTCTTCCATTTCCTTCTTCAGAGTCTTGAAGTTCTTGTCATAAAGATCTTTCATATGTTTGGTAAGAGTCACCCCAAGGTACTTTATACTGTTTGTGGCTATTGTGAAGGGGGTCATTTCCCTAATTTCTTTCTCAGCCTGCTTATCCTTTGAGTATAGGAAGGCCACTGATTTTCTTTAGTTGATTTTATAACCTGCCACTTTGCTGAAGTTGTTTATCAGCTCTAGGAGTTCTCTAGTGGAATTTTTTTGGGTCCCTTAGGTAGACTATCATGTCATCTGCAAATAATGATAGTTTGACTTCTTCCTTTCAAATTTGTATCCCTTTGACCTCCTTATGTTGTCGAATTGCTCGAGCTAGTACCTCAAGTACAATATTGAAAAGATAAGGAGAAAGGGGGCAGCCCTGTCTAGTCCCTGATTTTAGTGGGATTGCTTCAAGTTTCTCTCCATTTAGTTTGATGCTGGCTACCGGTTTGCTGTATATTGCTTTAACGATGTTTAGGTATGGGCCTTGAATTCCTGTTCTTTCCAAGACTTTAAGCATGAAAGGATGCTGAATTTTGTCAAATGCTTTTTCAGCATCCAATGAAATGACCATGTGGTTTTTTTCTTTGAGTTTGTTTATGTAGTGGATTGCATTGATGGATTTCCGTATATTGAACCAACCCTGCATCCCTGGGATAAAGCCTACTTGATCATGGTGGATGGTCGTTTTGATGTGTCCTTGGATTCGGTTGGCAAGAATTTTATTGAGTATTTTTGCATCGATGTTCATAAGGGAGATTGGTCTGAAGTTTTCTTTCTTTGTTGGATCTTTGTGTGGTTTTGGTATCAGCGTAATTGTGGCTTCGTAGAAGGAATTGGGTAGTGTTCCTTCTGTTTCTATTTTGTGGAATAGTTTGAAGAGTATTGGTGTTAGGTCTTCTTTGAAGGTCTGATAGAATTCTGCACTGAAACCATCTGGTCCTGTGCTTTTTTTGGTTGGAAGACTTTCTATGACCCCTTCTATTTCTTTAGGGGTTATGGGACTGTTTAGATGATCTATTTGGTCCTGATTTAATTTTGGTATTTGGTATCTGTCTAGGAAATTGTCCATTTCCTCCAGATTCTCCAGTTGTGTTGAGTATAGGCTTTTGTAGTAGGATCTGATGATTTTTTGGATTTCCTCAGTTTCTGTTGTAATATCTCCCTTTTCATTTCTAATTTTGTTAATTTGGATACTTTCTCTGTGCCCTTTGGTCAGTCTGGCTAAGGGTTTATCTATCTTGTTGATTTTCTCAAAGAACCAGCTCCTGGAATCGTTGATTCTTTGTATGGTTCTCTTTGTTTCCACTTGATTGATTTTAGCCCTGAGTTTGATGATTTCCTGTCTTCTACTCCTCCTGGTTGAAATAGCTTCTTTTTGTTCCAGGGCTTTCAGGTGTGTCATTAAGCTGCTGGTATATGTTCTCTCCATTTTCTTTTTGGAGGCACTCAGGGCTATGAGTTTTCCTCTTAGCACTGCTTTCATTGTGTCCCAAAGATTTTGGTATGTTGTGCCTTCATTTTCATTAAATTCTAAAAAGTCTCTGATTTCTTTCTTTATTTCTTCTTTGGCCAAAGTGTCATTGAGTAGAGTATTGTTCAGCCTCCATGTGTATGTGGGCTTTCTGTTGTTCTTGTTGCTATTGAAAACCACTCTTACACCATAGTGATCTGATAGGAGGCATGGGATTAGTTCGATCTTCTTGTATTTGTTGAGGTCTGTCTTGTGACCAATTATATGGTGGATTTTGGAGAAGGTACGATGAGGTGCTGAGAAAAGGGTATATTCTTTTGCTTTAGGGTGAAATGTTCTATAAATATCAGTCAAATCCAATTGGTCCAAATCTTCAATTAGTTTTACTGTGTCCCTGTTTAGTTTCTGTTTTCCTGATCGGTCCATTGACTTCAACACTCCTATAATTCTTTAAGGGATTTTTTATGTGTCCTCTTTAAGGGCTTCTACCTGTTTACAAGTGTTCTCCTGTATTTTTTTAAGGGACTTGTTTATGTCTTTCTTATAATCCTCTATCATTATCATGAGAAGTGATTTTAATTTTGCTTTTTGGATGTGATGGGTATCCAGGACTTGCTATGTTTAGAGAAATGGGCTCTGATGGTGCCAAGTAACCTTAGTTTCTCTTGCTTATGTTGTTGTGCTTGCCTCTCACTATCTGGTTATCTCTAGTGCTACTTGCCCTCATTGTCTCTGACTAGGGCCTATCCCTCTTCTGATCCTCATTGTGTCAGAACTCCTCAGAGTCCAGCTGTCTCTGCCATCCTGTGATTGTGGAATCCTGGTATCCTGAGATCCTGTGTGTGTCAAAGCTCCTGGAAATCAAGCTGATTCTTGTATCCTGAAATTCTGGTGTGATTAAAATCCTGAGATCCTATGATCCTGGGTGTATTAGAGCACCTGGGAGTTGAGCTTCTTCTGGGTGTTGTGGGATTTGGATGTGAGCACCCAAGGTTTGCTCAGGGCACTGGCTTAGACTGGAAGTAACCCATGCAACTGGTCAGGTAAGGGTTCCTGCATCCTTGGTTCCCAGATGTCCCAGTTACTCCCAGTGCAGATTTTGTGGACTACTCGCTTATGATCCTGGGCATGTTAGAGCATCTGGGAGTCAAGCTTCCTCTGGGTGTTGGGCCGATACCTTCTTCAATTTCTTTCTTTGAAGATATGAAGTTTATATTAAACAAATCTTTCATTTGCTTGGTTAGATTTAGCTGTATCTATTTTAATTTATTTGATGCTATTGTCAAGTATGTTCTTTTCCTGATATCTTTTTAGTTGTGATTTTATTTGTATGTAGGAGAGCTATAGATGCTTGTGAGGTGAATTTGTATCTAGCTATATTGATGAAAATATTTATTCGCTGTAAGATTTCCCTAATGTGATTTTTATGTTCACTTATGTATACTATCATATAATCTGCAAATAAAGATAATTTATCTTCTTTTGTTCCAGATTGTATTCTCTTGATTTGTTTAAATTATTTTATTGCTCTAGCTAAGACTTCAAGCATTAAATTGAGTACATAAAGAGAGAATGTATAGCCTTGTCTTGTTCCTGATTTTAGTGGGATTGCTTTGGGTTTTTCTCCATTGATGTTGGCTTTGATCTAGTTTCAAACATCCTTTCTTATGTTTATGTATGTCTCTTGTATTTCTAAACTTCAGGACTTTTTTTTATCATGAAGGGGTGTTGGATTTTTTTCCCAGTACTTTTGCACATCTAATGAGATGATAGTGTGATTTGTTTCTTTCAATCTCTTTGCATAGTGGATTACATTGATAGATTTTCATAAACTACATAAGCTTCATTCTTACATATTCAGGGTGAAGCTCACTTGATCGTGATGGATGTTCTTTTTGATGTGTACTTAGATATAGTTTTAAAATATTTTACTGAGTATTTTTGCATATATAATCAAAAGGGAAACTTTTCAATAATTTTCTTTATTTGGGGAGTCTTTATGTGGTTTTGTTCCAAGGTATGTTGGCTTCATAAAATGATATTGGGCAATGGTGCCTCTGTTTCAAATTGTGGACTAATTCTTTGAAAATCTAGTGAATTTTCAAAAAAAAAAAAACCATCTGACTTAGGCATTTGGGAGACATTTTAATTATTAGTCCTATTTCATTAGAAGTTGTAGGCTTGTTTAAATAGCTTATTTGATCTTAATTTAATTTTAGTAAGTGGTATCTATTGAGAAAATTTTCTGTTTCTTTTAGATGTTCTACTCAGGTAGAGCACATGTTTTAAAAGGTTTACATAATGTTGAGAATAGGTTTAGCTATCCTGATTTTTTTGTTATTCCAGATGAATTTGAGAATTGCTCTTTCTAACTCTATGAAGAATTGATTTGTAATTTTGATAGGGATTGCATTGAATCTAGATTGCTTTTGGCAAGAAGGCCATTTTTACTATGTTGCTCGTGACAGTCCATGAGCATGAGAGATCTTTCCATATTCTGAGATCTTCTTTAATTTATTTCTTTAGAGACTTGGAGTTCTTATCATAAAGATCTTTCACTTGTTTGGTTAGAGTCACGCCGAGATATTTTATATTGTTTGGGACTATTGTGAGGGGTGTCTTCTCCATAATTTATTTCTTAGTCTGTTTATCCTTTGAGGATATGAAGGCTAGTGATTTGTTTTAGTTAAAACTATTCTAAATAATAAAAGAACTTCTTGGCGAATCAGTATTCTGGGCCTCAATAGTACTACAGGATACTGTAGTACTCAACAGTACTACAGAGCAATACTGATAAAAACTGCATGTTATTTGTACAGTGACAAGCAGGTAGATCAATGAAATAGAACTGAAAACCCAGAAATGAACTCACACTCCTATGGTCACTTGATCTTTGCCAAAGGAGGTAAAACCATCCAGTGGGAAAAGATAGCCTCTTCAACAAATGATACTGGTTCAAATGGTAGATAGCATGCAGAAGAATGAAAATTGATCCATTTTTATCTCCTTCTACAAAGCTCAAGTCCAAGTAGATCAAGGACCTCCACATAAAACCAGATACATACATTGAAAATAATAGAAAAGAAAGTGAGGGAAACCTCAAGCACATTGGCAAAGGGGGAAATTTCCTGAACAGATTACCAATAGCTTATGCTCTAAGATGAAGAATTGACAAATGGGACCTTATAAAATTACAAAGCTCCTGTAAGGCAAAAGACACTGTCAGTAGAACAAAACAGGAACCAACAAACTGGGAAAAGATCTTTACTAACTCTATATCCAACAGAGGGCTAATATCCAATATATACAAAGAACTCAAGAAATTAGACTCCAGAGAAACAAATAACCCTATTAAAAATGGGATACAGAGCTAAACAAAGAATTTTCAACTAAGGAATATTGAAGACTGAGAAGCACCTAATGAAATGTTTAACATCCTTAGTCATCAGGGAAATGCAAATCAAAACAACCCTGAGAATTCACCTCACACCAGTCAGAGTGGCCAAGATAAAAAACTCAGGAGATAGCAGGTGCTGGTGAGGATATGGAGAAAGAGAAACACTCCTCCAGTGCTGGCTAGATTGCAAGCTGGTACACTCTGGAAATCAGTTTGGCAGTTCCTCAGAAAATTGGGCATAATACTACTGGAAGACTCTGCTATACCACTCTTGGGCATATACCCAGAGTATTCTTTAGCATGTAATAAGGACATATGCTGCACTATGTTCATAGCAGTCTTATTTATAATAGCCTCAAGCTGGAAAGAACCCAGATGTTCCTTAACAGAGGAATGGTTACAGAAAATGTGGTACATTTACACAATGGAATACTACTCAGCTATTAAAAACAATGAATTTGTAAAACTCTTAAGCAAATGGATGGTACTAGAAAACATCATCCTGAGTGAGGTAACTCAATCACAAAAGTACATGCATGGTATGTACTAACTTGTTAATGGAAATTAGCCCAGAAGCCTAGATACCCAATATATATTCACAAACCAAATGAAGCTCAAGAAAAAGGAAGAACAAACTATGGCTACTATAGTCCTTCTTATAAGGGGGTACAAAATACCCACAGGTGGAGATACAGTGGCAAAATGTGGAGCAGAGACTGAGGGAAAGACTAACCAGAGTCTGCCCCTAACCCCTCCCATGGATGCATCCCATATACAGTTACAAAACCCAGACACTATTTGGATGCCAACACGTGTTAGCTGATAGGAGCCTGATATATTGGTCTCCTGAGAGGCTCTGCCAGTGCATGACAAATACTGAGGGGGACACTCTCAGCCAACCATTCAACTGAGTACAGGGTCCCCAGTGGAGAAGCTAGAGAAAGGACCCAAGGAGCTGAAGAAGTTTGTAGCACCATAAGAGGAACAACAATATGAACCACCCAATAACCCCCAAGCTCCCAGGGTTTAAACTATGAAACCAAAGAATACACATGGAGGGACCCATGACTCCAGATGCATAGGTAGCAAAGGAAGGCCAGGACATCAAAGGGAGGAGAGGCCCTTGGATCTGAGAAGGCTAAATGCCTCAGTATAGGGGAATGCCAGAATAGGGAAGCAGGAGTGGGTTTACAGGGGGAGCAGTGATATGTTAGGGGATTTTGGGGTGTGTGTGGGAACCAGGATAGGGGACAATGTATGGATTGTAAATAAAGAATTTATCTAATAAAAATAAAGTAAAAGAAAGAAGTGTATAGAACACCAAGAAAAAAGGGTTTACTTAATAACTTATTTTTAATTTCTTCTATATGTTTGATATGCCTTCTTGTTTATGGTTTTCTTAACTTGGGTATTCTCTCCCACATCTTTTAGTTAGTATGGATAAAGGTTTGTCTATCTCATTGATTTCCACAAAGAATCTCCTATTTTTCCTTTTCTGATTTCAGCGTTCCAGTTTTTGAACTACTTTTTTCATTGGGCTCTATTTTCTGTGTGTGTGAGTGTGTGTGTGTGTGTGTGTGTGTGAGAGAGAGAGAGAGAGAGAGAGAGAGAGAGAGAGAGAGAGAGAGAGAGAGAGAGAGACAGAGAGACAGAGAGACAGAGAGACAGAGAGAGACAGAGAGACAGAGAGAGACAGACAGACAGACAGACAGACAGACAGACAGACAGACAGACAGAAAGAGGAAGAGGAAGAGGAAGAGGAAGAGGAAGAGGAACAGAAACAGAAACAGAAACAGAAACAGAAACAGAAACAGAAACAGAAACAGAAGCAGAAGCAGAAACAGAAACAGAAACAGAAACAGAAACAGAGTGTGTGTTTCCTAGATATGTTGGGGGATCTATTCACTTCCTCACATTGTTTGTGATTTCCTGGATTTCTTTAAGAGATTTCTTCACTTATCCATTTCCTCTTTAAGGCCTCCTATCATCTTTATGTAGGCAGCTTTAAACTGGTTTTCTTGTGATTCAGTTATTTTGTGATATTCAGGACCTACTGGGATATAGCAGCTGGACTCTAGTGGAGGTATAATTCCCTGGATGTTATTGCTTATGGTTTTTGGTGGTGTCTATGGATATGGATTAAGATTATTACAGGTCTAGGTCCTGATTTCTGGATTTGCTTTTGTTGCATGGGTGTCCTGTTCCTTGGGTGTTCTGTTCCATTTTTTCTGTTTCTGTTCTGCATTTTTTAAGAATATGATGGCTGTGTATTATTGCCTGGAAATTTCCTTCAAACCTTATCTTTGTTCCCACTGGAAGATCTAGGTAAAATGTATTTCTAGTTACTTATAGCTGAATTTAGGAATGGATATAATTAAGATGTCTGAAGAGATTATCCAGAATGAGGAGCAAATGTTGTTCAACAAGGATCTGCTTCTCCTGTTTACTTGCAATGGGGGAAGATGTTGAAGAGCTGTCACCCCAGAAGGTCTGCTATAGCACTGGGAACAAGCCTGGAAGGTAAAGTCCAGAAGAATAAGAGGACAAGGGAAAATCTAATTCTTTGGAATGTTTTCTAAAATATGTTAGTATGGTCAGAAAATAATCTTTGCATAAAGTGTTGCATTTATATCAGAAATTATCTTCTATCCATCAACAGTAGTAAATTGCCATAAGCAAGATAAACATGTACCTACAAGGTCATTGAGATATTCTTTAAACTATTTCATACCTGACACACAGTACTATTTTGACAAGTAGATTTACCACTGCACAAATTCCTAATGGCATTTATTATGTGTATGCAAGTAAACTCAAATCTGTAAAATATTAAAATATTTATACTTATTAAAACATGTACATTAATATGAAGTGGCATTATTATCTTAAGGACTTGTGAAAATTATGGATTTGTTCCAAAATGTGTCGAATATTTTCTAAGGACTAAATATATTTGAAAAGGAGAGAAGAGGCAATTATGAAAACTGGTGACCAAAGATGTGTTTTTTCAAATGCCAATAACCAGAGATACCATTTTAAAATGTATGATATTGATCAGTTGCTTTGAGATAATGCTCCCATATATCAATAGCAATAAAATATGAGTGACAAAGGAAGGCACATTCCATGACCCACGGCTGCCTTGTGAGAGATATACACAGATCCATTTTTAATTATGTAGATTCTGTAATACACATAGATATCTGTTCACTGTAAACTGATGGTGAGTCACATACAAATGCTGTTAGAATTCTGCAATGAATAAATTGATCTTTTACTTAGTGGATTTGTGTTTATGTTATCTGTCATGTTTTCTGAGGTCTGAGATCCACATTTTAAGGATTCTGTGGCATCAAGAGTGGTAGAACAAATGATGAATACTTGTATCAAGGAGGTTTCCTGACAGATGCTTTCATCAATTCACTTTCATTTGACTAAAGGCTTCATTTAGACACTCTTTAAGAAAAACAAACAAAAATAACTTTTCAATGATGTTAAACTATTTTTAAACAAGTTAGTATTGCACAAACTTCATTGCAGTGGAAAGGTAGTATGTTTCCATAATTCACATTTTTCTAGAAGATATATAGTCATATTATATCAGGACAAGCAGTGTACACAGGTCTCAGTATATCAAATGCACTGCAATACAGTGTGATGAGGTCAGGCTTGGAATGCTCTCTCGGCTTCTACTCAGACTCATACAACTCTGTCTTACAGAAGTTCATGTGAAAATAAGAGCAGCATATGCATGTGTATGTGTTCCTGTGGAGAAATTATGCAAAATTTGGGTGACATTCTCAATCTCCCCTGTCCTTCATTTTTGGAGACAGCCTCTCTTCCTGGACATGGAGCTCACTAGAATGGATGGCCTGATCCCAGACTCCAACAGCAGCAGGCATTTCACTGAGAACACATAAGGTGAGCATGTCCAGGGAAATGGATAAACCTAATGAAGACTTTCACCACTCCTTCATCTCCTTCAACTCCAGTTTCCCACTTTCATCCATAGCTGTGGGACAGAACACCATTTGTACTCCACCTTCTAACCCACATCTCTGAGAATACATACATACTACAGACCATGCCTTCCTAACCTATCTCCCATCACTCCTTACTTTCTATAAGGCACCAAATATAGCAGGCAGCACCTGCTCACCCAGAGGCCATGCATGCCAGAAAATCAGGTAGGCACAGGTTTTAGCGCAAAATTCTATCAGACCTTCAAAGACCTAATACCAATACTTTTCAAACTATTTCACAAAATAGAAATGGAAGGAATACTACCCAACTCGTTCTATGAAGCCACAATTATGCTGATTCCAAAACCACACAAAGATCCAACAAAAAAGAGAACTTCCTTTATAAATATTGATGCAAAAATGCTCAATAAAATTCTTGCCAAATGACTCCAAGAACATATCAAAAGGATCTTTCACCAAGATCAAGTAGGCTTCAGCCCAGGGATTCAGGGATGATTCAATGTATGGAAATCTATCCATGCAATCCACTATATAAGCAAACTCAAAGAAAAAAACATATGGTCATTTCAATAGATTCTGAAAATGCATTTGACAAAATTCAGCATCCTTTTATGTTAAAAGTCTTGGAAAGATCAGGAATTCAAGACCCATATCTAAACATAGTAAAAGCAATACACAGCAAACCAGTAGCCAACAACAAACTAAATGCAAAGGAACTTGAAGCAATCCCACTAAAATCAGGGAAGACACAAGGGTGCCCTCTCTATATATATCTATTCAGTATACTACTTGAAGTTCCAACTAGTGCAATCAGATAACAAAAGGAGGTCAAAGGGATACAAATAGTTCCTGTGCATATAAGGACAAAGTCCACTATCCATCCAACTATCTTCCTATCATCTATCTGTCTGTCATCTATTATTTTTTATCTGTCTGTCTGTATAAAAACATAAGATTAGAATGGAGAAGTTTACGAACAATAATTTTATTTAAGATATGGTCATATATCCTCTGCTAACACAAAACTCCTCTTTAAGGTCAAGTTGGCTTGACCTTGAGGGCATCTTCTCCGCTCAGTTTCCTAGGTGCTAAGATTAAGGGCATGGCTATTGTATATTGGCTTCAAACGCCCTATCATAATATATATTGAGCACCTCTCATGCCAGGCACAAAATTAACTATTTTTCAGTGCCTAGGCTTATTAGTTATTCAAACCTTCAAAATTAATATTTTTCAAGTTTTTGAAAAATCAAGTTACTCTAATACCCCAGAGGACCACTGTGTAGAATATAATTTTAAAAGTGAAATTAAACATGTTTCAAGCATCAGACATAATTGTCACAAGCTACCAAGTGACATAAATATTAACTAAATCATGAATTTAAATACTCTAAGCCAAACCACAATGACACACCTCCTCCAACAAAGTCATACTTCCGAGTCCTTTCCAAAGTGTTTCACACACAAAAGAAAAGAACTTTAAATATATGGATCTTTGGGGCACATTCTCTTTCAAACTACCACATTTCATCTCCACTGACATTTAAATTACATTTTTTATTTCTCAGGAACAATGCTTCTTCTTCTTTTCTGAAACTCAGAAAAAAGAAAGAAAAGAAAAGAAAACACAAAGAAAGGAAATCTTCATGCCTATATTGTTTTTCTTTCATTTTGTTTAATGAAACAGTTTTCAAACTTGAAGAGGAATACCTAAAAAAAAAAAAAAAAAAAAAAAAAAAAAAAAAAAAAAAGCCTTAGAATGTATTTTTGTGGTTAGATTTCTGAACCATTAATTTTGTGAATTATTTTTCTGAAAATATTTCTTTTTTGGGGGGTTTTAAAATTTATTTGTTTTATGTATATGAGTGTAATGTTTTATTTCCTAATAAGGTTTCTTTATTTATTATGTCCATAGAGCTCTGCCTGCATGTATACCTGAAAGTCAGAAGAGGGCACCAGATCTCATTACTGTTAGGAGCCAACATGTGCTTGCTGGGAATTGAACTCAGACCCTCTGGAAGAACACCCAGCTCTCTTAACCTGCTGAGCCATCTCTCAAGCACTACTTTTAATTTTTTATGGTTATTACTTCAATTACTATGTAACAGTTATTCTTACTAGACAAAAAAAAATGGCTTGAATCATACAATTATTGCCTTGAATCATATAGTTCTTTTGTTTTATGTATTTTTATCTGTATATGGAGCGCATACACATGCGGTTCCCAGAAACCGTGTAAGGCAATTTACAAGCACCTGTTACTTCAGTTCCAGGGAATTCAATACCTCCTTCTGGTCTCTGTGAGTACCTGTACACACATACACACACACACACACACACACACACTATTTTTAAGAAATTCCAATGCACAGTGTGCTTCCTGGTTTTCAGTTTCTCAAGGTTCAAAGCTTATTGTGTGGAAAACCTAAACTGGCAGGCATAGAATTTGGTGGCACTGGGGATATTTCAAACAAGTAGATTGCAGTAATCTCGAACTAGAGGGAGATTTTATGACTGGTAATTGGGTGTGGAATACAAGTAGAGAGAATCTAGTTTTGTCTGCATGTATGACAAGGGAGATGGTAAGACAAGGAGCCAAGGTATTGTTGATTAACACAATTTTTCATAGCAACCTGTTGCTAACTGAATATTTTGATTTTTCAAAAACATTTTCCATTAGGAATTTCTTTTATAACTGGGCATGACACTTCCAGAGGACCCTGCTATACGTCTCCTGGGCATATACCCAGAGGACTCCCCAGCATGCAATAAGGACACATGCTCCACTATGTTCATAGAAGCCTTATTTATAATAGCCAGAAGCTGGAAAGAACCCAGATATCCCTCAATGGAGGAATGGATACAGAAAATGTGGTATATATACACAATGGAGTACTATTCAGCAATTAAAAACAATGAATTCATGAATTTTTTTAGGCAAATGGATGGAACTGGAAAATATCATCCTAAACGAGGTAACACAATCACAAAAGAATGCACACTGATAAGCAGATATTAATTAGCCCTGATGCTCTGACTACTGAAGATACAATTAGCATATCAAATGATTCCCATGAAGAAGGAAGAAGAGGGCCCTAATCCTGGAAAGGCTTGATCCAGCATAGTAGGGGAGTATCAGGACAGAGAAAAGGGAGGGGGAAAGACAGGAGAATGGATGGAGAGAAGAGGACTTATGGAACATATGGGGAGGGGACTGGGAAAGAGGAAGGCTTCTAGAATGTAAACAAAGAATATAGAAAATAAATTTAAAAAATAAAAAAAAAGAAATTTCTTTCATTTATTTTGTCTTATTTGATCAAGTAGAAATTCTAGACAAACCACAAGAGAAGTAACTATTGAAGTTCCATAGAGCAATGCTAGACAGAATTCGCAAATATTTACATCAACATCCCCCCTACACACACACACACACACACACACACACATACACACACACACTTCCATCCTTAAGAACAGAAGCTTGGATCAGAATCTGACTACTTTCAAGAGAAGGGTGTTGTCATACCACACCACAGAAGTGTTAGTCAGACCAAGTAAGCTCCCAGAGATGTTGTTGTAACAAAAGTACCTTGGGACTACTCATACACATATGAATTGAAAATAGTTATGAAGAAATATACCTAGACTGTTGGTTTGAGTTGAACCTTTGATATTAAGTGGTAAATTCCTTAGATATGTCAATTTCCAAATTCTACTCTAAGTTGTATAAAGTAGAAACTTAACAAAAGAAACAGCAAACTTTATATATCTCTTTAAGTAAATATCTGGGGCATGGTAAATTTAAAATCCCTTATATAGGTAAATTATTTCCATTCTCAGTAGATGCTAATTAGCAGAAAAACCAATTAAAATAGCAAATTCTTCTCAAGTAAATCTGAGTGTAATGTAGTGAGGATGCCTCCATTTTTGTCAGTTTTTACGGTCTACCTTTGAATCACAGTTAGAAAGCTGCTGATAGAACCATTCTTGTGTTATCTACCTCAAAACCAGAAATTTCTGTAGACAATTCTCTGAGACAGAAGAAAAGTTACCTTAGGTGCTATGTAGCCTTAAAAAGTTTGCAGGTATTTGAATTAGATTCAGTACTCCATCATTCTCATTTTCTCCAACTCAATCCTTATAGCACAGAAGAGATAACCCCCTGTTGGTACATTAGTATACGGGATGCTGAGTGCGATGTAGTAGATGCTGTTTTTAACCTCATCCGTGACACCAGGCATACAATCACAGCATTATGAGTACACTAGTTCCAGTGCCTCTGGGAGAAAACACAATTTCTGCCTCATCAAGTTTTATTGATAAAACACAGATGTAGTTATATTATTCATATGACTTTCTGAATTTGTTTTTTGTCATTTCCAACTTTTTCAGCATAATCTTTATGTTCTTATGGGATAAGTAATCATCTGAGATACATTTAAATGAACAAAATTGGATTTTTTTAAAAATTTATTTTCATAATATGTTGGGAAAATAGAAAATAAAGACAATAAAACATACTCTGCAGTTCTCTCTGACAGTTGCTTGGAGAAGACTCATTTACCTTTTCCACAGTGGCAGAAGAGACACCATCCAAAGGAGTATCATTGACCCATCCCAAGCCCCTTCATAAATGTGGCTGTAAAACTGAAATCCCTGTCTGGGAACTTCAGTAATAACATTAGGATGTAAATTTGTAGCAACAGAATAGGAGTGACTGATTATACTTAAGGAAACCCAAGTCACAAAAATGAAATAAAAACAAGAACACATGTTGTAAGGGTTCCTTGCCAATATATTATTTGTTTTTCTCAGTAACATTTGCTGATGGAAATTTTGTTTTATCTAGAAGGGTAAACTATTTAACATAAATCTAAAATAATAGTAAAAATCAAGAACAACATCAGTATATATCATCTAAATTAACCACATATTACCCGTTATGTGATATTTTCAAGCTTCTAGTTGCTCTTTTGGGTGTTGATTCTAACTTTCTTTCATCACAGTAATTGTAAGATAACATATCAGAGATGCTAGACCTACAGTTTAAGGACTCAGTGGTTAGTTGGGATGAATTAATTAATGTACAGTAATTAGATGACATTATAGGGGCATTATGCTCTCTATGACAAAACAATATTGTAGAACTCCTTTCCAAAACAAATTTATAGTTGAACCTGATTCCCACTGTGTTCTTGTTTGCTCATTTGTTTCTTTGATTCAATGCAATATCTCTGGCAACAACCTACATTGACTTACATCAATCTTCACAAAACTGGGCTATTTAATGGCCTCAAAATATGCCTTCCAAAGCTATCCTTAGTTATGAAAAGTGTCAAGTCAGTGGAGTCTTTAGAGATGATTTACTCAACATCAAAGGATAGCAACAATCACTTTAGAGAAATCAAGTCAAATTTCAGAAAAAGCCATGTATGTGAAGCTTATATTTTTCACAGCCTACTTTAATATGGGTTCAAGCTCTCCTCTACACACAAGAAAGAGTGGTAAAGAAAAGTTGTTAGGATAAAGGAAAGGGGACCTGTTCAGAAATAGTTCTTTGGGAAGATTTCAGTCTTCACCGTTCTCAGTCCAGTCCATTAGCAAACCACCAAACATTTATCTCCAGTTGAAGATAGAACCAGCACCTCACAGGAACCAGCAGATGCAGTCTAGTAGATAGCAAAAAAGAATCAGCCAACCAACCTGAGTTTGGTGAAGTGGCAAGAAACCTCAGAAATATCATGAGAAATTGTTTGATGAACTTCTCTGTATGAGGTCACCACAAGCAAAATTCAGCAATGCAGTGTCAGGCAAACCAATACATGAGTGTTGTCAATGAAGAATACTGAAGCAGAGCAAGGTAAACCAACGCTTGACCTTCCACTGTCTGTGGAGTCATATTTATATTTCTTCTAAACATCATGTGTCCTTTCTTTGGTTTCCAATAGGAAAACCACCTTTCACCTGTGTCTGCTTCAGTGAAACATTCTTTCACCTGTTTGCTTTAGCAAAATTCACCTGTGTACCCTAGCCAAATATTATTTGACATAACTGACTTCCCAAAGAATCCAGAGGTTTCCACTTCAGCCATGTATTCATCAAAATACCTTTTCATTTTCCAAAGAAAGACAAAGCAATTTATGATTTCTCAAAGGAAGTGTCTATTTTGGAGAATAATTATTTTCATAATTTCTTGGAGATGTCTTTTATTTAATCATGTACTCTAAGTCCCCAGTAACCATTTATTGCTTAGTACTATATGTTTATTACATCTACTTTCAATCAATTAAAAATGTAAGTCATTATTTTTGGTAATTCGCTAAGTATTTAGTTTTAACTAACCATTACTTAGCAATCCTGTAAAATTCATTTACTAACTCTAATGATTAACTGTAGGTTATTTTGAGATTCCTCATACATAATAATATATGGAAAGAATTAAAGTTGTATGATGTTATTTCTACTTTTATAAACTTCAATGTTTCCATCTTAGAATATAAAAATGACACCAAGTGAATATGAAAAGTAACAAGTGTTTGAAAGAATATTTCAAATCTAAAATGTGTTTATAAGTATAGTAGAATAATAGATAAATTTTAATGCTATTTTAGTAAGTTATTAGTAAGTGATTAGTTATTAATTACTAATTTCTAAAATATTTCTATATGTATGGGTGTGTGCATGTGAGTTCAGGTGACTACAGGCTAGAATTTCTGAGAGCTAGAGTTATAAGTAATTGGGAGTCTTGCGCTGTAGCTGCTTGGAATAAAACTTGGGTCCTCTGTCCATCCAAACATACCCTATTTACTACACACAATAACATCAATAACAAAACTCTGATATTTTTATATTATGTGTGAGTGTTTTGCCTGGATGGATGGATATGCACCAATTGAGTACTTAGTGCCCATGGAAACAATAAGAAGCTGTTAAAGCCATGGAATTAGAATAACAAATGTCTGTGAGCTCACATATAGGACATGGAAACAAGCCCCAATCCTTGGCAAAAACAACAAAATATTAATTTTCTTTAATAGTTGAACATACCCATACCATAGGCCAAAGCAAATATATTGTCATTTATATTTCCAATAGAAATACATATTTGTAGTTTCTAAAAGAAACAATTTAGAATTCTAAAGAAAGGCTAATCAAGGATATCCCAAGTCTAGGGCATCTGGGGACGCAGACCCCCGAGCTGCTGGCTGCCGCCTACACACAGGACCTGGGCAGAGCAGAGGTTCATCTGTGTGCCACCCAGGCATGGGTCCTGTGCCCTGTGGAGAAGACGGCAACCTACATCTTAGCTCCCAGTAGGATGGGACAGGCAACACCAGGTACTGAGATATCCCGAGTCTAAGACCTCTGGGGACAAAGACCACCATGCTGCAGGCTGCTGCCTGCACCCAGGACCTGTGCAGAGCAGGGGTTCGTTTGTGTGCCAGTCAGGCATGGGTCCTGTGCCCAGCAGAGAAGTCCACAGCTGCCATCTTGGCCCCCAGTTAGACGGGACAGGCAACCCCAGGTACTGAGATATCCTGAGTCTAGGACTTCTGGGGAGACAGACCTCCAAGCTACTAGCTGCCGATTATGCCCAGGACCTAGGCAGATCAGCGGTTCGTCTGTGTGCCAGCCAGGCATGGGTCTTGTGCCCTGCGGGATCTCCACTGCCATCTTTGCTCCCTGACAGAGCAGACAGGCAGCACCAGGTTTGGACCACAGAGACAACTCAAGTATAACATTGCTTGGGGCAGGACACACCAGGGCTCCAACAGCACCCAAGAGGAGGGTAGCACATCAGCAATCTGTGCCAGAGGAAACACAGTCATCCAGTGGAGTGGAAATAGCCTTAGGTGCTCACAGGAGGTTCAAGTGCCAGCCAGTGACAACAGGACAAACTAACACCAGAGATAACCAGATGGCAAAAGGCAAACGTAGGAACCTTACCAACAGAAATCAGGCAGAATCTGAACCCAGTTCTCCAACAACAGCAAATCCGGGATACCTTAACAGACCAGAAAAACAAGATTTGGATTTAAAAATTGCTGGTCATGATGCTGTTAGAGGAACACAAGAAGGACATAAATAAATCTCTTAAAGAAATACAGGAGAAAATTGATCAAAAGTTAGAAACCATTACAAGGGAAACACAAATATCATTTAAAGAATTCCAGGAGAATAGGAGTCAAAAGAAAGAAGCCAATAAGGAGGAAATGCAAAAAAAAAAAAGTCACTTAAAGAAATACAGGAGAACTTGGGTCAACAGGCAGAGGTCATGAAAGAGGAAGAACAAAAATATCTTAAAAAATTACAGGAAAACACAAACAAGCAAGTGAAGGAACTGAATAAAACCATCCAGTATCTAAAAACAGAAGTAGAAATAACTAAGAAATCACAAAGGGAGACAACTCTGGAGATAGAAAACATTGGGAATAAATCATGGGCCATAGATGCAAATATCAACAACAGAATACAAGAGATAGAAGAAAGAAATTCAGATGCCAAAGATACCATAGAGACCATGGACTCAACAGTCAAAGATAATGCAAAATGTAAAAAGGTTGTAACCCAAAACATCCAGGAAATCCAGGACACAATGAGAAGGCAACACCTAAGCAAATAGGAATAGATGAGAGTGAAGATTTACAACTTAATGGGCCAGCAAATATCTTCAACAAAATTATGGAAGAAAACTTCCCTAACCTAAAGAGAGAGATGCCCATGAATATACAAGAAGCCTAAAGAACTCCAAACAGACTGAACCAGAACAGAAATACCTCCTGTCATATAATAATCAAAACCCCAGATGTACTAAACAAAGAAAGAATATTAAAGGCAGTAAGAGAAAAAGGCCAAGTAACATATAAAGGAAGACCTATCAGAATCACACCAGACATCTCACCAGAGACTATGAAAGCCAGAAGATCCTGGGCAGATCTCATGCAGACTCTAAGAGAACAAAAATGATAGCCAAAACTATTATACCCAGCAAAACTCTCAATCACCATAGATGGAGAAACCAAGATATTCCATGACAAAACCAAGTTTACCCAATGTCTTTCCACAAATCCAGTTCTACAGAAGATAAAAGAGGAAAACACCAATGCAAGGAGGGAAACTTCACCCTGGAAAAAGCAAGATAGTAACCTTTTTCATCAAGCCCCAAAGAAGATAACCAATCAAATATAAAAAAATAACATCAAAAATGAGAGGAAGTAATAATCACTATTCCCTAATATCTCTTAACATTAATGGACTCCATTTTCCAATAAAAAGACATAGACTAACTGGATTTGTAAATAGGACCCTACATTTTGTTGCATACAGGAAACACACCTCAGTGTCAAAGGCAAACACTACCTTAGAGTAAAAGGCTGGAAGACAATTTTACAAGCAAATGGTCTCAGGAAACAAGCTGGAGTAGCCACTCTAATATCAGATAAAATTGACTTTCAACCTAAGGTCATCAAAAGAGACACTAAGGGATACTTCTTGCTGGTCAAAGGAAAAATACACCAAGAAGAACTCTCAATTCTGAACATCTATGCTCCAAATGCAAGGGCACCCTCATTCGTAAAAGAAACTTTACTAAAGCTCAAAGCACACATTGCACCTAACATAATAATTGTGGGTGACTTTGACACTCCACTCTCCTCAATGCATCGATCAGGAAAACAGAAACTATTCAGGGACACAGTGAAACTAATTGAAGCTTTGGACCAATTAGATTTAACAGATATATATAGAACATTTCATATTAAAGCAAAAGAATATACCATTTTCTCAGAAACTCATGGTACCTTCTCCAAAATCAGTCATATAATTGGTCACAAGACAGACCTCAACAAATATAAAAAGATCGAAATAATCCCATGCCTCCTAACAGATCACTGTGGAGTAAAAGTGGTCTTCAATAGCAACAAAAACAACAGAAATCCCACATACACATTGAAACTGAACAATACTCTATCCAGTGATACATACCTTGGTCAAGGAAGAAATAAAGAAATCAAAAACTTTTTAGAACTTAATGAAAATGAAGACACAACATACCTAAATCCATGGGACACAATGAAAGCAGTGCTAAGAGGAAAATTCATAGCCCTGAGTGACTCCAAAAAGGAAATGGAGAGAGCACACACTAGCAGCTTAATGACAGCCCTGGAACAAAAAGAAGCTATCTCACCCAGGAGGAGTAGAAGACAGGAAATCATCAAACTCAGGGCTGAAATCAATCAAGTAGAAACAAAGAGATCCATACAAAAAATCAACAAAACCAGGAGCTGGTTCTTTGAGAAAATCAACAAGATAAATAAACCCTTAGCCAGACTGACCAAAGGGCACAGAGAAAGTATCCAAATTAACAAACTTAGAAATGAAAAGGGAGATGTAACAACGGAAACTGAGGAAATCCAAAAAATCATCAGATCCTACTACAAGAGCCTGTACTCAACACAACTGGAGAATCTGGAGGAAATGGACAATTTCCTTGACAGATACCAAATACCAAAATTAAATCAGGACCGACTAGACCATCTAAACAGTCCCATAATGCCTAAAGAAATAGAAGGAATCATAGAAAGTCTTCCAACCAAAAAAAGCACAGGACCAGATGGTTTCAGTGCAGAATTCTATCAGACCTTCAAAGAAGAGTTAACACCAATACTCTTCAAACTATTCCACAAAACAGAAACAGAAGGAACACTACCCAATTTCTTCTACGAAGCCACAATTACGCTGATACCAAACCCACACAAAGATCCAACAAAGAAAGAGAACTTCAGAGCAATTTCCCTTATGAACATGGAATAGAACTGAAGACCCAGAAATGAATCCACACACCTATGGTCAATTGATCTTCGACAAAGTTACAGAAAACATCCAGTGGAAAAAAGATAGCATTTTCAACAAGTGGTGCTGGTTCAACTGGAGGTCAGCATGCAGAAGAATGCAAATTGATCCATTCTTATCTCTTTGTACTACGCTCAACTCCAAGTGGATCAAGGACCTCCACATAAAACCAGACACACTGAAACTAATAGAAGAGAAACTGGGGAAACCCTTGAGGACATGGGCACAGGAGACAAATTCCTGAACAGAACACCAATAGCTTATGCTCTATAATCAAGAATTGACAAATGGGACCTCATAAAATTACAAAGTTTCTGTAAGGCAAAGAACACTGTCAAAAGGGTAAAACAGCAACCAACATATTGGGAAAAGATCTTTACAAATCCTACATCCGTTAGAGGGCTAATATCCAGTATATACAAAAACCTAAGAAGTTAGACCCCAGGAAACCAAATAACCCTATTAAAAATGGGGTACAGAGCTAAACAAAGAATTTTCACCTGAAGAAATTTGGATGGCCGAGAAGCACTGTAAGAAATGCTCAACATCATTAGTCATTAGGGAAATGCAAATCAAAACAACCCTGAGATTTCATCTTACACCAATCAGAATGGCTAAGGTTAAAAACTCAGGAGACAGCAGGTGTTCGCGAGGATGTGGAGAAAGAAGAACACTCCTCCACTGCTGGTGGGATTGCAAGATGGGGCAACCACTATGGAAATCAGTCTGGCAGTTCCTCAGAAAACTGGACATGACACTTCCGGAGGACCCTGCTATACCTCTCCTGGGCATTTACCCACAGTATTCCCCAGCATGCAATAAGGGCACATGCTCCACTATGCTTATAGCAGCCTTATTTATAGTAGTGAGAAGCTGGAAAGAACCCAGATGTCCCTCAGTGGAGGAATGGATACAGAAAATGTGGTATATTTACACAATGGAATACTACTCTGCAATTAAAAACAATGAATTCATGACATTTTTAGGCAAATGATTGGAACTGGAAAATATCATCCTAAGTTTGGTAACCCAATCACAAAAGAATACACATAGAATGCAATCACTGATAAGTGCATATTAATTAGCCTAGAAGTTCTGAATACCCAAGACACAATTAGCATATCAAATGACTCACAAGAAGAAGTAAGGAGAGGGACCTGATCTTGGAAAGGTTTGATCTAGCCTTGTAGGAGAGTATGAGGACAGAGAAAAAGAAGGGAGGTTGTTGGAGAATGGGTGGAGAGAAGAGGGCTTACGGGACATATGGGGAGGGGGGAACCGGGAAAGGGGAAAGCATTTGGAATGTAAACAATGAATTTAGAAAATAAAACAAAATAAAATAAACAAAACAAAAAACAAAACAAACAAAAAATGGTTCGTCAAATCTGCAAATGTTTAATGACCTGACTATTTACAGTGGCAGTCATCTGTATAACTCAGTAAAGGCATAATCATGCTAATTGTTATGGATACATGAATTCAAATATGCACCAAAATAGAAATGGTATTCATTGTCAGAATATATGCAAAACATGTCTTCTGCACACTTACATACACACATGAGCACCCTGCATGGCTTAGATTTCATAAGTACGAAAACCAAAGAAGTGAAATATATATTACAAAATTGAGAATGCTTAGCATTGAGAATATTTTCAGAGGGGACTGGACAATGATGATGCTCCTTTACCCAAGCTCCTGGACAGGTGTTTTCAGGCCCTGTGTCAAAGAGTAGAAAAGGTAAAGTGCTTCAAGAATGTGTGAAAATAATTGGAAAAGTTTCACCAAGAGACGAAGGCTTGCAGTTAAGTAGATGCAGGCTAGCACTGAAATAATTAACATAAATGATTTTCCTTGTAAGCATATCTCCTGACTGCTACAGCATTTCCTATGTAGCTTCCAACATCATGAAGAAGGATGCTAGAATGCACCATCTCTGCTCGACTGAGGCAGTTCTTCATGCATCTGTTTCATTGCAATGGTTTGCCCTGATGGGCGACTGAGTGATGTCTGTACATTTATCTCACCATCCCCGTAAAAGACTGAGTACAGCTTGCAGAACTTTCTCTTACAGTCTTGGTGACCTTATGTTCTGGGTGACCACAGACAGCTTTAATTACTTTTCTTCTTATTTTGTGTCAGTTTTCTTTAATATGAGTCTCTCAAAGTACTTTCCTTTTCCTAAAATCTGGTTTTTCCTGGTAACTTATTCAATTTACTCCGTCAATAATAAGTCTTTCTTTTGAACTCAAGAAAATCTAAAAAACAAAACAAAACCAACCAACTAATAAACAAACGTTATGGTCTTGTCTCTATCAGTACAGTCAGTCCACTCAGGGTGTAACTAATGGAAAGTCTTGTGATTAGGAGTTGACATGTTTGCCTAAACATAGTATAACATGGAAGATCTTCTGTTGTCTCCTAAAAATTGTGGCATGGCTTGTAGAAATGTATGAATTGATTTAGACTAGTTCACTCAAAATGGTCTTATAACATCATAAAATCAGAAACCACTTGGATTGAAGGGTCAATCTTTCTATAACATTTTACTTTCATCTCCTGAAAGCAGTATGTAGCACCTTAAAGGCATTAATATTTCAAAACTGCTCCTATCATCATCATTGATCCCATTCTTAGTATAGAATCTATTTGAACTGTTTTACTAATTGGTAATATGTTCTGTTTAAACAACTGTGGGAACATAGAGACAAAGGTAGATAATGACATTGGGAAGTATGACAAGTCTACTACTTTGCAAGTCACACTGCATTTGAACCTAAACAGTCTAAAGAAAAAGAATTTTCCTGTTGTGACATGATGCCAAGAACCAGCAACTTAGGAGAACAGAGAAAATGGATACAAAACTTGAGGTTATTAACAATAGCTAAATTTGCATTACGTTGTTATGTGTGACTATTTTACTCTGAGTATTCTAGATTGCAAGATATAGTTAATAAGCTTGCTAATTTTAATAAAATAAACTATATACAAAATATGAAGTGATATATGCAAAACGATAATCTCCCCTGCAATATAATCTAGCCAACAGAGTTCCAATTACAGCCATGCTGAAGCTGCTTATCATTAAAAAAAATGTTAAAAGTATGGATTTGAATACATGCACATAGTTAAAAAGAAACCAGTCAGTTTTCACGGGAAGATTAATTTTTATGGCAAGAAGAAACAGGAAAAATGTTAGAATCATGTGTATATTTGTCTTGCTCAAAAGAATAAAAATAAAAGAGGACGAGGTAGAGAAAAAAAAAGTAGCCATGCTTTATAAAAGAATCAGAATCTATTACCAAAGGGTATCCTTCATTCTCAACTATATTATAGACCTTGAATACCCCCAGCTAGAAATATGTGTGATAATTCAGTACTGAAACTTTCAGAGGAAAAGTACATCAAAAACTTAAATTGAATAAAATCTGCTAAGGACATCTGGTTCCTAAAAGCTGAGATTTTATAATCAGAATATTCATGGGCAATGTCAGAGTCCAACGCAGGTGCTTCTGCCAAGGAGGATTCGCTGTGTTCAGGAAGTATACTGAGATCTGCATACACACAGACACTCTTTTAGACATTCCATTTGCATGGCTGCTTTTTTTTGCATTCGGAATCAGAGTTTGCTGAATCAAATGCTTGTCATTTTCTTTCTTTTATTCCCCCTCAGCTTGAATCGCATAGGGTCAGTTTCCCCTCTTTTTTATCTCTCACACCTATTCATTTATTACCATTTCTTCAGCACTAACTGACCAGTTACTTTGTTTGAAGAGAAGAAAAGAAATGAAAAGATGTTGCTAGCACAAGAGACTGTGACACTGAAAGCTAATGAGCAGTAATTGCAACAAAGATGGCCCTATGATGAGATGAGACAACCTAACTGTAAAGAAGTGAGCAGACCTCTTAACCTAGCCTTTGGACACTTCTAGGAATCTTACTAGGAGAGTGTCAAGGTAGATGCTTGGGAAAGTCAACTGAACTGAGCTTGTTTGAGAGTAAAAATGTCAGCCGGCTGAAAACGAGAAGAGCTACCTAAGGCAAAGTCCAACAGACAGAGAGCAGAATGTCATTTCTAAACAAAAGTCGAAGGGACAGGATTCCTGATGTTCACTAAAGTGATATAACCCATTGGAGCACACTATTTTCCATTTAGGGGGTAAGGAAAGCATGAGGTAAGATTTACAATTGGAGCTGTCAGTTTATCAGGCTGGAGCAGGTGTCGGGAGCAGCAAGAAATCAAGTCCAGAAGGAATAAAATCGGAAAATAGAGATGAGCAAAAGCGGTAAGTAATGGGTATGGCAAAAGGCCATCTGAGATTGCACAAAATCTCCAGCAGGAAAATGAAATCCAGACCTTGTACGAAGGAAGGGCTGTAAAAAGCTCAAGAGCAATTAAAGATGTCTGTAGCTGAGGCACTGCCTCGCTGTTGGTATAGAAATAGCGATTCATTTTTCAGAAACAAATAGCAAACTTTGGGCCTTGTAAAGTTTAGAGTGTGCAAATGAGAACAAATCATGACGAGTTTTTTAATGACAGCTAAAATGAAATATTTGGTGTTCTGTATGTGATCATAGAAGGCTAGGAAGTTAGTTTTTATTATCAGTATTAAAACACAGTTGTGAAAAATCATGATTTTTTCTTTTTTGTCTGAACCATATTCAATATAAATATGATTTCCTTCCATAAAATCTTCATCAGTTTTTAACTGAGAACCATCTCTCCACTATTACCATTTTATACTCTCTAAAATGCTTTTGTGGACAAAGTGGGGACTAACACTAATATGCTCATTGTGAAGTCAAATGACCACTGTTATTAAGAATGTTTCCTGCAATAGGAAGGTACATGCCTGAGGTTAGAAAATGCAAAAAAAAAAAAAATACATGTTAAATTAATGTCAACTGTAGTCCTAGCAGCTAAATAATTGCAATGTTATCTGTATTGAAAGTGTCCTTTCAGATAAAAATGAAATAGTGTATATGATAGACCTGAGATAATACAAAATTTTTGCCTTAATTTTTTCCAGAGCCTTTTGAAGCCAGCAAAATGGTATTTCCAACCAATCATAAGTGTAAAATGTATACATGATGATTTAACCATGAATAATGAAAGTATATATGTGATCTAACCACAAACATTATTTTTCCAAATGTATATACATTCCTTTAGAAGACACTGGGTGACCGAATTTCCAAGCACAGATCTAGGCAGATATCTCTGATATTTGTTGTAGGAAGAATTTAAACATGGAATTGTATGAAAGGAGATTAACATCTCATACTTGGAAAATGATCATAATTCTCAAAAGGAATATGGCATAGTCCTTTTTTATTTTATTATAAGCAAGAGAAAAAAATCAACCTGCTTGAAGGGTAGAAGAGTCCTACTAAATTAACCTTAACTAAAATAAATTGGTCGTATTTTGAAAGAAACCTCTGAAATGATTAAGTACCAAGGTTTGTCCTTATCATGAAATTTTAGTTGAGGTGACTCACAGAAAACCACAAATTATATGCACATTTGTTCACATGAATCTTGGGGTTTAATTTCAAAAATTCTTTAAATTAGAACTAGAGAGGCTGACAATCTGGCTCAGTGTGCTGAGATGCATGCTGCAAAACCTGACCACCTGAGTTTGACTCCAACATCTACACAATGGAAAAGAGAATGGATTTAAGCAAGTTTTCCTTTCATGGCTATGCACATAGCATGGCAAACAGACATGTATGAACACACTCGTGCATGTGCACACACATATACACATACATACACAAGAATATACACTAATAAAACAGAATTAGAGTTGGATAGAGTCATCCCTCTTATATGCCTTTTCCCCCTCTCTTTCCTTAGAACTCTTAACAGAATGAATGAACATGTCAGAGCCCATGCTGTTAGAAGGAGGGTTTTATAGGCTATGTAGAAGGCAGATTTAAGTATTTATGATCCTTTCTGAGACCTCCAAGTACCCATGCCATTCATGCTGTAAAGTTTCATGCTTAGTGAATTTATCTTATATAGGAGATGATTTGTCATCTATATTAGATAGTCCAACAATTAGTGTTCATTTTGAAATTTAAGAAATCTCATACATTGGTATAAAAATTAAAACTATGCAAAACACCAATTATAGAGTTCAAGATACAATGATACTTTGAGTTCTATTACTTGTGTTATTTTTATTTAATTCGCACCATAATGTGGCAAATCATTTTTCTCACCTTCTTTGTTTGTAAGTGAATAAATCAAGGCTTAATATATTTGTCACTAGCAAAAGGGCTGTGGGCCCAGTGTGTACATTCAAAGAGGAACTCCAAGAACAACTATGTTAAACATTGTGGATAAATAATGATCTGAAGGAGGCTCAAAGGCTTGTTTGAAGATAAATAAACAAAGATTCATTCTCAAGTGCAGAAAAACAAAATGTAGCTACGGGAAGCCCAGAGAAGCTTTCGTTGGAGTATAAAATGATTTAAGTCGTCACACATTAGAAGAACTTAGCCAGATGAAACAGGCTTAAATAATTGGAACCTGTTGTGTACATGAGGTACAGTAAATATGACTCTATGGAAGTTGTTTACTTCATTTTATTTAAAAATAATTATGTCGGTTGAACATTGTTTTTATTTAGGTTACATAAATATAAAAATATAATGGTTTAACATACATAGATCTTATATGATAATGGGTGGACTTGATGGTTTGCATATACTTGACCCTAGGACTGGCACTGTTAGGAGGTGTGTCCTTGTTGGAGTAGGTTTGTCACTATGAGTATTGGCTTTAAGACCCTCATCCTAGTTGCCTGGAAGCTATTCTCCTCAAAGCACCCTTCAGATGAAGATGTTGAGCTCTCAGCTCCTCCTGTACCATCCCTGCCTGGATGATGCTATGCCCCTGTATTAATGATTATGGACTGATCCTCTGAACCTGTAAGCCAGCCCCAATTAAATGTTGTCCTTATAAGAGTTGCTTTGGTCATGGTGTCTGTCCTCAAAAGTAAAACCCTAAGTAAGACAGGAACATGTTGCCAATTCCATTGATGCAGAAATGCAGCCCAAATGTATTAGAAAATGTACACACTACTTGATGTTCTTAGAACTAAGACTCTTTTCTGTTGAGCACTGGAACCTGTACACTTTACACTGTAGTGAGTTGCATACAGCTCACAGCACAAAAGACAATTGCACAGTGTAATATTGTGCCATTGACAAGACCTAAAGACTCTAGTTAACACGATGCCTGACATTTGGCAAATACCCACGAAAAGAATCAAAATCTCAGGAGTTCTCTGTGTCAGTATGTTTATGTGGAGGTCGAGGAGAGGAGGGGAGACATATGCATATATGTATACATGAACATGAGCATGCATGGAGACCAGTGGTTACATTGGGAGTTTCTTCCTATATCCTATACAATTTGTTAAACTGGAGAACATTTTGTTTTGTCTAGAACAGTGGTCTAGCACTCTCCAAGGACCATTCTATTGCTTCCTTCCAATGGTAAGATTGCTGGCAGGCCCTGTAATCTTTGCCTTGCTTTTTATGGGATCAAGATAACTGAACTCAGATCCTTATTACCTGAGACCTTGACTTACTAAGCTCTTTCCCCTTGTGTAAAAGCTCCCACAGAAAACGTGACATCAAGTAAAGATTTCTGAAAACCTTAACTTTTTTTTTATCTGCTGTCAGCCATTCCCTCATGTGCTTAAGTCATTGAGGGAGGTGTGTGTATGTGTGTGTGTGTGTGTGTGTGTGTGTGTGTGTAGGTGTTGTGTGTGGGGGGGTTGTGTTTGGTTTTCTTTCTTTCTTTTTTTTTTTTTTTTTGGATTTGGTTTTTTCGAGACAGGGTTTCTCTGTATAGCCTTGGCTGTCCTGGAACTCACTCGGTAGACCAGGCTGGCCTCGAACTCAGAAAGCCGCCTGCCTCTGCCTCCCAGAGTGCTGGGATTACAGGCATGTGCCACCACCGCCCAGCTTGGGTGTTTGTTTTCTAATATATTGCTGACCTTAATCCAACAAGGACCAAATTCAAATCAGTGATAACTGAAGGGTGAGTGCAAGGAAGATATCTATCAGGTCTAGAGAAGCCAGGATCAAAACTGATAGCCAAAGAAGTGAATCTACATAAATGAGTTTTCAGCAACTTCTGCATGTACCTGTTTTAGTAATACCGTGATCCAAGTAGTGCAGTATTTATCAAAACAAAATAATAATAATAAAAAAACAAGAATCCCATGTATCTGAATAGTAGTTTAGGGGGCAAATATCAGTTTTCAAGAGATAAAGTGATAAGGATAGAATCAGGTCAATAAAATATATCTGAAAGGAAGCAACTTTAGGCAACATTAAATAGCTTAGAGACTATTAGCTGTTCTTGGGAGACAGCTAAGTAGATGTGGCACTTGTTAGACAAGTGTCAAGTCTTTAGTTCAGAACCCCAGAACCAATTAAAAATGTCAGGTGAACATGGAAACCCACTAATCATTTCAGTAGCCAGAAAGGGGAAAAAGGATCCCTACCACAAACTGGTAGACACAACCATTCAAATCAACATGTTCTCTGTTCAATGGAAAGATCCTGAGACTCCATCTCAATGAATAATGTGGAGATCATTTAAGAAAGGCTCATGATATCAATCTAGGATCTCCACACACATACTCACATACATTCACACACATCATCAGACATGTGCATTACACAGATGAAAACATCATATGTACATGCATACCAGCATCAACATCACACATATCCACATGCAAAAAAATTTACCATTAAGAGATCATAGTGTCTATAATCTCTACACATATTAAAATGTGTAAAAGGATTTTTTAAATTAGATATAAACGCCCCCATCCCAAATTCCTCCCCCTATTCACTAACCTACCCACTCCTGCTTACCTGTCCTGGCATTCTCCTACACTTAGGCTTTGAGCCTTCACAGGACCAAGGGCGTCTCCTCCCTTTGATGTCCAACAAGGCCATCCTCTGCTATGTATGCAGCTGGAGTCATGGGTTCCTCCATATGCACTCTTTGGTTGGTGGTTTAATCCCTGGGAACTCTGGGGGTACTGGTTGGTTCATATAGTTGTTCCTTCTATAGCACTGAAAACCCCTTCAGCTCCTTGGTTCCTTTCTCTAACTCCTCCATTGCAGACCTTGTGCTTAGTCCAATGACTGACTGAAAGCACCTCTGCATTTTTCACTGGCAAAGCCTCTCAGGAAACAGCTGAAATATAAATAAAGAAAATATCTATATATATAAAAAACAGTTTCTCAAACAAAGAATGAGATGTTATTGGAATTCCTATCCCAGTAAAAGAAACAAGCGAATGTGTAAAGAACCCTGCCTTTTTTTCTGTTGTGATCCTTAGCTGTTTATGAACCCCAGTTCTACATAAAATATCTGAATCCTGGTACCAGTTCCTTCAAGTGATCCAGTGAGTGTCTTAGGTATGGTAGAAGGGATAAAAAGGAAGAATTAGTATTCGAGACTTATGGCTGAGGAATTTGGCGCCTGGACTTAAATTCTGTTACAAATAATCCCTAGGCATCCATGCATGCCTATAGATACGGCACAACACTTTAATCGCCATTGGCTATGGGCCTAATAAAAGGTAGGTAATAAAATCAGAGTCTGCTGGGCTCCATTTTTATAGGCAATATCAAGCCCTGTGAACTTTAATGCCCACTGTCTATTTAGATAGTCATGGCTCAGAGCTGGTATTAAAAGTAGCTTGAAAGACTTGTTCTGAACTATTGAAATACATTGCAAATTACACTGCAGTATGGGTTAGATAGAGCTCAGCCTGCGTAGCACTGACCCTCGCAAAATCAGTTCTGTTTTCCTCGGCAGCTTCAATTCTACTTCTTCTCTGGTTCCTTCTAGTTCCATCTGCATTTCATTTGGGGTCAAGAGTAGATGTGAAGTGGCTTCTGGGTTCCAGGCATGTTTCTGTGAGTGCTTGTGATAGATTTTACTTTTGTCTAAGCCAAACAAACATATTTATCACTCCATTCTTTTTGGAGCCTCACATTCATGCCAGCACTCTCTAGGCCTAAGACACCATCATGTCCTCTTTGTAAAACAATTTATGTATTATTATATTCTGGGCTTTTTTTCTCTCTCTCTCCTAGAACTGGGAAATAAAAAACAAACAAAAAACAGCACAGATACAAACAAAACAAAACAAAAACACAATAAAACTACAACATGCTTGGAGTTCTCTTGTTTCTGAACTAAGAGGACACACTAAGAGGAAAAATACTATACAGACATCCACATTTGTGTCAAGGAATGTGAAAGAAGAACAACAAAATTACACATGAAGAAGGGGACAAAAGCTGTATCCAGGACATCTCAACAAGGACATGGTTTCCAATTGTTTTTAAGAGGGTGGTTTCTAGGTGAAAGAAAATATGGAGCGAGAAAGGCATCTGAAAGAAGATGGAGAGAGGCTGAGAACTGCATTCATTTAACCAGAGAAGTGGTGTTTGACCTTTAGAATTTAGCCAACAGCTTGAACAACCTCACTTCTGCGTCTGTGTGTGCAGAGAAGGCACTAATCTCGGTTCTGCTTTAATAAAATTCTAACAAACGTTTTGCGTAAGGTTTGAGTGGGGCATCACTCAGAGTGCCAGTGCCCAGCTGTGGCCTGTGGTGTGGTCAAATACCAAGCAGGCTGCAGCTCATTGTGGACAACTGGAAAGGAAGACATACTGTACCAGTAAAATCGAATCAGATGAAACACAGCACAAATGAAGAATAAAATTCAGTCCTTGCTTTGCAAGAGGGCATGCTGGAGTTTTTACACACAAGTAGGATATTTTTCCGTAACGGGAATTTTATACTCTCATTTAATTCATAATTGTTGGAAGAACTTGAAGACCTATATTCTCAGAAGATATGGTTTTATTAGTGTGTATTAATTATACAAAAGGGCTTTATTATGATATATCTCCAGTATATATCTAATGTACTCTGATCATATTTATTCACTCTGCTCTGTGTCTCACACCTCTCATCAATTCCCTTCTCCTCCACTCCCTTTCTTGCACTATGGTTGTGTTCCTTTAATCCCATGTCACATTTCCCTGTCCTACAACTTCCAGATGAGAAGACACAGACAGGATTTGCTGTTAGTCTTGACTTACTTTACCGAACATGATGGTATCCAGTTCCAGCTAAACTTCAGCTGCAGAAGTTTCTGTGATTTCATTTTTAGTGAAATTTCTTTCCATTTTCCTTGTGGCTAAGTAAATTCCATGGTGTATTTATGTCATCTTTAACTATGTAGCCATATGTTGATGGTCAGCTAAGTAGATTCTGTGGTTTCTGAATAGTGCAGTGAATATGTAGGCATCAGCATGGTAAGTCAGCTTTGACGTCCGTCTTTCCAACTCAGAACTAGCATGGGATGTGTCACATTAAAGTTTCACATTTAATTTCTTGAGAGACTCAAGTCCTGATGAACAATGACTGTACTAGTTTATGTTCTTAACTATGAATAATATACATAACTGTCATATCTGATGTCAGCAATCATTTTATTGATGCTATTGTTTATGTTTTGGATATTTTATTGTTACTTTTTTTTTTATATGTAACTCACTAAGCCTAAATGGCGATGTTTGTATGCACATCCACGGGGTCATAGGCAACTTATCAATGGCTTCTTTCCCCACCAAAGAAAGGAAACTTTTCCTCTCTCAGCAGCCTTAAATTACCTCAAGCTCCTCAAATAGTCATGGAGGCATTGGAAGTCTTTCCCAAATCTATGCAGTAATTTATAACTTCTTGGATTTATAATTCTGCTTTTTCATTTTTCAAACCATCTTCTAAGCTGTATCCCAAGCCTTGGTCTGGTAAAGAGGTTGTTGTTCTGTCCATAACAGCTACAAAATGGAGACAGCCTAGATGGCAACTTTTAAATACATGCCTATTTATTTATATAAATAGATTATATAATTGGATTACATTTATCCAATTAACCAAGTTGAACCATCCCTGCATGTCTAGTGTGAAAGCAAATTGATCATGGTGAATTATCTTTTAGATGTGCTCTTAGATTCAATTTACAAGTTTTTACTGAGAATTTTGTTCATAATGGAAATTGGTTTGTAATTCTCTTTCTTTGTTGGGTCCTTGTGTGGTTTGGGTATTGAGGTAACTGTGGCATCATGAAGCAAATCGGGCAATTTTCCTTTCATTTCTGTTTTGTGAAATAAGTTGAGGAGTACTGGCATTAGCCCTTCTATTAAGGCCTTGTAGAATTCTCCATGAAAAGTCTCTTGTCCTGGAATTTTTTTTTAGTTTAGAAATATTTAAAATACTCTTTCTAAACATATAAAATAAAATAAAATACTCTTTCTATTTAAAAATAAATAAATAAATAAATAAATAAATAAATTCATGCCTATTTACTTTATTATCTGTTCTTTATTTGATTATTTGCTCTTTTATAGTTTAATAAATTTCAAACATATCCTTTTACCTTCTGGTGCAGAGTGCTTTGTAGTGGCAATGAGAATCTGTAGGTCTTCATAGTGCATTCAATTGTTTTGAAGTATTATCTCTACTTTAGGAATACTAGCTGGTATCTATTTGTATATATTTCACTGTTTTCTAATCTGTGAAATAGATGGCATTTTTCCATCTAACTGTTCAGTTGTTTGATTATCTCAGCATTATGGTATCATCATCATCATCATCATCGTTATATTTCAAATTTTAACTGTTAATTGTTGTTGTTCATCTCTGTACTGGGGGCTGCGATGAAAAAGAGTTCTTTTATTTGAGGAGAGTACCACCGTCACAGCTGAATGTGCAGGGGTTAATCCTGCTGATTGACATGCTGTGGAGAGAGTATGCAATCCTCCTTTTCCCCCTCATGCGATCTCAGTGTGTCTGGGATAATTGGTTGTCCTGTTTCATCAGCATCAATGGAGTGACGAAGGATACGCATAATGCCTAAGCTGTGAAGTTTTTTTCTTACCCTTTCTTTCTTTGTCCTCTTCCTAATGATAGGAGCACAATAGAAGAGGAGAGAGAACGCAAAACTGAGATGAACAGTCTAAGAAGAGAAAACACTGCCTTTTAGACACAGCCACTGAAAATACAGAGATCATACATATTTTACTTCAAAAAATATCATTGTCCTTCAGCTAGAGTGTTTATGTCCTTGGCTCTAAATATTTACAGCATTAAAATTCGCACAAGACATATCTATTGGATTTTATAGGAAGCAAGTGAGTGAGAAATGATCAAACAGGTTTCATTCTAATCAGTACTAGTAAAATTCTCTTCCAAGCGAGCTGTGTTCACCAGAAAAAAACTTCTAAATATTCTCACATATACCTATTAAGAGTAAAAATCAGTTTGATGTTTGTAACATTTTTCTTGGGTTACTCAATTTGCCTCTAATTCTTTGACTTTCAAAACATAAAGTAGATGTATATTAAATACTCATAACACATGCTTCAATTGCAAGATGTACTCAATGAAATTCCAGTTAAATGTGTGGTATAAATAACATGGGGAAGTCTCTGGGGTTCATTCCTATTGCTACAACTTGACTCAGTTTGTATGCTTTTGTTATTTCTATGTATGATAATTACATTATCATATTTGAATGATAATTAAATCTATTTTTGATATCACACTATTTACAAATAAGATGGGATAGGAGCGACACTCCTCTACATTCCTGCCCGTCATGTAAGTTTATCCTTGGCAGTGCATGTTTAGTTAAAGTCAGCAACCTAAAGTAAAGCTCTTTCTTTATAGTCCTCATGTCAATGAATAATGTAACTCAAAATTCAGTAAAGAAAGCATTGCTAGGCCACAAATGAAGACATAGAAACATTATGAATCATAAATGAGAAAATCCACAAATGGCATTTAGAAGAATGCCTAAAGCAGAGAGAGTACTCAGCCAGGACTACTGCTGTCGGTTGCTTCAAAGACATCAAGTCAGAACTAAGCAAGAGAGTAGAGATTTCTCCATGTTAGCATATGTCTTATGTCTGTAAAGAACTCTTGCCCCATAGTGTGATGGCAAGTGTTCTAGCTACAGTGATTATAGTCAGAAACTGACTCATCATTAGTTTTTCCATGTGCTTAATATAAGTTCCAAGAAAAGAGCTTTGGGAGAATAAATCCCAAGAGTCTAAGGTATGTAGCTTTATAATACTAAATTGACTGCGACTGTCAAGTTGAGATTCTAGGTCCAGCCCAAGAATCAAAATTAAAATGAAGTAATATTTGAAAAACTATATAATGAGATATACATCATATGAATATATGTTGGATATAAAATACATATAAAAGAGAAAAATAGAATGTATATCCTATTTTTAAATGAAAAACATCAAAATGACAAAGTATAAATATGCCACCAGAATTAAACAGACATCATGAATACTGAAGAGACGTAAAATTATATTTTAATTAAATTGTAAAGAAAAGAAAATAATACTGAAGTGAATATGTGCTTGTAGTTCTCTTCCAAATCTGACATCTTTTCCTTTGGATAGATTTGCATAAGTATGGTTGTTGGACACAAGGATCTTTTAATTTCATGGAATAATTGTGCTTCACATCAAGGTCATTTTAAGTCTTAAAAAAAAAAAAGCAACTAATTTTTGGATGTTCTATCTCAGCTTTCCCATGCCAAAGTATTGTCCTGAAAGAAAGAAAAAGAAAAGAGAGAACAGCACGGCATCACTTAACCCCGCTAGTTGTTCAGATTATATTTTCATTTGTGAAACACTGAATGCTGTAAGAATCTTCAGGAGTGACTGCTTAATACAGTGACATGAATTCCCTCTGGGGTTTGAACTTGTCAGACTTACCAGCAGAAGTAGGGCATTTCCTTCTGGCATTTGTGAATGAACACCGCACTGGCTTCTTGTATCTGTGTTCACCTTTCTTCTAGTATTTTCGACACTGCTTGAACCCAATCATCAAATCAAATTTTCAGGAATTATCTCTCAAAGAATACGTCTCTCAAAGTAAATATCATGCAGCCAATATCATAGTTTAGGCTGCTGCATCTGAGCATAGATAGAAAAATAAATTTGAAGAGGTATTTTAGGTTATAATCTGGGCAGTTTTGTGGTTTGAATAGAGACTGGGGTTTTCTATGTAGCCCTGGCTGTTCTGGAAGTTGCTATGTCTTCCAAGGTAGCTTGAAATGTTGTCCTTATTCCTGCTATTAAAGTTACATGCTATCATACCCAATGTTGGATTATGTGTGGATTATCTGAATACTTTTCTTTCATGTTTCAGAAAATAAGCCTTATTTTCCCAAATTACAGTTATAGAAACTAGTCATAGATACTAGCTTACTAGATGCTTCATAAGACTTTACATTTAACACAAGATGTCTCTCAGTTCCAAGTATATGCATCAGACACCTAATAAAGCAGGAATAAGTTTTTCCTTTAACATTTTCTGCATATGAAACATTGCAATATTTTAAATTAAAAATCACAGTACTTTGAATATTTTGGCCTTCAATTTTAAAGATGAAGAAACACATAGGTGGAACAATAATATGTACCAACCAGAACCCCCAGAGTTCCCAGTGACTAAACCACTAACCAAAGAATACACATGGAGGAACTCATGGCTCCAGCTACATATATAGCAGAGGATGGCCTTTTTAGACATCAAGGAGAGAAAAGGCTATTGGTCCTGTGAAGGCTCGATATGCCAGTGTAGAGGAATTCCAGGACAGGAAAGGCAGGTAGTTGGTAAACAGGGGGAGGGATGATGGCATAGGGGATTTTCAGAGGGCTAATAAGAAAGGGGGATAACATTTGAAATGTAAATAAAGCAAATATCTCACAAAAAAGATGATGAAAAACAGAAAGTTTAATTTGTATTTTGATTTTTTCTTGTTAGAAAATGACAGAATAGGATCAATTCTGTCACAATAAAGCTAACTTGGTAACTTTTCTACTATGGTAAAATGTGTACTAAGTGTCTGATACTTTCCAACATTAAAGCAAATGCCTGTTAGTGTCTGCTAAAATCTCAGTCTCAGGACAGGCTGTCACTTTTGCTATTCATAGCAGTGTGTACATGGTCAAACCCATGAAGATCTTGGCTTTCCTTTTCCAAAGACCATTTGACCCATGCAAATATGACTTTGCTCATGTGATTCCTCTAGATGCTGATGCTTATGATGGACGCTACAGCAACACCCAGAACTACTGTTCAGGTTCATTTAGTTTTGGCTGAATGTTTGAACAAGAATTTGTGTCAGCCCAGCTCATCCCATTTGTAGGTGCTGTCTCTCACCCCAACATCCCATCTAAGGATAAGATAAAAAATTACAACATTAGAGTGGTCAGCACCCCAATCTACCAAGAACTGCCTGTTTCAAGGGGGGAGAAAACTTTCTGGTAAGCCCCTGGTGCTTTTGCAAAGACACAAGTGTCCTTGGATTCTACTACATTTGCTAAATGTGTTGCCAGTCCACCAGAAGGTAGAGTTAAAGTTTAAGCTGAGAATAGTGATGGCTAGTTGTCAAGGCCAAATGGAGAGGTTTCTGTTGGGAAGCTAGAGCCACTCAGCAGGGTATGATGGAAATTTGCCTTTCACACCATGTGATTGTCAGACAGATGGTAAGTGAATGGAATGTTCCCAATAGAAGGGTGATGATATATTTATATTTTAATCTTCATATCTATTAAAATATCTGACTCACTTTAGGTCTTTCATTGCATATGACTTTGACACGTTCCTCTAAGGAGAATACTAATCATGAGTTCAAATCATCCTTTTGTTAAAGAACTAATACTATATTTCTTAAAGACTGAAGTATAACATGTGATTTGTGGAGTGAGTTCATGTGGATTCTTTATAAATGCCCTGGGGAGGACATCTGGATGATGTGATGTTTTAGTTACACTGATATTTGACACTGAGGTAAGATTCTGGTTCACCTTTATTAATAACTACAGTCTTTGCATGACCCAAATAGTATCCATCCTTGTTTGATCATGATAACCATGTTCAAAATCTAGAAAGGTATGTGCTCATAGGTAAACCTCAAGGGAAACAAGCATTGGGATACCCACTACTTGTCAGATAGGGTTCAGGCTATCAAGACAGTCTGTGTTGATTGCTTGAAATAGCTAAATTCCTTAGGGAATCTCTCTGTCAGTTATAAGTTTTATTTTCATCATATTTCATCTTCTCTACTGATTTAGAGGAAGCTGTCACGAGCCCAGAGTTATCATAGAGCTATCACAAATATTTCCTCTAAATAGATTCCATCCATGTGTTTAGGTTTTACTTAACTAATAACATAATTTGAGAATTTACCGTATGATAAACTCTCATGGATACAAGTAAAATTTTGAGGGAAAGCTCTCAACAACTTCTTTTGAAATTGTGGACTTAAAAAATTAGAATATTATGACATTATTTACCTTACCCCTCTCCTCCATCTTATCCTTCCTATGTTTATATCCTTCATTAGTTAATTCTACTTCCACATGCAAGGCCTCCTTTTAAAAACATTTTTGTTACATAAACATATTAAAAAGTAACTATAAATGAGTATATCTATACACACATATACCTGCCTTACCAATTTAGTGAATCCTGCCTGGATATGTTTCTAGGACTGACCACTTATTACTGGATATCCAGGCAATCCGATCAAACTTGGGATGATTCTCCATGTAACAGCATTTGTTTGTTTACCGGCTTATAGCTCTCCATCTTTGCATAAAGGTCCACAAACTTTTCTCCATTCATATTTGTATATTTCAACTGTTGTTGGTTTTCACATGTTGTTTAGGTAACCATATTGTTGAGATTTCATGGCTTTCATGCTTGGAAGACAGAATCTTACAGGAGACTTACTAGTCCTTTTGGTCTTAGGTTCTGGCCTCTGATTCCTGGGTGCAAGAGTTGTGTTGTAGATGCATACATTGGGTCTATGCCTCTTGTGGTCAGTTGCCTGCAGTTGAACTAGTTGTAGCTTTCTGTATTGAATCCCTTCTGATGTCCAGAGAACTTCATCAATGAAGGCTGAGACCTACATGCAAATCTGACAATTTGGAGCAACAAACCAAATGTGAAAAAGACTGTGTAATATTTCTCTGGGTCTGGGTCTCCTCAGTGAATATATTTTCTAGTTCTATCCACTTAATTTCATTTTGCATGACTTTTGTTTTTTTTTCCTTTATAGCTCAATATTATTTCATTGTTTGTATTTTCACATTTTTTAATTCATGTATAAGTTGAAGGATATTTGGTTGTTTTCATTTCCTAGCTACCATGAATATTACAAGCCATGTACTCAGCTGAGCAGCAATCTATGTCAAGTTCTTTAAGGACATGCGAAAGAATAGTAGATCTGGGTTAAATGGTAGATTGATTTCGTTTAGCTTTTGGAGTATTCCTTTTTCTGATTTCCAGAGTAGTCTCAAAGTTTGCATTCCTTTTTCAGTAAATGATGTTTACATTTTCATCAGAATATTTATTTATTTGTTTGTTTATTTATTTATTTATTGCCATTTCAGCTCCGATGTGATAGAATCTCAAAGATGATTACTACATTTTAACTGCAATTATCAAATTTCTGAACATGATGAAAACTTTTTGAGATTTTTTCTTTTAGAGATTGCTTTTTCATTCTTTGCATAGATCTCTATTCAGACCACTAGCTCAATTTCTTTTTTTTTTCTTTCTTTATTTTTTTTTAATTTTTTTATTCGATATAATTTATTTACATTTCAAATGATTTCCCCTTTTCTAGCCCCCCCACTCCCCAAAAGTCCCATAAGCCTCCTTCTCTTCCCCTGTCCTCCCACCCACCCCTTCCCACTTCCCCATTCTGGTTTTGCCAAATACTGCTTCACTGAGTCTTTCCAGAACCAGGGGCTACTCCTCCTTTCTTCTTGTACCTCATTTGATGTGTGGATTATGTTTTGGGTATTCCAGTTTTCTAGGTTAATATCCACTTATTAGTGAGTGCATACCATGATTCACCTTTTGAGTCTGGGTTACCTCACTTAGTATGATGTTCTCTAGCTCCATCCATTTGCCTAAGAATTTCATGAATTCATTGTTTCTAATGGCTGAATAGTACTCCATTGTGTAGATATACCACATTTTTTTGCATCCACTCTTCTGTTGAGGGATACCTGGGTTCTTTCCAGCATCTGGCAATTATAAATAGGGCTGCTATGAACATAGTAGAGCATGTATCCTTATTACATGGTGGGGAATCCTCTGGGTATATGCCCAGGAGTGGTATAGCAGGATCTTCTGGAAGTGAGGTGCCCAGTTTTCGGAGGAACCGCCAGACTGATTTCCAGAGTGGTTGTACCAATTTGCAACCCCACCAGCAGTGGAGGAGTGTTCCTCTTTCTCCACACCCTCTCCAACACCTGCTGTCTCCTGAATTTTTAATCTTAGCCATTCTGACTGGTGTAAGATGAAATCTCAGGGTTGTTTTGATTTGCATTTCCCTAATAACTAATGAAGTTGAGCATTTTTTAAGATGCTTCTCCGCCATCCGAAGTTCTTCAGGTGATTGTTCTCCTTCTCCTCCTCTTCCTCCTCCTCCTCCTCCTCCTCCTCCTCCTCCTCCTCCTCCTTCTCCTTCCCCTCCTCCTCCTTGGCTTCTTCTTCTTGTTCTTCTTGTTCTTTTTGTTCTTGTTCTCCTTCTTTGTCTCCTTCTTTGTCTCCTTCTTTGTCTCCTTCTTCTTCTTCTTCTTCTTCTTCTTCTTCTTCTTCTTCTTCTTCTTCTTCTTCTTCTTCTTCTTCTTCTTCTTCTTCTTCTTCTTCTTCTTCTTCTCCTCTTCCTTCTCCTTCTCCTTCTCCTTCTCCTTCTCCTTCTCCTTCTCCTCCTCCTCCTCCTTCTCCTCCTCCTTCTCCTTCTTCTCTTTTTACTCTTCTTCTTTCTCTTCTTCTTTCCCTTCCCTTTCCCCTTCTCCTTTTCCTTCCTCTTCTTCTTCCTGTTCCTCTTCTTCTTCTTTTATTCTTCTTCATGTTTTTACTACATATAAAGTACCAGTCAACTGCAACAGTATTCTGCCTACTTGAACATAGTCTATTATCTTTATAACGAGTCACATGTCTGTAGTAGTACATGAACAAGTCATAATTTTATTTGCCTTAAGTAAGAGCCCTTGATAAAATTCATGTTCTGTATAAACTGAAGAGGAAACTGAACTGTCTATCAAGCCATCCATATAGACTGCTAGGCTGCCAAGGAAGCTTCTATTGTATAATGCAGTATTAAGTGAATGGGTGCTCAGTGGTGTGCTATTGTTCTGATGAACATCTTAAGAGCATTATGGGAAGGGTTAACCTTGGACATATGCATGTTTTTCAAAGATTAGTGCTTGCCCTAAACATATCATTGACTTCCCAAGTAAATATTAACATCCTTTACTGATACCACAGTTCAAATTAGGAGAGAAATTTGGAAAAGAAATGACATGAAAAGAGCAAATGAATATAAAAATGTTAATAACAAATCTGGATAGGACTTTTGCACATTTGAATTTTTAGGCTTTTTATAAATATTAATACATGGACTTTTTCAAAAGCTTCTTGTATATACATAATATTATGATAAGCTCTGAAATCATAAAAATTGCCATACACTATAAATTTATACTATTAAAAATGATTACAAATAACTAAGTTTTGCTGTAACTATTTGGATATCATCTTTTGAAGTCTTTTTTATCTTTTATTGGATATTTTCCTTATTTATATTTCAAATGTTATCCTGTTTCCAAGTCTCCCTTTCAGAGACCAGCTATCCCATTCCCTGTTCCCCTGCCTCTATGAGGGTGTAAATCCACCCAATCATACTTTCTCACTGTAGCATTCCTCTACACTTGTACATCAAACCCCCTCAGCACCCAGGGCTACTCCTCCCACTGATGTCCAACAAGGCCATCCTCTACCACATATGTGGAGGGAGATATGGGTCCCTACATGTATACTCTAATTGGTGGTCCAGTCCCAGTGAGCTCTGAGGGTTCTTGCCAGTTGACACTGTTGCTCCCCCTTCAGGACTGCAACTCCCCTGACCTCCTACATTGGGGGTCACTGTGCTCAGTCCAAGGGTTAGCTGCAAGTATCCAACTCTGTATTTGTCAGGCTCTGGCAAAGTCTCTCAGGAGACATCCATACCAGGCTCTTGTCAGCAAGCACTTCCCAGGATCGATAATAGCGTTAAGGTTTGGCAACTGTATATGTGATGGATCCCCATCCCATGGTAGGTCAGTCTCTGGATGGCCTTTCCTGCAGTCTCTACTCTACACTATGTCTCCATATTTCCTCCTGTGAGTATTTTGTTCTCCCTCCTAAGAAGCACTGAAGAAGCCACACTTTGGATATCATCTTACAGTTTCATAGATTTGTTGTTTTACACAACAGTAAAGTCAAAGGTAAATTTACATTTCCAACTCCTGATAAATCTAGGTTTTAAGCTCTAAAATTTATTTACTTATTTGTTCATTTGTTTGTTTACTTATTTATCTGTCTGATTGCTTATTTGTTAGTATACATATAAGTGTCATGGCATGCAGGTGGATGCAAAACCACAAGCTGTAGAAGTTGGTTCTCTCTTTCCATCATGTGGTTCTTGGGGCTTAAATGCAGGTCATCTTACCAGTCCATAAATCTACTTCTTTCACTTTGAAATGCCACCTAGCTGAATGCAGGCATCCTGATTATAGTTCCAGAGTGTACGAATTTCATTTTATGCATTCTTCCAACAAGAAAGCAGTCAGCACCCATACATTCTCCTCTGTATGCTTTCTTCCAGCATACATTGAACTCTTACTCTTTGTTAAAGAGAAATGAAATCACACAATGAGTATCCTTCCCTAAGCTGTAATTTTGTATGTCTGTATTATGTAAACATTAAGTTTGTGGAATCATATTTCTGTGTGGTTGCATGTTGCTGATTCTCATTTCAGCATTTTTATTATAATATTCTATACAAATATGAGTCAATTGTATTAAATTCTCAGTAAGAATAAAACATGGAGCATAGTGATTCATCTCTCATATACTGTGAAATTTGCAAACTAAAGGCTAAACTAATTTTCATGATTATTGTGCTTTTACTGAATAAAAGCTTCTAAATTGTGCCTAGACAGTCAACTTAGAATAGGCTTCCCACATTTTAGGATATTTTCTGCTAAGCTGTTTCATACTTGGATGCTATTTTCCCTACTTACCTAGCAGAATTGTTAAGGAGAAGAAAAGTTATTATGTATCATAAAATACTTCCACAATCAAAACACATTTCACTACGTTTTCAAATGAGTAAGTAGACTCACAGGAGATGTAAGTTCTTCATGCAAAAGACATCCATTTAGTTAATGGTGAAAATAAGACAAAATCCTAACTCATTTTCCCCAAGTCACAGTCATCTTCACCCGTTCTCATGTTTTACATAAAAGTTTTGTGATATAAGACATCAAATTCAATAGATTTAAACTAAATTCACTAAAGAAAAACACATTTTTCTCCTCTTTCATTCACAGTATTCTTTCATAGAAATAGGCACAAAGACAACAGTCATTTTCAATGACTGAATTAAAATCCAGTTACTTTGGACTGATAAATATATTGGAATAAATAAGTCCACTGGACCATGACCATTTGCTGGGTAGAGAGGTGGTTCACTGTTTTTGTAAGTTATCCAAGATGGTGGTTTCCCGGCATCCATGTTGGCAAACTGACAGCAGCTTTTTTTTTTTTTTTAAGATATGATTATATTTTATTTCAAATTTAACCAAATAATAAAATAAAACAGTGTTTTCTAAATCATAAAAATGAAAGAAAACAAGACATATTCAACCTACCCCTGTGAATAAAGAACTGGGAACATAACATATATTCTCACCATCTCCTTGCATTCAGTCGTAAGTGTTTCAGACTCAAACTGTTGTACTGGATTTATTGTAATGGCTAATCTTTATGTTTAAATGGGGGTGATAGATTCAAAGATATTTTACTTCTCTGACAGCAGCTTTAATTCTCGCTCTGGCTCTTCTATTGCTCTTTTCTAGTTGGATTGAGCACATGCACTCTTATACATAATTCCACACAGAGAAACACATACACGTGTGAAAAAAAGCAACATACAAATCTTAAAAAAAAATTTGAAGTATAGCAACCTATAAACTCCCTAAGTTTGTGAGGATGTTGTGTTCTGTAGCATGAGAAATTAAAGTAGCTTGGTTACCTAACTGTGGATGGGAGAGCATTATGGAATGTTCTAGTGCATTCACTGTAGATATGGTAGACTTTTAAATGTAAGCAGGATGTAAAGAGGAGATCAGAACTAGTCTGAAGTCACTTGGATAATACTCTGACAAACCCTGGAAGAGAATAAATGTATTTTTGTTTCTGATTTGTTTTAGTTTGTTTTGTTCCTAAATTCAGACAACAAACACATCTCAGCTGGTACCTTGATTGTAACTTAGTAAGACCAGCCATGAAATTTGGGCTACTGCACAAAAAGGCAGCCAGTCTATGATTTTTTTTTTCGTTGCTACAGCAAGAATGGGAATCTTGTTCAAAAACTAAGAGTAAGTGATTACCAAGTTCTTTCTACCAAGACAACGAAAACCTGAAAGGAGGAAGAAGTAACCTTCTTTCTCTGAATCCAATGACAGTTTTACATTCCTTCTAAAGCTAGTGGCAGAGGAATGTTTAGCAAATTCTTTGCTTTAATTCGTGAGGAGACATTTTATAAAATGAATGCAAATCTACTTTTCCTTCAGCCAGGAAAAATATTTGCATCGTGCTAAAGTAAAATGTAGATAGAAGCACACTGAAGCTTATGTTTTCATGCCTTATCAAATTTTGGTTCTGTTAAGTAAAGGTGCAAGGGTAAGTTAATAGAGGGAGGGGATAAGGTCCCTCTGCCTTTGAAACTCCCAGAGGATAGTGTATTTTCCTTCAGGACCCCTTCTCCAGAATAAATCCCACATAGTGTTAAAAATAGTACCACTACTTAGGTTTAATTATAATTGTTTTCTTCATGTTCCCATAAGAAACACTTCAGAATGTGAAAATCTGGCACATATGGAAATAGGAAATTCATAGGGCTTCTGGATACCCTGGTTCACAGTAATGTAAGGAGCCTGTTTCATTTGCAATGCCAAAATTGCTCCAACAAATCTGGAGTTTTGTCACTGAGTGAGAAATTACAGTTAAATATCCAGAGCTGGGGCCGACTATGAGACACAGAAATGGAAAGAGACTAGGAGGACAGGATGGTGTTTGTATAATTTTTAAGCACAGTAAAAGCCTTAGGCTCATAAGACAGAAAAAAAGACTTGGGATTTGTGGAATAGCTTTCATATGTGTCAGTTACGACTTCCAGAATGACTTACTACAATAGCCTAATGGTAGCTAGCACACAATTGGAGGGAAGGTGGCTATTGACACTAGATGGAGAAGCAGAAAGAGGGGTTGTGCATCAACCCTGTGTGCCCTCGTGCCCTCGCTGATTGGCACATCCTGGACTTGTTGTTTCTCATTTGAGATCATCCTGTCTTCTGTACGCTTTGACCTTTACGAATGGTAGGTGCCATACCAGACTCAACTAATTCATGAATGGAAGTAATGGGAGGCTAGGCATAAAGATACGTGATGGAGATTATAAAAAGTATATCGAGGAAATTATGATGCTCACTTTTCTTTTTCTCTTATACAGGGAAAGAACTGTCCTCAACAACAGAGGGGAAGCAAGCAAAAGTATTGCTTGAGAAAATACTATGTATCAGTACTGTTGCTTGGTTAAGTTAATAATTAATATTTGGGGAAATCATCTCAATATGCAGGATTATCTCAGTTTTCAAATAAGTATTCGGACTCAGAAGAATTTTCTTCTCTCAGTGATTATGTTACTGCATTGTAGTACTTAACATAGAACCAAAGAATACAAAAACTCAAATTATAAACCACTACACCGGGTTATAATTTTCAGATGTCTTGTGGCTTCATTACCACATACACTTTCTATCCACTCTTATTTTTTCTAGACTCTGATTATTCCATGAACTTTCTTTTATTCTTTATATACTCATGTGTTATGTTTAAATATTTTAAAAGATATCTAGAGTCCCAGTTAGCATTGAGAACAAGGTTTAGCTCTGTGTGGTTGCCCATATTAGCTGACCAATATGAAATGAATCTTATTTGTGTGTGAGATTTCAAAGCCTTAAGCTATAGCCAGTCTCCTAGTAAACTTTCTGTTCTTATCACTGAATATTTACAAAGAAATGAAGGTTTATTTGTCTTCTTATTCTTAAAGCTAGGAGGTCTTCCTTTGATGGATTGAATCTGCAGAGGCTTTCTTGCACATGAGGAATATTTTCAGAATCCCAAGGCAGTGTACAGCACCTACAAGTTTATGTGCATCTTTCTTCCTTCTCTTATAGGTAACTTTCGAAACTGAGGACTCCACTTTCCTGAGGTCATCTGATTCTAGTTACTGTGCAATGACTATGCACAGGAATAAATTACATATGACTTTAAAGATGATTCACTTTCTTTTTTTTTCATTTATATTCTTTTTTTAATTCGATATATTTTTTATTTACATTTCAAATGATTTCCCCTTTTCTGGTCCCCCCAATCCCCGAAAGTCACATAAGCTCTCTTCCCTGCCCCTGTTCTCCCATCAACCCCTTCCCACTTCCCTGTTCTGGTTTTGCCCTACACTGCTACACTGAGTCTTTCCAGAACCAAGGGCCACTCCTCCTTTCTTCTTGTACATCATTTGATGTGTGGATTATGTTTTGGGTATTCCAATTTTCTAGGTTAATATCCACTTATTAGTGAGTGCATACCCTGATTAATCTTTTGAGACTTGGTTACCTCACTTAGTATGATATTCTCCAGCTTTATCCATTTGTCTAAGAATTTCATGAATTCATTTTTTTCTAATGGATAAATAGTACTCCATTGTGTATATATACCACATTTTTTGCAGATGATTCACTTTCAACAGAAGTTGCATATCTTTCATTGTCCTCATAAAACCCAGAGCCTCGGTTCATTATGTTATCAAATATATTGGCTAAAAACACTAGACAGTGATCAAAATCTACTTTGTATTATTTACCAATTTTAAGACCATCACTGATACCTACAATCCCTCTCTGCTTCAGTTTCCTAAATCATTAAATGGGCTTGCAGTAATGCCTGCTGAAGAACGTTGTTATTAGAGGAACTGATTGGTGGTAAAGAACATAAATTTCTCTTCCAGAAGTCCCAAATTTGATTCCCACTACCCAAATGACAACTCACATACATGTATAACTCTAATCCCAGAGGATTTCTCACTCTTTTCAGGACTCCATGCTACATACATATGGTGCACAGACATACATAAAGAAAAATACCCATGCACCAAAAAAATGAAGAGGATGAAGTTTTGTATATTAAATTAGCACAGAAACATGATGTACCTAGAGGTAAGCAGAACGAAAGCATCCAGAGAAACTTGAACACCTTCAAACGAGCATGTAATTTTATATAATGTAGAATGAGCAGAATTGTGTCTAGGAAAACACAAGTAAATTTGAACAGTTTAGACGCAAGCATCAACCTGCCAACCTACTACACTCAACATTTTGATATTGATCTCTTAGTCTCTCACAAACTATGTTTCAGTCATATACAAGCCCAGCACAGGCAGGAATCAGCAAGCTCATGTTCATATACTGGTACTACTCAACTCACATTCTTTTTCCAAATTTCAACACCTGGATTGCTGTATTCCTCATGGTGGGAGTAAACTATGCAGAATCACACATTTTCCTAATTAATAAGAGAACATTCATAAAACCATTTTCTTGATTTTTATATATGTGACCATTAATTGTGGGAAAAATTTTTTTCAGATGAACCTCAGTTTGTGTCTTATTGATAGTTCCTTTAATTCAATTCAAAGGTTGTTTCTTAAGCCTCAGTATCACAAGAGAACTATCACGATTTTGCTTCACTGCATTCAGTAAGAAGAGCACATCTTAGCCTGTTATTATTCTCTGGGCCAACACCGATCAATTGAATTAAATGACCTTCAACACTTCCCAACACATGGTTTTTATTTTTTATCAATATCCAATATTTTTCTTATTGATAATTAGAATCATTTGAAAAGTTGTGGATCTGAAAATCAGGATCAAGAATTTGTTCTATTAATATATCTTAGTGGTGTCAGCCTGTGTTCCTTTTGATTGTTAAACCCAGGTTTTCCAAATAACTCCATTTCTTCTAATTCTCTTAGGTGCCATTCTCTGACAAAGTCTGTTCCATCATCTGCACATTCATTCATGATTTATATAATTATGGGCTTGTTTACTTGAATCTTGAAATTGGTTTAGAGTTGGCAAGATGCTATTGCATGCTTCTTTCTTGTATGCTTTGAACACTGGGAAAAGTATGACCTTCCTCCTTTCTTCCTGGACACAAAAAGAAAAGGTTGGCATAGTCCAATTTTTGGAAGGACTCTGGGAATATATTTAATTTCTAGCCTTTTCTTTGAGTGGCCCTATGCTATTTATGTATATCATGTAAATGTGTGAGTGAAGTTTCAAATGAGATCAAAAATGGTTAAAAAATAGATTTTGTCCTGTACACATTAGGTATTATCATCGAGCAATTTGAATATGAGATTTCACTACCATCTCATCTTGCAATTATTTGACTTCCCTGGGAATGAGGATGTGAAGCAAGCCTGCCATTGCAGATGAAATAAATCAACAAAATTTTGGCAATTTTGACAGCATTTTCTTCTTTCCTAGAAGACAATTGTTTTAGCTCCCTAATGGGCTTTTAAGTAAAGCTGCTAAGATGGTGACGGTTTATCAGTATGCTTCAGGAGAGCTTTTGGGAAGCAAAATTCTAATATTAAAATATCCAGCCCCACAACAACAATCAGAATTCAAGCTTATTTCACTCCTATTTAGAATTTAAAATTCCAGTCAGGATCTAAGCAAAATGGGAATCAATTTGGATAAGATGACTTTCCGGTGTCCTCCGGAAACAAATCTGCCAGCCTCCTCCACTGTCACCTCTCCTCCAAGCTGAAGAATTTAGTTTGGTTATTCATAATTTCAGCACTTAAAACCACAGTGTCGACATTGGAGTTTTTATTTAGGTATGGAAGCAGGAGATCTCTCCTACAAGAGTCAATACTGCAAAATGGTATTTTAAAGAGAAAAAAAGAAAACCAGGATTGTCTAGCTACCATCATGAAAATAGAACCCTAAATCTTCCAAGTTGAGGTGCTCTATGATAGTGAGACAAGGCTAAGAGGATTACCATTATATCTAGGAAAACAGGACCAGGGTTCAAGCTTTGATCCTGGGAGATAATTGTTACTTGTGGTCCTAAAATGATCCTTAGTATAAGAGTTATACTATTTAGAAAATTACATATGAATTTTCTAGTAGTGAGAATTGTCTCTCTAGAGAGCATATTGTTAACAGCTCAAGTCCATGCCCACAAAGACTCAGTGACAAAAAAATCTGGTGGTCAATTAATAATGTCTGCCATTGTCATAAATGGAATCATGGTATCCTATTTCATAGGCTGTTTCATAGATGTTTGAACTCCAGAGTCCACTTCTTTTCTAGATTTAATATTCTAAAATATAGCAATAACTGTTTCTTGAATCAAATATTTTGCTTTGTATTTAAAATGAAATCTTAGCCAAAGAAAGTAAAACTTTTTTTTTTTGAGACAGGGTTTCTCTGAGTAGCCCTGGCTGTCATGGAACTCACTTTGTAGACCAGGCTGATCTCAAACTCAGAAATCCACCCTCCTCTGCCTCCCAAGTGCTGGGATTAAAAGCATGCGCCACCACCACCTGGCTCAAAAACATTTCTATATCACACTTTAGCATGTTAGAATATGAACTCTGTACAATCAAGGAATATGCCTTCTTTGTACAGCATTTTAGTCACAGGTAATATCAAACTATTAGCACGTAATAGGTATTTAATAAGGAAAATGTGAGGTCATTGAATTACTCCAAATCTTTCCAACAGATTCATGTGCTATATTTCAATTTATATTGGCATTTTTGACAGGAGCAGGAATCAGAGTACTTTGTAAAACTGCTTACATTTAATATAATAAACAGCAGCAGCTAGACACACCCTAAAACATTAAAATTTGTTTATGTACTCAAATTAATGGTTCTGGAACATTCACACAAGTTAAATGATGGATAAAGCAATAAAGGGGAACATAAAATTAATCTAATGATGCACTGATTTTCTTTGATGTGGTGTCTGTATTTCTTATCCATTGTGTTTTCTAAAGAAATGACAGCCCCATCCATTTGTTTATCACCCCATCATCTTCACAGGGCATATTTTCTATCACCAGCTCCCTGCTTCCTTTAGTGATTTCCCTACAGCTCAGGGTCACAGAGTTGGCACACAGCAGAGAAGCCTACAAAGGTAGAGAGAAAGACATTGCAATCATGTCAGGCTGGCAAATGCCTGGTTCAAAAGAACAAAGGAGGAGCTGTCCAACTATACCTGACCTTGCTCACCCTTAGGGAAAAATGTTCCTGGTTGTTGGCTTCTATTATTAAGACCATAAAAATGAGTGTCAGCCATTTACTACGGACTTATGATGTACAGGATCCTTTACCTTTTTATTCTAATCTTCACAACAGTTCGTTCTGACATATCTTCAAACTACAATCGTGCATTCCCAAGTGTCTATGCTATATTTAAAAATGTGCTCAGTTCTCTATAGACATGGACATCGATTACAAGGCATTAGTTTTACATTAGGAACTATCAGGATCCTGTGGATGTCCACATTATGACCACCTTCTGCCACTCGCATTAGAACCTGCAGGAGTCTGATGTGATCATAGTCTGAGCATGTCTGACTTCAACATCAAAGAATGTTATCTTTTCCACTGAATGGCTTTGACATATGGGGTGTTTATGGGATTCTTCCTGGTCTTCATATGGTCCTATTTGAAAACTTTGTAAAGAACATTGTTTTTGGAGTCAGATAGGTCATCACTTTTATCTATGTGACCTTAATAAAATTACATAAACCTTTCTTATTTCCTCATCCATAAAAAAGTTATTTAGCTACTGGAAAATGTTGAAAAATGATGTATAAAAATTAAGTGTAACACATGCTTATTGTTTTATTTACATTCAGATAACAATCAACAGACAATACATTTAAAAGTCATCCTAATTTTACTCAGCCACCATAGCACAATACATGTGTTACACAGAAAGAAACAGTTTATGGTTCACCCTGCTAAAAGACACTGGTGTTTATTTGCACATATTTATAAGTGTTTAGAAAAGATTAACTTTTTAGTCACTTGATTAACATGAAAGTTAAAGAATGAAATAGCAAAGCCTGAGCCATGGACCTTTGACCTTCATCCATTCATATTCAATTGTCCTAATGAAGATCTGAAGACTTGTGTTCTTATTCTGATGTTTATTGGCTTATCTAACATCTGTACTTTTAAAAATAAACTTTCTGTCTTTCATTAATTATGATGCAAGTTTATCGCATGCTCAATGGATTCAGCAGTGAAAACTCATAAAATATTCATTAAGAAATGCACAAGTACTGAAAATATTCAAATGTTGGCATCGAACATTAAAATGTATTTGTTCTTGTTCTGTGGCTAACATGGTAGCAATACATCGCAGCGTTCCATACAGGGAAAATCCCCATGCTATTATTCCATTGTTAGAAATCACTTGAACCAATATTTGACAATTTTCAAACTCTTCATGATCCCATTATGCTTTGTAGCCTTTGAAAGTTTCAGAGCCCCAGCTCCACCCTCATTAGCAGATGCTGTAGCTGCTTCAGTTCCAAAACACGATGTCAGTGATTTGGAAAATGTTCTGCAATAACACTCATTGAAAGCATTTACAACAATATTTCTCATTACGTTTTGATGAAATATTGGCCCGTGAAAACAAATTCAACCAAGTGGAGAGGTTCTTGAAAATGAATTCATACATTTCAGGAGTGGCTTAGAAGAATGCATTTTTGAGGATCTTTGCCATGAACCATACAGTGCTGGGATATTTACTTTCTATAGGTTCAATTCATTCTGTGCATTGGTAAAGAAAGAATCAAAACTATAAAACAGCAAAAATACTATGTTCAATTCTTAATTTCAAAGTGTACCTTCTCACTGTTGATTTAAAACTCCCTCTTCCATTTGCTTTAAGCTGGATTAAGAAAAATGTAGGAAATATTGGTTAAAATATAAAAAATTCCACCATTAGTTATGTTTTGCATCATAGATAACAGCAATTTAAGTTATAGTATGAAGGCATGTGGGTTTCTTTTAGGTGCATTAAAAGTCAAATACAGAGAAGTTCTTGAATTAGGGGTAAATAAAAAGCAGGAATTCTACATTAATTTTAATATAGTTAGAGGTAATTTAGTGTTCATCATAAAATACCTCCATTATTCCCCTCACTTATGAAAGTTTCTGTGAGACAATGTGAAAAGTATTGTCAGAGCCTGGAGTCTCTCCAGGGCATGTCCATAGTGTGTCAAAAACTTTTAAGATGTTTCTAGTTTAAGTGCTTTCATGTAACTGGACATGAATTATTCAGTACAGAGAAAATATTTTGACAAATTTTATTAATGATGCTTGGACCACATGTATACATCCAGGTCAGTCACTAACGTTATGATGTTATGATATTCTGGTTGGCTAAAATAGGGTTACATGTTCTTAGGCGTTATGGAAGAAGTTACTCTCAGATGATGAGGAGGAATGGGAGATGAACAGAGAACCTGAAGTTATTCTCTATCACTAAAATCAAGGACTTTTTATTGTATAATTTTCAGTTCCTATACAGACATTGAAATTTGATGTAAAGAACATTGGACATATGCAGAAATGTGACTCTTACTACTATATCTAAAACAACTACTTAATCCCTGAAAGGAATTTTTCTTCTCAATGATTTAGGTAATCCAATAATAATTGCTGTAATCGTCAGCATTTCACTTGATATAGGCAAATAGATATATAAATAGAGTATATACATAAATACATAAATATATAAATGATATATAGATACTTAAAAGTTGAAATCTTGATATATCAAGTTGTGAGGAATTTGCTTTTCCTTTTCCATTAAATAGCCCCCAAATTGTATGTATGCCTATCGCCTATCCATTATCTTAAGTGATTCTGTATATATGTCATATAAGAGCAAATGACATTGAACTGATTTTATAAGAAAATGCATGAGTGCACACACACACACACATACACACACACATACACACACACACACACACACACAGAGAGAGAGAGAGAGAGAGAGAGAGAGAGAGAGAACCTGAAATTCTGCTTGTTGAATGATCTTCTCTTTGTCTTTTGCATTGGGGACTTTTACTATAGTCTGATAAAGTTTGGAGATGAAGAGAGTATGGTATATTGTTGCTAGGAGAAGTTTTCTAATTTTTAATATGTGAATTTTTTCTTTCCTGTCTGCAGAAGGCACATGCACTTTAAAAAGAGTCCCACAGGTTTTTATTATCTTCCATTTACATGTAGTCCCTGTGTACAGAAATACTTTCACTCTATGACATCAGTCACTTCAGAAATATAGCATCAATTCATAATAGATTTCTCCAACTTACTATGGTCAATTTATCCTTGTGACTGCAGATATTATATGTGATATATCATGGATAAAATCAGTCTTCTAGATGAGCAGAGTGGGACATGCAAGAAGGAATAATACAGTATTTTAATCACCCCTTTTATTGACACACTGCAGACATCGATAGCTTCAGAGTACTTGTGGCCATGGCTCACTGGGTTTCATCTGTACCAAAGCACTGATTTTCTTCCTTCATGCTCAGTTTAGTTCTTAGTTCAGCTAGCAATAGACTTCCCCTCTAGCAATAGACATCGATGAATTTCCCTACAGATTTTTAGTCACAGAATGCTTTCTCTCAAAATATTCTCAGAGACCAGAAGGAAATAATCATATCATTACTATTTGGTATCATTTTTTTCTAAACTGTAAGTGGAATCTGCCATTGACCATACACTCTTTGTAGCTCAGTTTAGTTTCTCTCTCTCTCTCTCTTTCTCTCTCTCTCTCTCTCTCTCTCTCTCTCTCTCTCTCTCTTTCTCTCTCTCTCTCTCTCTGATGTTGTTGTTTAATATGAGTTTTAAAGAAAGACCCTTTTCCATTTCTATGCAATGAAAGGGAAGATAGTATTGTATAGCTTACCATAGTCAATATTCTGGATAAATATGTTGTTGTTCATCAACTCAGAAGAGTTTAATAGTTTTTTATTCAATTTTTCATTGACCATATTTTCTTGACTGACAAGATCCTTGAAACACAGATTTTATTTTTCATTTCTGATAACATGTGCCATTGAACATCCTTTTGAACACTCTTTTTACCATATTCTAGTATTACTGATGGAAACTCTTTAAAAAAAAAACAGATTTATTGAGTAAGTTGTCTGCATTGTGCATGTGTGCTATGTGTAGGCTTGGAGTCTGTACCCTCTCCAAGAACAACAAGAGCTCTTCTGTTTTTCATTTATTTATTTATTTATTTATTTATTTATTTATTTATTTATTTATTCACTTTACAGCCAGATCTTATCTGTGACTTCCTCCTGGAGCCCACCCCCTGCCAACAACTCCTCCCCGCATCTCCCCTTTCCTTCTGCTCTGAGAAGGTAAAGGCTCCGCCTGGGTATTCTCCCACCAAGCACCTCAAGTCACTGCATAACTAGGTACATCCTCTCCCACTGAGGCCTACACGGGTCAGACCAGCTGGGCAAACCGATTCCACAGACAAGCAATTGCTTTAGGGATGACTCTCACTCCAGTTTCAGACTTGCATAAAGACTGAGCTGCATATCTGCTACATATGTGTGAGGAGCCTATGTTCAGCCCATGAATGTGCTTTGTTTAGTAGTTCAGTATCTGGGAGCCCCCAAGGTTCCAGGTTGGCTGACTCTGTTGGTCATCCTGTGGTGTTCCTTTCTCTTCCTCTGTCTTCTTCTCTGTTCTTCCTCTTTCTCTTCCTCTGTTCCTTTTTCTGACTTTCCCCTTATAGTTGTACAAAACAGTCAAGTTCCATCCAGTGTTTAGCTGTGGGTCTCTGTGTCTGTTTCAGTCATCTGCTGAGTGAAGACTCTCAGTAGATAGTTATGGTAGGCTCCTATCTGTATGTATAATAGAATATCATTAATAGTGTCCAGTGTTATCTTTTGCCCCTGGAATGGGGCTCACGTTGGGCCGGTAATTTGTTGGCCATTCCTTCTATCTCTGTTCCATCTTTGTTCATGCCCTTTTTTGTAGGCAGAACAAATTTTGGGTCAGAGGTTGTGTGAGTGGCTTGGTATCCTTATCCTTCTACTGGGGGGTCCTGCCTGACTACAGGAGGTGGCCACCCCCATAGACTCTTGCAAGCCTGCTCCACCCCAGGTCTCTGGAAGGTCCTAGTGATGCCCCCACTGCCCCTACAAGACTCTGGTTTCTATTTACTCACCTAGCTCTAGCTAGTCTCTCCACAAATCTGATCCTGATTTACCCTGCCCCTCCCCCGTCCTCTGTAACCCTCCTCATCCTCTCTCCTTCCTCTATCCCCTTCTGAGTGAGATTCAAGCATTCTCACTTGTGTTGTTCTTGTTGTTTAGCGTCTTTGGGTCTGTGGATTATAGCACATATAGCCTGTATGTTATGGCTATTATCCACTTACAAGTGAGTACACAGCATGCTTGTCCTTTTGGGTATGAGTTATGTCACTTGGAATGATCTTTTCTAGTTCCACCCATTTGCCTGTGAATTTCAGGTTGTCCTCATTATAATAGCTGAGTAACTACTTCCGTTGTGTAAATATATGACATTTTCTGTATCCATTCTTCAGTTGAGGGACATCTAGATTGTTTCCAGTTTATGGCTATTACAAATAAGGTTTCTATGAACATGTCCTTGTAGTATGGTAGAGCATCTTTTGAATATATTCCCAGGAGTGGTATAGCTGGGTCTTAAGATAGAATTACACACCATTTTCTGAGAAACTGCCAGATTCATTTCCAGGGTGGTTTGTACACATTTGCAACTCACTAGCAATGGAGGCAACGAGCACTCTTAAACTGTGATCAGGCTCTTCAGTCCCAAATAGTTATTGTCTGCTTTATTTCATTCTCAAATATATTTTTAGCTTTAAAAATAAATCACAAAGCCAGAAAGAAACAACAGAAAGCTTTGTTGCTAATCTATGCCCTTAATACTTAAGTGAGCTCTTCCAAACATGATTTTTAATGCATTTTAAGAGAAGAACCCACTTGTCAAACTCATCACCACTTCCCATTCTGCCAGAAGCAGATGTTGTAATCATGGTTAGTCATACACTACACTTTGTTAAAGTATATTAAAAGCACACAACTTGAGACTGTAACTCTACAGTACTCAGTAACTCAGAAGTACTAGGTAAAGCACACAGATGTCCTCTGTACCTGCCCATTTCTAATGTCCCTTTCACACACTTAAGCTATTGTTTTGAAGGGATGCCTGGCTGTTTGATGTTTTAAAGATTAAAATTCTGTGATTTGCGTTCAGCTAATTTTATCAAATATCGTTCAGCTGCCCATCACCTTGATTGACAGAAGAATCGATATGAGACAGCCTGAGAATATTTACCATTTAATATTTGCCTCCGAGAATAGTTATTGGTTGAAACCATATGTTATTTATCAAGATATGAGTTTGTTTAAATTTGATGTTCAGTTATATTCATGTAAGAAAATAAATGATGGTATATGAAGTTTTGTGTTTTCTATTTAAACTTGGTGGGTTTATTTTTAACATTTTCATACAGGTCTGATGCCAATTTTTATTCCTCTTATCCCCTATTCTCCCTTGGCTCCATTCAACCTATTCAATCCCCTCCTCTCCATACAGGTTCATTTTCTCTATTTATCTGTTTGTGTTTTGTTTTGAGACTCTTTGAGTTTAAGCTGGCCTATCTTTATGAAAAGAAGGTTGGAGCGTTTCACTGTGGCCTAGTAGTCTCACCTGGGGTGATGAGATTTTAAAAATCTGTATTTAAATGCTATCAGATTTTGAGCAGACAGACCTGCAGTTATAGCTCTCGTTATGTTCTTTATCCCAATGTCACACCTAACTTCGGCTACTGAGGAAGGCTCTTCTGTCACTACTAATCATTTTCTACCTCAAGGACTGGAGATGTGGAACTCTGTTTTCTGCCCAGAATCTTGTATGATAAAGTGCCGGCAGGATTTTTTTTTTTTCAAGGTAGAAAATTTCCCAATGGTGCCCCGACCTATAGTGAGATGGTATGGAGATAGGAAGAAACAAGCTCCTGGAAAAATGCTTTTTAGCCCATACTTGAAGGGAAACTTTCCAAAACATATTTTGTATATTTCTCTGGAGGTGCTGAAACTACCAAGGCACAGTGACCACAGAAATAACTTCAGGGATTGATGCGCCTTTTAACTGAATTATTATTTTTCAGTTCTCCTTTTCCTGTCTCTAATTCTTGATTCCTAGGATATGTTTTCCATTAAACACCCTACTTCAAATCCTTATTAGAAGCTCTCCATTTCCAGGAACCTGAATAATGCAAAACGTAGATCATAAAGTAATTTACAAATATCTGGGTCAAGACGTCAAACAAAAAATAGTGTTATGTTATCGTCACTATTTTATTTTTAATTTTATACGCATTTTATTCTTTTAGAAGCTGCAATTATTGGGTAGTTTTATTTATTTTTATGTTATTTGGCCATGGTTTTATTTTAAAATAAAATAGTTATTAACCCTCAGAATCACCAATTTCAGTAATTCTTAAGGTACTTTTATGTGGTAATCATGATTATTAAATAAAATGTTACATTGCATTTCTAAATAACAGTACACACACACACTTGTTTGTGTGTGTCTGTCTGTGTCCATGTCTCTTTTGTATGACTGTGAATATGAGCTGTACAATTTCAACACCTTCCCCTTTATGTACTTCTTAGACAGCATTTTAAATCCTTCCTTAAATACTTCCTAAATTCTCATGGTACAAGGACAGAAGGAGACAAACTGTAAAGAAAGCACAAGGGTAAGAATGTGCCCAAGGCTGAGTTTCCTATATTAGGACTAGGGTTATAAGAAATTGAGTACAAGATGGCAATAAACTAAATTAAAACAATATAATAAGTAGAATATAAGGAAAGAATATCACTGATAAAAGGATTATTCAGGTTTAAGAATGTAGAGTCTCTCATTATCTTAATGTGACAATGAACAAGGATGTACTTGAAGACACTCTTCTACTCAGAGTACTTCATGAGACAGAAGATGTCTCCACATGGAAAATCCCTGTTTTAAAGTAGAAAGATTCAATAATTTTCTAGACTAGTAATCACAAATCACTGCAATATAGGAGATACAGTTTCACGTTCCTAGAATTTAAAAAAAAATATCTGTTTAAGGAAACAATAGCCACCTCTTCATGGGACTAGTCTCATAAGTTTCTATTCCTGATGTAGAACTGTCAGTTTTTAATAAATATAGAGAGTAAAGAAACCATTCCACACTTTTTTAAATTAAGGAAACTAAAGTAGATCAATGTTTTATTAAACATACTATATAACATAAATAACTCCACTAAAGTAACAGTAAATTAAAAAATAAAGATCACAGTACATTTTGAGTATTTATTACAAGTAACTTGCCCAGCCCCAGCATATTCCAGTCTTAATGTTTAAGCAATTAAAAATGTAAATATTTTGATTGCTATGAGAAATAGCATAGGTATAGTAAGTTTTTATCATTTCAACTGAATTTCTGCCTTTACTCTAATGGCTAAAGAAAATGTTAGATTTCTGCTGCCTCTATAACATGGACTTTTAAGTATTTTTTCTCTTTTTCCAATAAAGAAATACATGTATATTTCATCATAACAAATTAAGAATATTTAGAGAAAGTGAAGCTTTATATAGATAGTCTTATTACAATTAATACGTACCGTAATTAGAAGTTATGGGTAGCTTTTGTTTAGCATAAACTAGAAACTGAACTATAAGAACCATACAAAATATAAGAGCTGTTGTGAAACACTTAGAGGAGCAAATCAGTTCTGTAATGATGCTGAATTTGCTTGAATCTAAGATGTGAGGTTTGGGAAGGTAAAATAATATCTCCAAAAGTCTGGGCACCTGACACAGTTGTCTCCTTTCTTTTCCCTTTGCATTGTCTTCACCTTTTTTGTCAAATCTACTTAATTTCAAACAGAAGTACTGAGGAGAACATAAGCTCAAAATAGGAATAACAATAATATGTAAAAAAAAACAAAAACAAATGACTTAACCTTCTCTATCTGTGTTTGGATTAAACTCAAATGTTCTCTGAGTGCCCAGAAACTCAGAAACAGAGCCTGGAGCCAAACTGCAATCCAAAATCAGCTCTTAGCAAAATTATGGTTTGCCAAACTTTGGTCTTGGCTCATGAACTAGTTGTCAAGACAGGTCATTTGGTAGAGCTGAGAATGACAGACAAAAACATATACTTAGAAGTAAAACTGAAGCTTGAAATAGTTGAACAGTAGTTGATTGAAAGAAATACAAGACATACAAAATATTAAGTAGATAGTAAAAGGGAAATGTATCAGTAGTAACCAAGAAAACAAGCGAGCAAAGGAACAGCTTTCTTATGCCACATACAGTAATAATAAGCACGCTTACATACTTTAATTTACTTAACAGTAAAAGATCGATTCCATCAGAGTAAAGAACATTTCTAACACATTTCCAGTTTCTACATTTCACACCTGGAAGATAGTAAACACCCCACACAATTTTAATAAGCATATCAGCATGAATGAAAGCTGAGAAATCAATGAATAGCAGAATTAATTTCAATGCTATAACCTTCAAATTCTCCCAGATCTTCTCTCTTATGCAACCTGCCAAGACTTGACCTTTTCAAGATTTTCAGCATTTAGTTTCCATGAAGATTATTTTACTCTTCAAATTTTTATGTAAGACATCCAAAAAGTTATTTTTTTCAAAGAGTACAGAAAATAAGTTAGATATCAGGGAAAACCAAAGACAGTACCTAATCACTCAAGAAAAGAGTTTAAGATTAAAATTGAAAAGAGATAAGAACTTATAAGAGATTAACAATGATAAGTATTTACTAATACATATTATAGTATGTATTATTAAATAAGTCCAGAATTGTTTATTACTCATAGTAAATGCCAACTGTCGCAAACATGCCAAATATATTAAAATTAAAATAGCATTGTTTCCATCTTTCTTGGTTATTTTTATAGGATGTTTTTGAAAGATTCAGAGACCATTAAGTGGATTTAGCAATGTATTAGGAGGCAGATTGCTATTGTATGTCTGACATTGAGAAAGATTGCTTTTCTAGTCCCTATTGCTGACAATATTTTCTTTCAAAGATACAATGATCTTCACATAAATCATTATGTCTACAGACAGACAGCTGAAGATTAACCATCTTTTCTTTCTTATCCATATTTTCTTATATATTCAAGAGGTAGAAAGCAATGACGGTTTAATATTCTAAACTATATGAAATTTTCAGCATGACCTCCTGAACTATAAATGTCAGAGTTGGGATGTTAAGAAGCATAATCTAGACATTTACATAGGAGCAGAATCCTGCCTTAACAGATTCCCTTCAGGTAAACATTTGTCTTGTAGCACTGAGATCAGCTATAAATAATACACTTTACCCAAAGTTTACATCTCTTAGCACTGGAAATCTAGGCTAGAAAATTAGAATTACCAATTATGTATCTGATGATGGTGGTATATTTGTGAAATACTAATACTGAATTGTGGGACAGAGACAGAAATATCCAGGCTTAAGGCCATATTCATCCATATGGGTAAATCCTGTCATGAGAGAGAGAAAATGAAGGAAAAAAGAAAGAGGGGAGGGCACTGGGAGAGAAAAGAGTATAGTCAGCAGCAACGTTTATTTGGTAACAAATACTAAGTCACCAAACCACAATGTCCTGTGATTCCAATCCTTGAAACAATAAGGAGAAAATCTGGTTACTAATCACTGGGCACAATGGGAGTATTTTGGAGCAAAGTAAACTTCTTGGGAACCAAAAAGTTGTCCTTTATAATTGCATTCTCTTAATTTCTCTGTATTCTAATTCACAAAAGTGAATGTTTATTTGAATCTCCACAACAATTGTGTGAGTCTACATGATAGCCCAATTTTACAGTTTATTATTGAATTTGCAAGAAATGCTTTTGTAAATATGACTCAAAATAGTGGTACATGAATTCAATTATTTCATGTGGTCAGGAATGTCTTGGCTATTGTGATAGTTTAAATAACAATGCCCTCCATTAGCTTATGTAATTGAAAGATTATTAACCAGAGAACAGAAGTGTTTGAAAGGAGTAGAAGGATAGGGAGGTGTGGGCTTGTTGGAGAAAGTGTGTCACTATAGGTATGCTTTAAGGACTCAAAGTCCATACCAAGGCCAGGACACCTCTCTCTCTCTCTCTCTCTCTCTCTCTCTCTCTCTGGATGTAGCCCTCAACTACTTCTCTAGTACTATGTCTACAAGCCTGCAGCCAACCTTCCGACAATGATGATAATGAACTAAACCTATGAAACTGAAAACAAACACCCAAAGTAATGCTTTCTCTTAAAAAGATTTGCTTTTTCTTGGTGACTTTTTACAGCAATAAAAGAGTGACAAAAATTGAAGTTGGGACCAGGTGGGGAGGATTAAGGAGAAAGCTCTGACCATACTGTTTTGTTTTGGGGGTGGAATATACACAATAAAAAAGTTTGAGCCTTTGAATTAGAAAAGCAGTCAGACACCTTAATTGAGGCTTAGTGGGCCATCTTCTTTAGAACATGGAAGATAGTGCTGATAATGATTTGAACCATGGGGACCCAGATTAAGAAATATCAGCATGAAATAATATTAGTAAGTGGTGCAGAAATGACTTTTGTAAAACTTTAGAAAGGAATGTTGCTGATTTTTGCCCTTGCCCTAAAAGTCTTCGTGATGCTAAATTGAAGAGTTTTGGATTAATGGGATTGAAAGGGGAGATTTTTATGCAGCCTAGTATTTATTGACTTTGTATATGGTTCTGAACGATCTCGAATGCAAATGCATAATGAAAAGAATCAAACTGGACAAAGAGAAATGCAAAATGGACAGTTTGAGGACAGTTGAGGACCTAGAGCAATGGAGATAAGCTCAAGGAGATAAAATGTTTGAAGAAAAGCATGACGAAAAATGGAATTGAGGGAGTAGGAAAATCAGGACAAGACTATAACAGCTATAGTTCCAGCATAAAATGGAGAATCAACAAAAATCTTAAACAATGAAAGAAAAATCATAAACAACAGAAAGAAGATGCAAATGTAATAGAACAAGGAGACCAAGTTCTAACCCAGTCAAGCAGCGAAACTTGGCAGCTTCAGACGAGAGTGGTTCTGGCTTTTGAGTCAAGGATACAAGACAGAGACTGAGGAATCTTCTTCCTAGGCTAAGGGAAACTGCTGAGGCCAAGGATGACTCAAGGAGGATCTTTCATGAATGCCCAGAGTATAGCCATAAAGTAAAGATGTAAAACTGAAACCTGGATTGATTGGAGAACCCAAGATGTTGGAGATGTCAGAGTCATAGGATACCTGTCAAGGTAAGTTGTGTAGTCCAGGTATGGGACCAGACACACAGAGAGAAGTACGTTGTAGTCAACCAAGCTGAAAGGAATCCTTTTACATCAGACATGGAGATGCAGAATTTGGAGTATGTCCTGGTGGGTTTTAGTCTTGCTTTGGTCCATTATTCCTCACAATGCTCCCTTTATTCCCTTTTGGATCGTATTATATAAACTGCCATTTATCCTGAAAGGATAGGATCTGCTGTTTATATTTTTATTTTGTACCATTTATATATTAGGGACTTCTTTGAGTCTCAGAAGAGACTTTGGACTTTTAAACACTATTGAGACTGTGGCAGACTGTTAGGTCTTTTGAAGTAGAGCTCAATGCATTTTTTTTTTCACTATGATATGGCTATAAGCCTGTGGGGACCAGGGAATGGAATGTTTTACTTTGAATAGGATTGGATTCCACAGACTCATAGATTTGAGTGCTTAATTACTAAGAACTGGAACTTTTTATTAGATTAGAAGTATTAGAAGGGCTAGCCTTCTTAGATAAAGACTGCCACTGGGGGAGGGCTTTCAGTTTTCAAAAGACCATGCCAAACCCAGGTTCTCTGTCACATGGGCATCTCTCTCTCTCTCTCTCTCTCTCTCTCTCTCTCTCTCTCTCTCTGTTTCTCTCTCTGTCTGTCTCTGCTTGCAAATCAGGATGTAGCTCTCAACTATATCTCCAGGAGTATGCCTAGCCGCATGCCGCCATGCTTCTTACCATGATGATAATAGAATGAAATTTAGTAACTGGAAGCAACCCCCCCCCCATTTTAAATGCTCTCTCTTATAATCCACAGACCCAAAGACACTAAATAACAAGAAGAACACAAGTGAGAATGCTTGAATCTCACTCAGAAGGGGATAGAGTTGTCTTAGAAATAGTGTCTTTTTACAACAATAGACCAGGGAGTGAGACACCTAAGAGTGTATTAAGCTTTTATAAGCTTCATCATTTTATAAGCTTCATCATTCTTATATGTAAATAGAAAAATAAATCTCACATCTATTAAGGCATCCATTCTGATGCCACATAAATGAGATTATACATAAGATGAGGGATCTAGACACACACAAACAGAAGAGAAAATAAGTGATCTCATTTATTACAAATGAATATCTCTGATATAAAAATTTGTCCATTGAAATTGTGAACACCCAAATAACTCCTCCTATTCAATTTTTATTTTTAAAATAAACCCACATGTAGAATCCAGGAATTTGATAAAGCTTGTAGAAAACATGTTTTCTTCGGTCTCCTGCTGGGATCTTGCTTCATCTGAGATCTTATTCACAGCTTGCACTGTTCATCTTGGTGGCAGCACAAGAAACCAAGGATTAGCCATTAGCCAGCAAATAGTGCAGTCTCCTCAGAGCATTTGGTGATGCCAACATGAAGTACAAATAATCACAAACAACCCAAGCCTGGGGGAGGAGAGCATGGCCTTGGTCAATGAGGTGAAAACAGGACAAAGTGTGATGAGCACTGTGTCTTGCCTTTCCGTTTTATCTTCCTAATGTGAAGCCAGGTTGCAATTATAGGGCATGCTTTACAGTTAGCTTGCATTTAAAATCATACCATAATTTCTATTAAGATATAGGAATAAAGAATTTGTTCAATTAGTTCTTAATCTATCAATCTATAAATGTTTATCAGGTACATTCTTTGTGTCAAGTTACGTAGAAGCTGCCAGTATGTGCATACAACTTTGACTCTTGATATAAGGGAGCTCATATAGTATAAAGATTGTAGACAAGAAAAAATGAATTTCTTTTTTTGTAGCCATTATTCTAATGATCTTAAAAACTGATAATTAGATGGTATAAAATTATTAAAAATATAGGGCTTAAACTGTAATGACGTCTCATACAGTTTAAGATCTGGATTCCTATATGATGAATACCACTCAGCATCCATTCTTCTCTCTTGATTTCTGGTACTCACTTTCCTCTCATGGTTGTAAAACCTTCAGCCCTCTCTATTGCTTTATATTTTAACCCCACAGACAATGACTAATCTTGTCCATCCAAAGGAATTTCTTGAGCCCTTTTCTATATAGGAGAGTTCTGCCTCTCTCCACCAATACCCGAGATTTATAATTTCTTGATATGAAATCCACCAGGCTCATGTATTTATGTATTTTTACTCATCTGAACGTGGATACTTTATTTTGTTTGCCAGTGGATTTCCCTAAATGTTTGCCAATTAATTGAATGAACAAATGAATAAACAAGGGGGGGGAGACATTAAAATAACTTCTTATCTAGCAATAAAGATTAGGAAGCTTAATGCAATAGAATTGAGTCATATGTTCTGCAAATTTATGTTAAAGCAGAAACTGGATAGGGAGAAGGCATATGCAGGACAAGGAAGTTCTGTTTAATGCCATGAACGTTAGACAGTGTGTCTTACCGAAATTTCATGTGACTCCTTGAACTCTGCAGGCATCTTTGTGGAGGAAAGAGGAGGAGGAACTATGCACTATGGGTGAACCATGATTCCACCAATCAGTGCAGTGCTTTATTCTGACATCAAAAGTGAAAACAAATCATTTTAAATAACATAACCTTACAAGACTTGATTTTACTATTTATTTGACAGTATATTAGAATTTGAAATCTGTGATGTTGAGTGGAAGCCCCCATTTTATTTTGAACTCTGCTTTATTGGTTTCCTAAACTCGGGATCACACTGTTGGTACTAAGTAAGATGAGAAAGCACCCTACTGCCAACCTTAATCCCAGCTTTCTTTAAATTGTTTAAACAGCCAATAGAGGAATTTAGACAAAATTAGGTGCAGACCAATCAGCCACAAGAAAGCTAGTGGATAGCAGTCTATTAGAATGTTGAAAAATGCCACATAGCACCTGATTGTGGAAATAAGTAAGAATTTTGATGGCTAGGGTTCTACCTGAGAATCTTTGTAGTTGGTGCTCTGGCTGAATTAGAATAAAAGAAAGTATGCTAGGGCTGAGAAAAAGGAATAATTCCATGAGAACTTGCTTCTGCGATGTGTGTATGGTATCAAGAAACAGCTGACTAGACACTCTAGAAAGCAGTTATTTTGGGGAATGAATTTCAAGAAATTGGTATAGAAGCTGTGGATAGCTTACAGATATGGACCATTTGCTTAGAAAAGTAGATTCATTATTACAGAAGGAATGGAGGAAGGGAAAGTAGGAAGAAGGGAGTGGGAAAGAGGCTAAGGGGGGAGGAAGGAATGAAAGCAGCATGGATATGCTAATTCAATTTACCTATCCCAAAGCAAGAGAGTTTCTACAGGTCCTTTGGGTTTCTTACTAACTGTTAAGTAGGGTAGCAGGGACAACATTCGTATTTTCTTAAGATTCTGTAAGAATAACCAATCACAGTTTCTGGAGAAACATACTGGTTACCTAAGCTCCGAGGCCAGTATACTAAGCTGAAGTTTTCACATCTGCATCAATAATAGACATTTGGAAAGTGGATGAACTTCCATTCACAGATGGGAACTCTAAGCAGTTCTCCACCAGGCAGCAGAGCTCAGCCTCCTGTGAACTTCTCTGTTACCAGATATGCCTACTCAGGCAAGATTTCTAGCTGAGCACCTTTTTTTCCGTCTTAGTATAAGAAGGACAATAATAAATACTATAAAGTTGCTCTAAGGATCCATGATAACATGCTGTATATATGGCTAAAGATGAATAAAATAGTAATGATGGATGGTTAATGTCACGTCTACGAACACAGGTACAGCCAATTATTTTTTCTTTTGTATATCAGCCCTTTTGACTTTTAATATAACATACATGCATAAGTGCATTTGTACCTCAGTTCCTGCTCAGCACACAGAGGGTCCTTGGCCTCTTGCAAAGAGAATGCCAGAATGAAAGGACTGGAAGGAATTTTATTTTCCTGTTCCTGGGCCAAGGGGATGGTGCAGCATTATCAGCTGAGATAATACTGCCTGTAAATAGCTCTGAGTGAATTTGGTTGGCAAAATCGCAAGAGAAGATTGACAGGATCTTAAACAGCAGTAGTCAGGGAGGCCGTGGCTAGAGTATTGACAGCCAGTGATTTCGTGAGTAATGAAGAGCGTTATATGATTAAGTTCCTCGAAGCATGGAGTGCCTGCCGTGTGCACTTGCTGCCGATCACCACCCTTCTGTGTCGTGGACCAGCATTGCTGCTTTCCAGGCAGGATCAATAGGATTAGAGGATTTGAGCAGAAAGCTTGCCCATGGCTTCTTGTTAAGGGTGCGGGGTGCCTTGCAGCTCTCCTCTTCTGCGTTTTGCACCATGCCATGCATTAATCATATAAAAAAGCCACCCCTTGGTTCATTCCTAGGCTATTTCCCCAATGCTTTAATGGAAACCTCGGAGTTAGATTTTATTTTTATGTTAGAGATATACAGATATAAGATAATGCTGGTGACAGCATCCTTTAAAGCCAACTCTGAATATTCTGTAAGATGTGGATAGATACGACTTCCATCATGAACCTTCCAGATGTCCTGATCTCTACAGGACTGCTTCTGTGGGTTTTTTTAACTTTTATTATTATTATTATTATTATTATTATTATTACCACTGCTATTGTTATTGAGTGTGTGAACAAGCTTTATTACGGCGTTTGAGTACGTGTATACCATTGTACTCTGCTTCTTGTTGACACCTCTTCCAGTTCTTAGTTGTTATACGGTAAATTGTCAATGCTTGCTTTCTGTGCTAGACTGTTAACTTATATAAGGCAGAAACTGTTGTTCCATTCATCTTTATGAACTCTGCGTCAAATTACATATATGTATATATGCATGTACATAAGCCCATCTTAGACTATTCAAATTTGTTTTTCTTTTTCTCTCACGTGCTAGAGATATTTGAGTGTAACTATCCTAATTCAAGCTCTTGATAAACAAGACTTACTTTGGGGTTGGATGCAAAGATTAAGTAAGCTTCCTAGAGGCTTGAGAACACAAGACAAAAGACTGCGTGTGAGAAGACTAGTTTTAAAATCTATGTCCATATGACTTCAAACCAGTAAATTTACCACTCATATTTAGTCTTTCTAGAAATAGCACTTTTAATTTGGGGGTAGAAAGGAGGGGGCATGTTGAGGATGTGCCAGAACTGGAGGACCCAGCTCTACAACTCCTGGGCACATACCCAGAAGATTCTCCAACATATACTAAGGATACATGCTCCACTATGTTCATAGCAGCCTTATTTATAACAGCCAGAAGCTAGAAGCAACCCAGATGTCCGTCAACATAGGAATGGATACAAAAATTGTGGTATATTTACACAATGGAGTACTGCTCAGGTATTAAAAACAATGATTTCATGAATGGATGGAACTAGAAAATATCATCTGGAGTGAGGTAACCCAATCACAAAAGAACACACATGGTATTCACTCACTGATAAGTGGATATTAACCCAGAAGCTTGCAATACCCAAGATACAATTCACAGACAACCTGAAGCTCAAGGCTCAAGAAGAAGGAAGACCAAGGCATGCATACTTTGCTCCTTCTTAGAAGGGGAAACAAAAAAACACATGGGAGGAGATCCACAGTCAAACTGTGGAGCAGAGATTGAAGGAAAGACCATCATGAGACTGCCCCACCTAGGGATCCATCCCATATACAGTCACCGAACCCAGACACTATTGTGGATGCCAACAAGCGCTTGTTGACAGGAGCCTGATATAGCTGTCTCCTGAGAGATTCTGCCAGGGATGCTCTCAGCCAACCATTGGAATGAACACAAGGTCCCAATTGGAGGAGCTAGAGATAGGACAGAAGGAGCTGAAGGAACTTTCAGCCCCATAGGAGGAACAACAATATGAAACAACCAGTACCCTCAGAACTCCCAGGGACTAAACCACCAACCAAAGAGTACACATGGAGGGACCAATGGCTCCAGCTGCATATGTACCAGAGGATGGCCTTTTGGACATCGAAGGGAGGAAAGGCCCTTGGTCCTGAGAAGGCTCGATACCCTCTTATAGGGGAATGCCAAGACAGGGAAGTAGGAGTGGGTGAGCTGATGAGCAGGGGGAGGGAAAATGGGGTAGGGGGCTTTTGCAGTTGAAATGAGGAAAGGAGATAACATTTGAAATGTAAGTAAAGAAAATATCTAATAAAAATGAACAAATAAATCTTTAAAATAAATTTTTAAAAAGTTGGGATGAGGAGGAACCCACGTATCAATGGAAGTGACCTTAGGTCTGTTTCCCAGCATTGAAGACATAGAACCTTGAGAGGCAAGCCCCTGCAGCGAGAAACCCCACCCACAATACTTTCCACCCAAAGTATATCAACTCTACAAGAAATGCAGGGATGAGTGATGGAGCAGAGACTGAGGGGAATGGACACGTAAAAGTCAGCTCAACCCGAGACACGTGGACAAGCATCAGTCTGAGATGATTAATGATACAATCTTATGCTTGCAGACAGGAATCTAGCAAAGTTGTCCTCTGAGAATCCCCACTCAATAGCTATCTCAGATAGATGCAAGAGACCCGCAGACAAACACTGGATGGAGCTTGAGAGGAGCTTTATGGAAGAGTTGGAAGAAGGATTGAGTGCCTTGAAGTAGATAGGAACTTGATAGGGAGATCAACAGAGTCAACTTACCTGTACTCTTGGGACTTTCAGTGACTGAACCACCGACGAAAAAGTATACATCAGCTGGACCTAGGACCCTTGGCACATAGATAGCAGATGTGCTGCTCAGCCTTCACATGGGTTCCGAACAACTGGAGTGGCAGATGTCCTAAAAGCTGTTACTGGTCTGTGGAATTTATTCTAGCTGGGCTGCCTTGTTTAGCCTCAGTGGGAGAAGATGTGCCTAGACCTGTAGAGACTTGATTGCCAGGGATGAGGAGGCTTCTACCCTCTCAGAAGAGAAGGATAGTGTGTGGGGGGGGAGGGATTGTGCTAGCTGGTGATCAGGAGTAGGGTCACCTATCAGAATATAAAATGAATACCATAAATTAATTAGTTAAAAATAAAAATTAATTATATACATAATAGATATATGCACAGATACAGAAAAACTTGTGGTTTATAAACTAATCCATAGTTTTAAAACTTCAATACATAATCCATACACTTATATGAAACCGATTTTAACTTTGTTTCAATCAGTGTTATACAAGTAAACCCAGTGTTTTGTGTACTTTTGGCATTAACGGCCATGTTTGGGATCGGGTGAGCAGAGCCAGGCAAGGATACAAGAGATGTGAGGGAGGTTTGAGTCATTTCATTCATTCATTCTACCTTGAGAAGTATCTTCCCTAGAAATGCACAGACTCCTCACAAGTAGCAGCCAGGGGTTTGCCTAAGCCAAGCCTGGCTTTCCCCTCTTCTTGCATGCCCTTAGCTATTAACAGCCCTTGTGTTTAAGTGTCCCAGGCTTGCTTGATTACTTTCCCAGGGTTACCTCCCAGATCCTCCATTTTCTAGCCAGCTGCCTCCACTTGCCTTGACTGTCTGATGAGCCTGGCAGACACTCACAGGTAGGCAGGAGGTAGAGTGATTTATTTTTTAAATTCATACACTTGTATTAAGATGTCTTAGAACATTAGTTTCGAGGAAAGAGAAGAGATAAATCCAAACATTTATAGTCCAAGCACACACTTCACACTTTCTTACACAGCCTAATTTCGTTTATATTTTGATTTACCATGCTTCTTCCAATAGAAAGTTCTTCACATTACTTTGACCATTAATGGCATCAGAATGATCAGTTAATTAAAAATGGCAAACGATTACTACAAGAAAGATTAAATGGGCTTTGTTAACAAATCCCTCTTTCTTAAGGGTATGTGTTTGTTATAAATGTATAACCAGCCTATATCCTCTGAAATTATTTTGGCTTAATGAAACAGTTTCTCTCATGAATCTAAAAATGTAATTTGTAAAACCTAGTATGGAAAGAAGTTTTCATGTTTTTCTTATTACCTACTCCGAAGTCCATATTTATTCTTTTTTTCTGTAACTCTTTGCCTCTCTCTCTTGTGGCTCTGTCTCTGTCTCTCTATCATTCAATCTATCTATCCATCTACCTATCTATCTATCTATCTATCTATCTATCTATCTATCTATCTGTGTGTATATATAATTTAGCACAATATAAACTATAATTTAATTTTGTACATTTAAGGGAAAGTCTATGAAATAAATTTCTACTTATTTCCATGCAATGATTGTTTCTATGTATGTATGCTTCTCTGCACACCTTTTTATGGCTTGTTTTGGTTTGATGACATGTAGGTTCACATAGCTCAGGCTGGTATTGAATTAATCATCTTCTTTCCTCAGTTTCCCAAGTTCTAGAGCTAAGTACGTATATCATATCCAGTTTAAATAATTATATTCTTATGAAACTTGGTGATTTTATATATATATATATATAATATCCTAATATCATATTCAATATTCTAAAGTTAATAAAATAGTTAAAATATAATTTGAAATGAATAGGTGTTAGCCTATACAATGGACTTCATTGGTCACAGCTTGTATGAACTGAAGAAAGTAGCTTGTGGATAGCCATGGAAAGGGATAACCATGATAAACAGTAGTTATATGGTGATTGGTATTTGTATAACATGAATAAGAACAATACTGACTATGTTTCCTGGTTCTGTCTCTCCTCTCATGGTGTCTGGATGCGACCCATACATCTGCCTAGAGAGGACAGGGGAAGTCTAGAATTAACGGGTTCTGCCTCCATGTCTTGGGGGTAGGAGTAGAGGGTCTCCTTCAAGAATCGTAGTGTTAAGGCTCTCTCCAACAATCTTTAATGAAGAAGATCTCTGAGGTGACCTTAGCTTGTTAGTATTTCTTTATTAGGGGATGGGTTTGAATGGACATAATTTATTCCAGGGGAACCAATTGTTATAGAGTTTTAGGGAAGAGTGTAAGAATATCCAGGGAGCCAAAAGATCACTGGATGAATGCTAAGCCTACTGAGAAGCTTTATTTGCACGGAAAAAATTCCAGGTGTTGTGCTACTTGATTGACTTCTTGTGACAACCCATCAGGGGTTCTGTCTCCTGGTTGGGTTGTCCTGGTTATATGTTCACTGTCAGCCATAGAAACAGGGAGGGGTTTAGCACTACTCTTACTGGTCTCAGAATGAGTTTCTAACCTCAATTTTAGAGATTTCTAAGGTTTGGACATGCTCTGCTTTGCCTGTTCTATGCTAATTCCTCTAGTGACACAGTCCACATGACATACGACTAAGCGTATACTCTTCCATTTTATTAGGCACTTGAGATAATTCAATTACCATTGAGCAAGGAAGAAATGTTCCCTCACTTTTATAAAAGTCCATTAGTCTTCTGCATGAAATGGAATATATTTGCTCTGAAAGTTTCAAGGCTGGTTAACACAAGCAATTGAAAAGGTTTTGGTGGGTCTTTGATAGAAGAGAAAGAATATGGCCAGAACTTGGTCTGCCATCATTCCTGAAGAATATAAGACAACTAAAAAGTCTCCACTAGAGTCAAAATAATGGACTAGGGTCAAGAACTAGAGAAGACTGCTGTGTGCTTGAGTTTCACCTTGTGCTACTGAGCCACTTACACATTATAAGGTCTATGAATTTCAAAGTTAATTGTCATTTGTTTTATATATGTACATGTAATTGCTTAACAAGTGAAATTGTATTTTAGAATTGATCATCTACTTCCCTGGGTTAAATAAACCCTGCCCTCAAAATTCAAACTCATTAAGAACAACAGAATGATAGTTTATTACAAAATGGAACTGTAGCTGGGCATGGTGGCACACGCCTGTAATCCCAGCACTTGGGAGGCAGAGGCAGGTGGATTTCTGAGTTCGAGGCCAGCCTGGTCTACAGAGTGAGTTCCAGGACAGCCAGGACCATACAGAGAAACCCTGTCTCAAAAAACAAAACAACAACAACAACCAAAAAAAACTAAAACAAAATGGAACTATGGATGTAATTGATTTATGTGAATTCATACTAGAACAAGAGAGACCTTTAACCCACTATGACTTTTGTTCTTATAAGAGGAGAAGAGACAGAGATTCCATACACAGGGTGGTGTGAAATAGGGAAGAAAGTTAAACCGTTCTGATCTACTGATTGCCTCCATTCAGCAAAGATAAAATGATGAGCAAGAGAGAGTCCTGAAGCATCAAAAATAAAGAATGATTTTAAATTTCTGCTCTTTTGAAATGTTAGAGAATATTTGTTTATGCTTAATCAACTCAAATTTGAAATACTTTCCCACAGAATCTCTGGATTTAATGTAGATTTGATCCTAAATTGAGGGAAAGAAATAGTTGTTGTGGCCCTTATACCAATGATCAAGAATGATCCATGCTCCTTGACATATTGAAGACTGCTGCAACTGTGGAATTTATGAGTACCTAAGACATTGAAGAGATTGGCAGAAATTATTAAAGCTAAAGACAGAGCATAGTGTCATGGTTATGTATTGTAGACTATTATTTTGCAGAAATAGAAGTACATAATGAAACATAACAAATCAAAACCAATGTATGCTAGAATTCTTTCTACTTTCCAATACAATTTTAAAAATCTACTGTAGCCAATTGATATTGTCCGTTTTGATTTGGTTTTGACGATTATGCAAATGTTCTTTTTATTATACTTTTGATATTTAAAACCATTTTCACTCTAAATAAATTTTGTCACATTCTTTCTCTCCCCCAAATTCTTCCAGATCCTCACACCTCCCTACCTAACCAAATTTAAATCCGTTTGGAGAAACAAAAACACAATAAAACAAAAAATCCCCAAAACAACAAAAACAAAATAAGTGCCAAAACAATCCACCAAACTGCTATCCCCTGAAATTAAATATACATAAAAATAAAATGAAGTGTATTATACATTGGTTAATTACTCCTGAACATGAGTCCTCCTATACTCCCAATGTAACTTTATTGTAGAAAACTGGCTTTCCCTATTCTAGCTGGTATAAATGACAATTCAATGATTAATTTTTACCCTATGGTTGCTAGGCTTTTCTTTCTTTCTTTCTTTCTTTCTTTCTTTCTTTCTTTCTTTCTTTCTTTCTTTCATTCTTTTTCCTCCCTCCCTCCCGCCTTCCTTACCCTCCCTTTCTTCCTTTCTTTCTAAAAATAATATAATAAAACAAAAACTATCACATCAAGTTAGGACATGACAAAGCAACAGAAGGAAAAGATTTCAAGAGAAGTGACGAGATCCAGAGACCTACTAGGATGCCCATATAACCATTAGCCTGGAAGCCATAACATAAGCATAGAAATCTTGTCCAGACTGGTGTATGCTCTGCATTCTGCTACAGTCTCTCTGAGCTCATATTAAGATCGGCTCATATGATTTAGAGGGCTTTGTTTTCTTGTTTTCCTCAATTCCCCCTGACTATTACAATCCTACAGGTCATCTGAGGAAAGGATCTTTGAGTTCTGATGGGAGGAATTTGATGAAAACATCCCATTTAAAGATGAGTATTCTAGTCTCTCTATGCATAATGTCTGGCTGTGGATCTCTACAGTTGTTACTTCTGTTGCAGGTATAAGCTTTTAGGATGATGGCTGAACAATATACATCTATTCTGAGTATAGCAAATACAATTAGTAGTTACATCATACTTACTTTTTTTTCAATTTTTAGATCAGCAACATTAGGTTTTTATCTAGGCCCCTAGGTTATCTAGTCTCAGGTTCTTGGTCATCCAAGCAGTGTTTGGTATGGATTCTATATCATGGATTGGGCCTTAAGTCAAATCAGTCACTGGTTGGTTACTCCTACAATCATAGTGGGATTAATAATCTTAGAATAGTGGTTCTTGCTCCGTGAGTCACAACCCCTTCATGGGTTCACAAAGTTCACCTAAGACTACTTGAAAACACAGATATTTACATTATGATTTGTAATAGGATCAAAATTACAGTTATGAAGTAGCACTGAAAGTAATTTTACAGATGCATATTGCCACAATACAATGCAATACAGGGATACAGCATTCGAAAAGTTGAGGACCACTGCCCTTGCATAGCGTGAAGGTAGCACACTTTATAGATAAAAGCTTTCTGGCTAGCAAGATACTTATATTTCTCTTTTGATAGCATGAAGAGAAACTTCCCGTACCAAAGATGCTGTAGTGTAGTCACAAAAGCTGGTCTATGTCGGCCACAGCTTTACATCTTCATGTTCAATGAGTTGTGTAGGTATTGTCTTCAGCAATGTGATCCTGTTGTCAGGTTTCCGAGAGCATATTATAATCTCAACAGTCTAGACAAACATTTTGATGGACTTCAGTTTGTTCTTCTTTCGTAAAGTAAGTGTGTGGGCCTGCTGTCTGAAGATGAAGGTATAAATTGTGTAAATTTCTCAGCTGCTTCCCCAGCACCATGACTGCCTATGTGCTGCTGTGTTCGCTGCCATGATGATAATGGGCTAAGCCTCTGAATGCAGCACAAGGGCCCCACTTAAATGCTTTCCCATGTAAGAGTGGCCTTTAGTCATTGTGTCTAGTCATAAAAGTAGAACATTAAGACATATGGTAAATGTACAATCACGCACTTGCCTGCTCTATTGTGAACCCTAGTTAGCTGGATGTCATCTACAGTGAGAAATCAGCAAAATGACTTGACTTGGAAGTCATGGTAATAAATGATGGAAAAAATGTAAGCTGGGTTTGGGATGCTGGGATCATGGTTGGCTGGTATCAGTGTGAGGCACACGCACATCACTCTGAAGTATCTGTACTTTCCAAGTGTAAATGAAAGTATAAAATTCCATTTTTATGCACTGGCTTCTGAGTTTCTAAGTGGGATTACAAAACAGTATGAACAACTGAAAAAGAAATCTTTTTCTAATGGCAAGAGGAGCTTTTACCTCTAATGCCTTATACTTCATATTAAATGGTTTTTTAACACTTAGGGAAAAGAAAGTTTCTGTATTTTTCTCCCTTGCTCTACCTATGGTGTGTTTTATTCTTTATAAACATTCAGATGGGGATTTATGTTTTTTTTAATTCCTTTAGTATCATTAAGGATGCAAAATAATAGCCACTGTATTCGAAAGATTTTCATTGTTGTGAGGTCACTAGGAACATTGTATTTGATTACTTTTCTCCATCATCTCTACTGACACCCTCTGGTACATAGCCTGGATCCTTTGTCCTTCAGTTCTTTTAACAATACTTTTTTGTTTTTTCTATGCTCTATTTCAATGTCTCATACTGAATATAGCTTTGCGAATATATATCCCATTATATTTTTCTCTTTAGTTAGATTTGTTCTCTAGTTTATTTTTTGTGCATTTATTTTTGTGCATCTTTTTGAGAGGAGCTTTTTGCATCTTTTTCATAGAACCTGTTTTGTGACTTATATGGCCATGTTTTGAAGTCTACGTCACACACACACACATGCATGTATTATGAAATATAGACCTATTATGCGATATTCTTGAGATGTTAATCCTTTACTGTGTTGTGCCTGTTTATTATCACTCATGGTGTTATTACCTTGATTATTGTGTAATGGGAAATTCTGTGCCTAAATAAGCAGCACTTTTTCTGTGAATGCAACCTAACTTTGTTCTTAAGAACAAACTTCAAAGAAGTTATAGTTTCTTTGTTAGGAATTCTAGAATTGTCATCCTTCCAGGAGTAGTCTTTATGCTAATTTCTTAACTTCTGCATCCTGGGCCATATGGGGAGCATACATTTGGCCTGTATGAAGAATAAACCCACTCAGTTTCTCAACTGAGTTTTATGTATATGCATGAAAGTGTGTGTGTGTGTGTGTGTGTGTGTGTGCATGAACTTTGTTGCTCTAAAAGAAACCGACAGATTTGCATACATCTCCCTGTATGTTATGTACAAAAATTCTCTAAGCAAAATGATTAAAAATTCTCAACATTAAGTGTAAAAACAAATATAACTGCTTCATCCTTTTCCATAAGACATATTCTTCTTTATCTTCTCTTTTCTCTTCTTCATACTTCTTCATAACTTCCACAATCCAAAATACTTTTTTTCTTTTATTTCTTATATGAATAAACTGTTCTCAGCTTGATTGAAATGCTAATTCATATGCTTCATGCTTTTACTTCAAACTGTATTTTCACATTTGCTTCCTAAGGATTTAACTTGTTATTTGTCTCAGCTAAGCATTCACATCTTGAGGGGCATTGCTTCATATCATCTAACATGTCTACAGATGTATTTCTATGTGTGTGTGTTTTGAGGGGGGTTAGGTTAATGAAGTGTGCCATCCTTCAAGATTCTTGAGCTAGTCATTTGACATATTATTTTGTTTTTAATGTCCTCCCAAATCATGTGAGACAGATAACATGTCCCCAGTTAAAGATTTGATTTTTAAATTTGTAACAACAGATAGTAAGTTTTGAAACTAGGGACGGGCAAATTTGGGTCTTTAACACAGTGACTATTGTGTAGAAGAGCTCAGTAAGTCTCTTATGCATGAACATACTTCCCACAGAGAACAAATAAGACTATAGACTGAGATCATTGGAATATAAACCTAGACATCTTTGTGGGCCTTTTTCTATCTTATTGTACAAATGAGGATGTTGACACTTGTGAAAGACTGACGATCTGACACACACCCAAACCCACATAGTTTTAGAACCCTGTTCACAACATATTTTTTAATTTGGAGTGGTACAGTTTTCCCCCACTTCATCTTGTTTGCAATTGACAAAATGTGGATTGCTATAGAACACTATTTAGACACTAGAGATTTCTGCCATCTGCCTCTGCAGTCTCCTGAGCAGGATTGAAAGGCACAGACACAACCTCCCTAAGTGCATGTTTCAGTTTTCACATGTCAACACTTGAAGTTCCCAACAGACAACAAAGGGGAAATTGCAGGCAAGAGGTGTTTTTCCTCCCTTGGGAGACACAGATTCTGTGTCAATCTGAAAGCCATATCTGTGGGTAAGCTTTCAAACATAAGTAAAAGAAACTGGCAGTGAAGAGTTTGAAAATAATCACATATGCACCATCCAAAGCCTTAAAAACCTTAATTTCCCCGGCGGGGGGTGGGGGAGGGAGCAGAGACATTTCCAATATCCTTTGGTTAGGGCCACTGTTCCTGGGTACAAGGAAAATCTCTGTAGTGTTTATGAACGTAGAATAAATGTCATCTGAGGTAGAGTGGTATACCTTTTAGAGAAGCAATCCAGTCAGGAGCTTTTGCTTAGCTATCAATTATGCTCATCTGTTATTAATAAGTAAAGTGTTCCAAGATTGCAGGTTTTGTCTTACATGACCCATGTTTCCATCAAAAATTACATGAAGAATATTTTTATTTCTTTTCACACTGCTGCCTTGCACAATTGAACAGGGAAGGCTGGTAATGAGACTGTGAGAAAATTTACCAAGGGCCCAAACAGTAAAACAAAAAAGTGTATTGACATAGACTGTAAGGAAAAGAACAGACTGGTTCCCAGAGCAGAGGTTGAGAACAAGTGTCCTTGGAGCAGCTGAGCGGGTGTTACAGGGTTGATTTTATCTTATGTGCCATTGGTAAGCAGTACATATCTCAGTGAACACTCAAGGATCTTATTACCTTGCTCAATAGTAAATTGTATAGCATAAGTTGTTTTTCCTTGAAAAGGTCCACTTGTATAAGATGTTGGATGTATTTAGGAAGAGTTGAATCCTAGATATCCCTATAAATCATTGGGGGTAGCCTGTAACTACAAGTGCAGGGATTTTCTGTTATTTGATATATTTTGTCTTTATGACTATAGAGCTTTTGTAGATTTTCTCAAAGGCCTCAGGGCACCTTCTCACCTTTAAACTAGTCATCAATCAGGAAGTGAAGATGAAACCCTTAACAAGCAACAAGAATATAATGAGAAAAATGAACGTGATCTTTGAGATTCGCTGAACTGAAAATCAACTTCTAATGAAGGGCTTAGGGCCAGATGCACACCATCTACCCAATTGCCATGAGAAGGAAAGGAATTCCCAGTCTGTGATTACCAACCATCTACTGGGAGAGATGCAAGGAATGCCCCCAAACTCTCTTCATAAAGCATGCCTTGTCCATCTTCCCAGCATGATGCCTTGGACCAGAGTTCTCTACTTTCTACCCTTATAAGATTCTATAATAAAGTCTTCTTATCTCCTGCACCTAGACTCTCCATCAGACTGATGTGTTATAGAACTAGCAGTTGTACTTTTAAGTCTGTGGACAGCAGTAATTCTATTCATTTCATTAAAGGAATACCAGTATGAAAATTAGAAAATTTACAATCACTTATTGGCCAATGCAGGAGGTGAGAAAACAGATTGACAACTTCACTTCATGGATGGAAGAAATAATGTTCATGAAGTTTAGCATGACTTAATAGAAATTGAAACTGTAGGAATCTAATTATTTTGTATAGAAGTTGTGCAATTCGCAACTCCCATAGCCCAAAATCACAGAAACTCATATATTCAAGAGCTAAAACCTATATCCGTCTCTTCTCCTAACCACAGATGCTTCAAAATATCCATTTACTCATCAATATATTCACTTAATAAGGGACTGTTGAATGCCTCAGCATGAAACAACATGAAACAGTGTATTTTTGTATATGTAGCTTATAAAACATTTTTCTAATATTTAAATTTTTTGGAAGTTTCTATTGAAAACAAAACTTGTTTTAGTTTGAGGAAAAGCGACTCAATGCGCTCTGAGTCCTCACTCCAGTTCCTGACAAAGCTGATGGGGACATAGCACTGTAGTAAAACAAAATAATGAATTCCAATGTGGGCTTTCTAACCTCCTTAGATCATTTATGTTCCCAGATGAAAGACATGCATACAGCCTTTATATTTTTAAATAGCTGGGCAGTTGTCTATCTTCCATGTTGTTAGAATTTGTTTCCCTGTCTATAAGACTGAATTATTACTTACTATTTCCTATGTTTCATCTGGGATGCGCTTAGCTCTAATTAGCCAGCCCACATGGCCACTTTACTCCTACCCCACAGTAGCTCTTTCTCTTCCTCCTTCCATAGTGGCTTACTCTCTCTCCTTTCCATTCTCTCTCCTCCCAGCCTTCTCCCCACCAATTGTCTGTCTGCATCTTTTTTTTTAATTTATTGATATATTTATTTACATTTCAAATGTTTTCCCCTTTTCTGGACCCCCACTCCCCAAGAGTCCCATCCCCTTCCCTCCCCCTGTTTTCCCACCCAACCCTTCCCACTTCCCCGTTCTGGTTTTTCCTTATACTGCTTCACTGAGTTTTCCAGAACAAGGGGCCACTTCTCCATTCTTCTTGTACCTCATTTGATGTGTGGATTATGTTTTGGGTATTCCAGTTTTCTAGGTTAACACCCACTTATTAGTGAGTGCATACCATGATTCATCTTTTGAGTCTGGGTTACCTCACGTAGTATGATGTTCTCCAGCTCCATCCATTTGCCTAAGAATTTCATGAATTCATTGTTTCTAATGGCTGAATAGTACTCCATTGTGTAGATATACCACATTTTTTGCATCCACTCTTTTGTTGAGGGATATCTGGGTTCTTTCCAGCTTCTGGCAATTATAAATAGGGCTGCTATGAACATAGTGGAACATGTATCCTTATTACATGCTGGGGAATCCTCTGGGTATATGCCCAGGAGTGGTATAGCAGGATCTTCTGGAAGTGAGGTACCCAGTTTTCGGAGGAATTGCCAGACTGATTTCCAGAGTGGTTGTACCAATTTGCAACCCCACCAGCAGTGGAGGAGTGTTCCTCTTTCTCCACACCCTCTCCAACACCTGCTATCTCCTGAATTTTTAATCTTAGCCATTCTGACTGGTGTAAGGTGAAATCTCAGGGTTGTTTTGATTTGCATTTCCCTAATGACTAATGAAGTTGAGCATTTTTTAAGATGCTTCTCCGCCATCTGAAGTTCTTCAGGTGAAAATTCTTTGTTTAACTCTGTACTCCATTTTTTCATAGGGTTATTTGGTTTTCTGGAGTCTAACTTCTTGAGTTCTTTATATATATTGGATATTAGCCCTCTATCTGATGTAGGGTTGGTGAAGATCTTTTCCCAATTTGTTGGTTGCCAATTTGCCCTTTTGATGGTGTCCTTTGCTTTACAGAAACTTTGTGATTTTATGAGGTCCCATTTGTCAATTCTTGATCTTAGAGCATAAGCTATTGGTGTTCTGTTCAGGAACTTCCCCCTTGTACCGATGTCCTCAATGGTCTTCCCCAGTTTCTTTTCTATTAGCTTCAGAGTGTCTGGCTTTATGTAGAGGTCCTTGGCCAAAGAAGAAATAAAGAAAGAAATCAGAGACTTTTTAGAATTTAATGAAAATGAAGGCACAACATACCCAAATCTTTGGGACACAATGAAAGCAGTGCTAAGAGGAAAACTCATAGCCCTGAGTGCCTCCAAAAAGAAAATGGAGAGAGCATACATTACCAGTTTAATGACACACCTGAAAGCCCTGGAACAAAAAGAAGCTATTTCACCCAGGAGGAGTAGAGGACAGGAAATCATCAAACTCAGGGCTGAAATCAATCAAGTGGAAACAAAGAGAACCATACAAAGAATCAACAAAACCAGGAGGTGGTTCTTTGAGAAAATCAACAAGATAGATAAACCCTTAGCCAGACTGACCAAAGGGCACAGAGAAAGTATCCAAATTAACAAAATTAGAAACGAAAAGGGAGATATTACAACAGAAACTGAGGAAATCCAAAAAATCATCAGATCCTACTACAAAAGCCTATACTCAACTGGAGAATCTGGAGGAAATGGACAATTTCCTAAGCAGATACCAAATACCAAAATTAAATCAGGACCAAATAGATCATCTAAACAGTTTCATGACCCCTAAAGAAATAGAAGGGGTCATAGAAAGTCTTCCAACCAAAAAAAGTCTGTCTGCATCTTAATTCACCAATCAGAATTGCATTAGAGGCAGGGTCCCAGGGACTATGTGCAGACTTCAGGTTTTAAGGACCCACGTTTAGCATTACAATAGACAGTAAAAGACAAAACATCTTGGAGATTTAGGCACTTTTATACATAAGCCACAGGTGGGTGGGTGCTTGCATATTGAAAAATACAATGCCCATTTAACTTGTTTCCATCATTTATTATTCTTTTAAAAGAAGTTACCTGAGTTTGTCTCCCTTCTTCATAGTGATCCCTGTTTCCTATATTCAATTAGTAGCTTTATATAATCAAACTAACCTTAAACTAAAAGAGATATAATCAGTTCTCCTTAAATAGTCAAACATTTAATTGAGATACTTTGCCAGCATCTATATGTGGGCAAAAATGAGATACACTGACACAGAAATTACAAGGATAAGAGGATGGAGGCTGGAGCAGTGGCTCAACTGTTAAGACTACTACCTGCTCTTTCATAAGTACCCTAGTTCAGTTTCCAGCAGCCACGGGCAGCTCATTTTTTCCTATTATTCTAGTTCTAAGGAATCTGATAATTTTTCATGGCCTAGATAAGCAACTGCACATATGTGGTATACAGTCATGCAGACACAAACATGAACACATAAATAAAATAAAAGTAAATCAGTAAGCAACTGTAACACTTCTCATGAATGATACATGAATCACCAGTTCCAGCTCTGACTTCCTATGTCTCAATCATTTCTTGAAAAATAGGAAAAAATACCTGATTGAAAAATGCATTGTATTCGGATCAAATTTGTGTGCTTTACATCTTGGTTATTTAAAAGATCTATTATTAATGGGATGCACATTTTTGTGGTTTAAATGTGAAATGAAACCACAAGGCATTCTTATTCACCAGCTAGTAGAACTATTAAAACATAAATTTTGGAGAATTGGGAAGGTGGGGTCTAACTGGACAAACTGAGTTACTGTGTACTTGTGCTTTGAGATTGTATCTTGTCCTGGTCCAGATATGCCTGTACCACTTTCTAGTCTGCCAAGAAGGTAAGCAGATTCAATTGATATGTCTCCATCACCATCACGTCCTGCCTCACCATTCACCCAGAAACTGTACACATGGTCATGATGGAGTGAACCCTCTAAAAACACAAGTCAAACTACTTCATAACACATTACTTTATCTCCATTGGGTATTTTGTAACAAAAATGAGAAAAGTAATAGTCTTTGTTTTAGAAACTTGTCATTTATCTTCATTCATAAAGCATGATCTTCATTCATAAAGTTTTAAAATAGAAAGTATTTTTATAGATTTTCTTTACAGTTTTAAAGTATTCTTCCCTTACAATTTTATAGTCTTCACTTTTTACATTCTGTCAATCCTGTATTACAATTTTTTGGCAATGTCAGCTTTACTTCATTTTTTCAAATATGCAAAGCACTCTCTCATCAGGATGTTCTTAAACATTCCTCTGCCTTAGAGAACTCATGATACTTGGCTTACTATTGCTACTGTAACAAATTATTATAAATTTTTTTGGGGGGACAGGGTTTCTCTGTATAGTCCTGGCTGTCCTAGAACTCACTCTGTAGCCCAGGCTAGCCTCGAACTCAGAAATCTGCCTGCCTCTGCCTCCAAAGTGCTGGGATTAAAGATGTGCGCCACCACCGCCCAGCTAAATTTGTTTTTTAAATCAAGAGAAATGTATTATGGTTTAGTTCTGAAGCTGTGAAAAAAAGAAAAGTAATGAAAAGGAAAAGAAAGGAAGGAAGGAAGGAAGGAAGGAAGGAAGGAAGGAAGGAAGGAGTGAGGGAGGGAGGGAGTGAGGGAGGGAGGGAGGGAGGGAGGGAGGGAGGGAAGGAAAGGAAGGAAGGAAGGAAGGAAGGAAGGAAGGAAGGAAGGAAGGAAGGAAGAAAGGAAGGAAGGGAAGGAAGGAAGGAAGAAAGGAAGGAAGGAAGGGAAGGAAGGAAGGAAGGAAGGAAGGAAGGAAGGAAGGAAGGAAGGAAGGAAGAGGAGGAGGAGGAAGAGGAGGAGGAGGAGGAGAAGAAAGAAAGAAAGAAAGAAAGAAAGAAAGAAAGAAAGAAAGAAAGAAAGAAAGAAAGAAAGAAAGAAAGAAAGAAAGAAAGAAAGAAAGAAAGGGAAAGAGAAAGAGAAAGAAAGGCACTCATACTATCAGGGTTATATTTCTTCATAATCTCTACAGAGGGATATTTGTCCATTCTCAGTTTCTAGAGGCTGCCTACATTCCTTGGCTTTTGGCTCACTTGTGCCATTTAAGATTGCCTCACTAGTGTGCTTTCATTGATGTGTTGCCATTTCGGTTTCTGCTTCATCATCATACTGCTTGCTTTTCTTTATTTCACTGTCATATTGCCTTCGCTAACACTGATTCTATGTCTTGTTGTTATAAAATACACCTTTGTGATTACATAGGAAATATTCTTATAACCCAGGAACATCTCCCATATCAGTATATATAAATTAATGCTAGCAAAGCCAACTATAAGACTATCTTATAGACTATAATAAATATATACCATGCAATAAATTTTGTTATATAATTTGTTATAAATAACAAATTTATATTTGTTATAAATTATGTAACATGCAATTATAAGATGTGTATAATATTATTTATAACATACAATATGTTGCATGTGATTATATTATATTCATTATATTAATATATACTATGTGTATAATTATATATTACATATATAGACACATATATGCATTTATTAGAAGGACTGATAATTTTTTAGACAGGGCTTCACAATTGAGTTTGAATAGCATCAAGGAACTGCCCATAATGCCTTATTAAATTGAAGATCTGTTGGCCAACTTTTATCAATAAATATCATTGTTATTCTACCACATAACTGCATAAAAGGCAAATTAACCAAGAGCAAACTATGTTGATTTTTTTTTAACTTTAGGTTGCTATCCATGTATACATGAATTGAATTAATGAAATGAATACAGTCTTTATGTATAGACCATAAGATTCCAGCATTAAATCTACCTTTGCTTAGTTCATTAATCAACCTTAGCTTTTCAAAGGCATGCAGCTGCACCTTACCTTCTAATTTCCCATCTCCTGTTTCTTACATGTGATGATGGCTGCCACAAGTTGGGAGTCATCTTGTCAGTTGGGAAACTGACTCCTATAAGCATTTTTTTGCATTATTTAGTGTGAATTTGCATACTGATCTGTTTTAACTGCTTTACAACTATCCTATAAATACAAGGAATAATGTGACTAGTGAGGCAGAGGAAAAGCAAGACTGGAAAAGTAATTTGCAAATACAAATTGCCCTTCTGGCAGTTCTAAATTCTATTGTCTGTGCACCCATTTGAACATCTAAAATGGATTAAAATTCTGCATCACTCAAGCTGTTGGAAATATTTAGCCTTTTGTCTGACTATAACAGTTATATGGAAATACTTCATTTATACTTGTAGTCAGCCTCTCGCTAAGTTTTCTTTTCTTTATTTTGATATACAATATAACAAACCAATTTATATAAACAAACTTAACAAATTTGGAATGTAAAGTATTTCTGTTATTTATCAATGAAAATGGCATGTTGGCAATATGTTCTTATTTCACATAATACATATAATTGTCCATTTTTCCATTTCTTTTCTTTTCTTTTTTTTTCTTTCTTTTTTTTTTTTTTTTAGTCTAGAGGCTGTGAAATTATCACTGATCTGTCTACAGCCAAACCAAAGGCTACCAGCGACCTTGTATGAGACGGTAGTTGGGAGAAGAACTTGCCTAGTCACAGTATGACACAATATCATGATGATTTCAGTTTCTGACTCAAAAGCAACAATAGTAACAAAGAATCATGGTCTTGCTCTGTACTTCAGGGTGAACTTGAGCTCTCAACAACTCTGCTTCTATTTTCTGAAAAACAGGGATTGAAGACATTCACACTGCAGTTAAGTATGTGCCATTTATAAAACATTTATGTTATTGAATGTATTTGGAAACCTAATGAGAAAATTAAATTGTGGATTCAACATTTACAAAAGGACAAAGCGTAAGTTGTTCCTCAATTTACTCACAGACAAATAATGAGAATTGTTGCTTCATATTAAAATTCTGTCTGTTATATGGGATTTAAATTCTTTTTTGTTGGTTATTTTGTTCATTTGCATTTCAAATGTTATCCACCCTGCAGGTTTCCACCTTGAAAAGCCCCCACTTCACCCCCTCCCCCAGCCTCCACAAGGGTGCTCCCCCACCCATCCACCCATTCCTGCCCCACCTCCCTATCATTCCCCTACAATGGGGCTTCAAGCCTTTGCAGGACCCAGGGTTTTTCTCTCATTAATGCCAGAAAAGGCCATCCTCTGCAACATATACAGCTGGAATCATGGATCCCTCCATGTGTATTCTTTGGTTCGTGCTTTAGTCCCTGGGATCTCTGGGGGTTCCGGTTGGTAGATATTGTTGTTCCTCCCATGGATTTGCAAAGCTCTTCAGTCCTTTACTCCTTTCCCCAACTCCTCCACTGGGGTTCTTATGAGCAGTGGGATTTAAATTCTTTACATCAAACATTCCTTAAGGGGACTTTTATGATTGAAGGTATAAAAATGATAATAAGCAATGATTGTAAATACACAGGCAAGAGGGGTTCAATTTTTATGCTGATTTATGTTCTGCTAATTATCAGTCATTTGCTGCAGAATTTTTTCTCCATGCCAGGACAGTGCATAATAATGTTCTACAGAAAGTAATCTTCAGGACAAGAGGTCAATGAACAGAGAGTTGGCTCAAGAAGCACTTACACAATAACCTGGGTTCACTGGTGAATGAAAGGGCATCTTCCATTAATCTTACTGTCACCTTTTTTCACTTTGAAAGAACTTGTCCCATAAGGAAATTTTTAAGTACTTACTAGGACCCTTTAGTTCTCTTAGATGTTTATTGGAAAAAGCAAAATGCAAAAGAAGAGTATCTAGAACACAGTGTATGCATGGAATAAAATGCTAATTTTTCCTTTATAAATAGAAGAAGACAGACTCAGACACAGGGGGTTAAGATCTCCACAAGACAGTCGATTCTCAGAGATGACTGAGAAGTTGAAAACATTTGTTGTTCCATTATAAGGTATAGGCTCAGTTTCTGGCACATAGTGCCTCAGAATAACTTGTGACTCGAGTTTCTGGGATCTGATAGTCTCTTCTGACCTCCCTGAGTTCCAGGCATGCACAAAGTACACAGGCATACATGCAGGAAAGTAATTATACACATAGAATAAAAGAAATAAATTTAAGAAAATATGATTTTCATAGGAATGATTCATGGAAGTCTAGCTTGGACATGGAAGACCCAACTACTAAGAAATCAGAAATGAGAAACTTCAGCATTAATAGCAACAGCAGTAGTTAAAGCAAGCGAGTCAATGTTGGAATGTAAAGCTAAGAGCAGAGCCAGACAGGAGCAGGATCTCAGTTGGATTCCTAGAGTTTTGAATGTTATCCAGGTGAACTGACTGCCAGGTTATATAAGACCATTTGGAATGCCCTGAAATTATCCTTGTCCAATTTCAAGAGTAGACATGTTGCACAAAACTGAGGGCTGGACCAGAGTTGGATACATGCCTTGTTGAATTTAATGTGAGCTTTATAAATATATTGGGTTGTTTTTGCTAATGAATTGTAGGAACAGATTTCTTACATATATAATTTAATACAGTTGTTTACTCCTAGAAGTGATTCAAAGAAAAAGAATAATTGTAAGGATTTTTTAAAAAAAGTCCTCTACACATGAATAGCATTGTCATCACTTTTGCACATTATTCAATGTTAAAGAGTCATCTCTTAGTTTAGACCCTTGCAATTTTTTTCTTTTGCCAGATTGTATCAGATTCAGAAGTTCATATTGTTGTGATCATAAAAAGAGAAAGCAGTGTAGCCATATGTCCTATGGCGGTGTGGAGGAAGGGGGTGCCTCAGTGGGCCCATGCTAAGATATCCCTTCCCTGTGAGGGACAACACACATGATAGTATAGAATAGAGTTTATTCAGGGCATGGAGAGGGGAGTTAAGGGGACAGAAGGGGCAGAGAAAGGCAGAGAGAGGGAGAGAGTAGAGAAGTAGAGGGAGGGAGGGAAGGGGGAGAGAGAAGAGCCTAAGAGGGCAAGAGAGAAGCTAAGAGAGTAAGAGAATAAGAGAGGAGGGACCAAGGAGTCCCTTTTATAGCGGGCCACGCCTACCTGGCTGTTGCCAGGTAACTGTGGGGTAGAGTTTAGACAGAATCCTAACACATACAGTGACCATGTCACACTGCTGTGAGCTGCAAATATAGAATTAATTCTTCATTAAAATTTGTTTGCTTGACACTGTAATTTTAATTTTAAAAGGAAACAATTTGGTTTGTTTCCAAAATTTAATCCCTTTATCTCTTTAAATCACAATCTCTGTCGCCCCACAGTATGCACTGAGTGGTTGTTGAATGCATTCACCAATCCATCTAATGAGCTGATGAAAAAATTACTTTTGATCATTAAGCTATACTCAATTTATCCTGGAATGCTTAGAATATAATTTAATAAATTATATTGGACTAGGGATAAAACTGCAAATTTACAGCTATGACTACCTTGTCTCTTCACTATCACACTTAGTAGGTGACATACAAAAGCCACCCAAATGCGGGCAGGAGTGAATCAAGCAGAGCTGAATTAAATGCAAAAAATTGGTGATAATAGAAAGAATTCAAACTACTGATAGCAGTTTTGCTGATGTGCATTACTAGTGTTTCTGAGTGTCCAAAAGTAAGTTAGTAATAAAAACCGTTCAAAAAACCCTAAAGAGATAGGTACTTTGGTTTAAAGCCCTCTGGATTTCTAAGTGAATAAATTTGTTTTGGTAATTGTGAGAATTTTCTTGGAGACCCTTGGAGACTATTCTGTTTAGTTGTGTTGCTTCTGGTCTTGCTGAATCTGCTTTATTTTTCTCACCAAATATTTTCCCCTTTTTTGTGTTACATGTATTGGAAAGGACCAATGGACTCATCACTTGTATTGTTGGCATATTCACTTGTTATCATAATGACCCTTAGGAATACTGATTATACATTAGACTCATTTGACCCTTAAAAGGTCAGAATCACTGCAATTGAAGTAACAGAAACATGGAAGCAGCACTCAGAATGGTTAAGTGATTTGTTGTGATCATAAAATGAATATATGTGGAGATAATTTTAAAACTTCTGAATCTAGTTCTTTTTCTATTAAAATTATCTATCAGTGTCTATCACTTAGGTCATTCTTTTCTGGTTTTATTGAAGAACAGATTTTGTATAATTTTCTTTTGTTACATAGCAAATTTTTTAACTTTTATTATTATCCTATATTACACACATAAAATATATACTACCTTCTAGAAATCATAATTTCATGTCATTAAAATCCTAAAGTTATTATATAATCATAATCTGATACTATATACTTGACAAGAGAAGGCTCATGGTAATACTTGTTATCAAAATTTAGATTTATATTAGAGACAAATTATCATCATGGAAATGATGTTTTGGCTAAGAGTAAAATACAATTAAAATAGAATTTAATTTGTCCTTCAACATTATTTAATGCCATATTATAATCCAAAGTATTTATTACACTCTAATCATTTCTTCTACTGTATTTTGTCAAACATAACATGAAACTTTCTGGTAAATGCATCAGGGATGCCAAGAATTGGTTGTTTCAAACAAGGAAATCTCTATTGAAGTACACAATCATTCATTCTACCTTGTAAAGTGCCAATATATTAGTCTTTTACTCTACATAAGCATGTGCATAAACCAGAAATGTTCCTGACTTAGCATCTACTAACTAATAGCAAATGAAAGAGTGCCTGCAAGTGCTCTTGGAAACAGAGTTCAGTCAGTTCCTGCAGAAGTCAGAAGCATCAGAAATTTTGCTCTACCCACATATCTTCAATCTCAGATGTGGTGATTGGGTTGATTCAGCAATTTTGATTCTCTCAAATATTGTAATAAACTCTAATTATGATATGTGAAATTATCCAACGTGTGCAGATACACTTCTTTAAATAATGAGGCACAGCACTTCTGTGTATTCTGTATATTTGTTTGTCTACATGTGTTTCTGTCATTATCTCTCTATCCATTTATCTCTATCTATCTAATATCATCTATCTCTGTATTTCTCTATCTATCTATCTATCGTCTATTAAAGTATCTATAACTCCCTTTATATGCGTATTTCTGCGTTTTTCTCTCTCTTGTATTTTTCTGCCTCTACTCTGTCTTCCTCTTTCATTTCTGACCTCTGTCTGTCTGTGCTTCCTGGATCTCTCAGCCACGGAAACATACAAACAATAGAGATTGGATTTCTGATATCTCTCTTCTTTCTGATGTCTGTCCTCCAGCTTGCTAATTCTCAATTGCTACAGTGCATTTCATGCAGGTTTGCATTTACCCACTTTCCTCTCTTGTGTGCTACAATGAACTTTTCATAAGCAAAATTCTAGTGATGCTACGACATGAACTTAAGTTTATGCCATTACATGTGGTTATATCAAGACATCTCTTACATAGTGAAGTCATATACCACAAGAAAAATAAACCCCCCGAATTCTATTAGGCTTAATTTTGATAGACACTTTATTGTGTACTCTCTTTATCTCACTTGGTACAAGAGTTCTCTCAGGTAAGGGATGCAATTCTATGCAAAAATTCTTTAAGCTGTTTAGAAATAGTTCAAATATTAGTTCCTTTGTTGTCATTGCAGGACCCTCTCAGCTCCAGCCTCTTATGACATGTTTACTCTGAATTGCTGACTGGCTTACAAAAAATCAACAAGATTTCCTGGTTTTCTTTGTCTTTGCTGTAAAACTTTTCTTTCTATTTTATGTGAAGTTCACAATATCTATTAATTTTCTGAACTCTATCTCAATCGTTACTGGCATTAAAAGGCATTTGATACTCTATATAGCACCCCAAGTGTCTGATTGTAATTTTATACTCTATTGCATTATATCTGCTCTGGCAACGTTAAAACAGCAGCTATTGAACTATGTCATCTAATTGTGATATTGTTCGCCTAAAAGCCTCCAAAGCAAGAACAAACATTTTTACAGTATCTAGAATCATGTAAAATAGCTAGTGCAGGGGATACTAAATATTTAGTGCGTGAATGTGAACGCACTTATAGAAAAACAAATGGATGGATATTCAGATATTTATATTCACGGAGGAAGAAACATTTACAAGTGAAATACAGTTGATTTGTAACTAACACATTATATTTTAAATAACGATGACAAGTGACATACTTGGAAACTGCTAGGTGAGACACAGGCAGAGAAGTTCAAGCTGCAGTTTACTTATTTATTCATTTTTATTTATTTCCCTTGCGGGGTAACACCTGTGAACTCTTCACGCTAATTAGTGTCACCTGGCGGTGACTGCTTAAGGAGAGGCTATGAATTAAATTCTTGATTGGATGACTGTTGCGAATATTTTTTCTTTCTTTTTTCCTCTCTCTCTCTCTCTCTCTCTTTTTTTTACAAGCACGCCTATTTCCTTTTTAAATAATCCCTGATTTATTTTTGGCAGAGGGGGTGGGTGGGCATTTTCTTTTTCTCATTTAAAGATTGACAATCTGCTTTCCGTTTTTCCTTTGAATCAGCACATAGCAAACTATCAGTCAAAATCACTTGGCAAAGCACGATGGTGGCCATGGAACTGCAAGAAAAGATTTCAAGGTAAAGGAGGGTAATCATGGGCTGGTAAGCCTCTGCCCTTCACCGTCCCTGAAGCTCCTGCACTGCACCCTGCCCAGCTCCCTACCCCACCCCCACCTCCATTCCAGACCCCCTACCCCACCCCCACCTCCATCCCAACACCCCAACTCTCACTAACTGGGTCCCTGCTTATCTCATATACCCACATGATTTGGACATGAGGTGAGGAGGTAGAGGAGGGACATTGAGAATGTAATAGTAGATTGGGGAGTGCAGGGCAAACTGTAGAGCAGGAAAATAGATGCGAGCAGCAGGAGGCAGTGGGAAGGCCTGCTGAGAGCAGAGACAAGCGGCATTTATATCCCAACCTTATGTCTCCTGGGCCGCTTTTGGCTCTGTCTTCTTCCTTGCCCATGCTGATGGTGTTTCCTCTGTCTGGAATGTCCTTGTCGCTTGAATGTTCCTATTGCCCTCAAGACCCACCTTAAAAAATCACCTCACACTCACATCTGAATTGGTTGGTGGTGTGTTCTATTCTGTTTCTATATTGGTTTTGATAATGTTTGTTTATAGGAATTATTTCTAACTAAATAGATGTGAAGGCTACAAGTGATTTTATTTACATGTATACTCCAGGAACATGGCTAAGGATAGTTATGGAAGAAATATTTATTAAATAAATGAATGAACAAATATTATTTAAGCCCAAATTCTTTTCTCTTTCCCAAAAAACCATTCATATGGTTAGATGGATGACTGAAGTGTTTTGTATTTCATGCAGTTAATGTTTGTTGTTTCTTTTATAAATTACCTTTGCACTGAAGGTTTCACAAGCCACCAGTGAAAGTGAACCACACATGTACTGATTTAAATTGGTAGTCTCTATTGAGGATGTTGATAGCTCCATTACCTCCAACCCACCAGAAATACTGCTTCCAGGTATAGGATATGTCCCTTCGAGTTCTTGTTTGGAGACAGTCTGAGAGACTCCCTAACATCAGAGGCTTTTGATTTTACCTTAGCTTTCCTTCCAGAACATGCCACTCCCTTCAGACCCAGGGCTTGAAGGAATTGAGCTGGAACTTAGCCAACATTCTCCATCTCTAGATCCAGCTCTGGTAGCATTGGAAGATGCTAACCAAGCTGCCAAGAGATAAAACCATTAGTCTTACCCATCTGGAAAGGCTAGGAACTACAACAATGACCAAAATAGTCCTTCCAAGAACTCACTAATTGGACTTAAGGTCCACTCAATATCAAATAATATATGACTGGTTCTATAATTTTATATTTATATAGATAATAGGTTATTAAAATCAAAGAAGACATAATGGAAGGGACAAAGTATAAATGAGAGGAAAAGTATATAGGCTGGAGGTGTAACCAGCAGAAGAGGGACCAGTGTGGATTGAAAGAAAATCTATAAAAAATTTCATAGGCACACAAATGAAAGGGACAGTAGTCATAATCTGGAGAACATCATACTAAGTGAGGTAACCCAGTCTCAAAAGATTAATCATGGTATGCACTCACTGATAAGCAGATATTAGCCTAGAAACTTGGATTACCCAAGTCATAATCCACATATCAAATGATGTTCAAGAAGAACGGAGGAGTGGCCCCTGGTTCTGGAAAGGCTCAGTGCAGCAGTATAGAGGAATACCAGAACAGAGAAGTGGAAAGGGATGGATGGGGGAACAAGGGGAGGGAAGAGGGCTTATGGGACTTTCAGGGAGTAGGGAGCCAGGAAAGGGGAAATCATGTGAAATGTAAATAAAAAATATATCGAAGAAAAAAAAAAGAAGAAAAAAAGATTATTTTTAAGTGAGACAAGAGTTAAAACACAGTAGCATAAAATTAACATAAAAACTATAGATAGTATTTAAGATAAAAATACAGAGTTAAAAGGTAAATAACTGAAGTTTAAAAAAAAATAGAAACAGGAAATAACATAAAGTGACTGTGCTGGAGCTTTCCTCCTCATCAGGATGCTCTGCTTTCTCCGGAGGGTCATCAGTCTCCACAGCTAGGAGAAGGAAGAAATGACATCTAAATCGCACAAGTCAGAGTGCCTGTCTGCACTAGGGAATGTGGTCAGAGTGCAGATTATCTTCTGCTACAATTCTGGGCTAGAGCCCAGCCCCACTCCCTTACCCTTATCCCCAGAAAGTCACTGTCTTTCTTCAAAGGAATTTAGCATCTCACTTTCTCTACACAAGACTCTTCTTTGTTGTGGCTCAGGTTCTGAAGGGATGTGGGAGGCAGGTATACCTAAGTACCTTTGTGTGCTGGGTTTGAACAGTGGCCCTGTATGTTAGACTTCTGGCAATGGTAAGAGATAGGAGGGGTTTTTTCTCTGTCTGTCTGTCTGTCACTCTTGGGCTAAGATTCCTAGGCCATGCTTCTGCTTCTCCTACTTCTTGTTCAGGTCCAACCTTCATGTTTTCTTTTCAGCTGCATAATCCTGTCTCTGAAACTCCCAGTGCAGATCCTTGAAGCAGTTGTCTGTCAGATATTGTGCCTAATGAGTTGTATTTAAGTCTGGTATCTAGGCAGTGTTTGGATCAGTAACAGTTGACACTGGAACATGGGAGTTTACTAGGACATATCCCAAGTGCTGATAATGGCATTGGTGAGTTCACCTTCCCATAGTGCCCCAACAGCCTTCTTCATTCTTTTTTACCATATTCAAACACAACATCTAATTTGGCATCTTCTCACAAGGCCTCAAAATTTGAAAACATTTCAGTGTATGTTTTTCCTGATCCACACCTCAAAATGAACACTACAGGTCTTACAGTTTCTGAAACCTCACTGTTATGGTTTGATGAGCAGTTTACCTGTTCTGTGGCATGCACCATCATGCCATTGACTTCTGAGGGGTTTGGAATATTTTCTACGGTACCTTTTAAATTTTTTTTTACGTAGATATTAGGCATAAAAAAAGATCCATTAAACTTCATTTCTAATTTATAAATATCAGGATATAATAAATACTGTTTTGTCTTTTAAAATATGAAAGTTAAAACATTATTTTAATTATTTGTCTGAAGGGCCTTCTTGCTTCTTAACACATCTTTTTTTTGAAGAGGTTATTGTACAAATAGTGTAATTCTGCTTCTGAGTGTCATGGTGAAATGTGTGCTCATTAAACAGGGGTCATAGGTATAACCCTTACACATCTATGGTCTCAGCATGCTTCTCAGATGTCTGTTTCATAGGTTAGAGATTTCTAATGATCAAACAGTATAAGTCCCCAAAATATAATCTTGTCTGCATCCCTTTCAGCTACACTCACAAAGTAAGTATGAGTGAAGGAGATGGTTTCCCCCTTGTTCAAATATTTTAAGACTCATGTGCTGGTTCAGGAAAAATCAAAAGGAAAAGAGAAAGAGGTAGAGAGAGACTTTGAGTTTTGAGGACAGGAGGTGTAGAATGGATAAACTACCAAATTTTATTTGTCCTGCAGATTCCTCATCCCGACCCAGTGCTCAGCTTCCCAGCTCCAAGTTAGGAAACAGGCACATAAAAAAAAAATAGTATGTAACAAAAGAACTATCAAAATATATGAATGCTAAAATGATGCAGTGTGTGCTGGTTCAGATGTGATTATGCAAGTATACCAATCAGCCAAAGCAGCTGTTTGGGGAATGCATTTCATTGACTTCACATTAGCAAAGATGTGAAAAGGTATTCACTGGCTGTGTCATTGCGCCTGTCTATTTCTTCCCTGAAAGACTGCTCTGTGAGACACTGTTATGATTCAAATGTCATTCACACTAGAGTAGCAAGAACAAAGCAGAATTTCCAATAGAAGAAGATCTAATTAAGAGAATAATATTTGCTTATTGTCAGCACCTAATTAGTTTCCCCTGTATTCATGTTTATAGAGGTGGCTCTGTTATAATTACAGTTCAACAAGGAGCAGTTGTGTAATGTGTCCCAGCGCAGAAAATACAGCTAAGAGGCGGAGGTCTTCCCCTTTCCCTCTTTATACAAACCAACACACTCTCACAATAGAGATATCAGATGGCTACATTTCACTCTTTTCTTCACAGTGTAAGGATCAAACTAATAAGCTCAGCGAAGGGAAGAAAAATGTGTTACCATTTTACCATTCAATGAATCTGACTTCAGGGTATTATGAGTTAGTGAGTTGGAGGTGGGGGAGTCGAAGTTTATGGTCTTTTCTTCTTGAATTTTAAAGCTGGCATCTCTTGCCTTTTTACTTTCATGAATCCTGCAAAGGATAATAGGAAACAAAGAGGACAGTCATGGATGGTGAATATATGCAAAATTATGAAACTATAACTCTATGATAATGGGGAAGGTACTCGGTATTGAACAAAATCTAGTAATGTTTTCTGCTTATATCATCAATCAGAAATGCAGAGGAGCCCACAGTGAGGGTCTCTTCAAACTCTCAAGTCTTCTCCCACCTACCTCTGATATCCTAACTGAAAACCATTTACCACAGAACAGCAGAGGATAAAACTGGGTGACCTTATGCAGTCAACATTTCTATGATTTAATCAAGTAGGAATTATTAATCTATGAGGATACTCATATTTAGATCTTTTTTTTTTTTTGAGTGAATCATCTCATGATGATACCGGCACTGGGCTGACCTGAATCTTTAGGTTCTTTACTTTTACTTCTAACCAAAATAGAGACTAGAGACAACAAAAATATCTTTCCTAAAACTTGGCCACAAAGTGACATGCATAAGTTTAATTTCCATAGATGCTAACACACAAAGCACGTTGGAGAGCCATGGTTCCTGGCTGGGTAAGCTTCTCCTGCTGTCAATTCCAAGTAATTGAGAAAACAAACTGCTAGAACACTAAGTATCCTTTGTACATCATTTCAGGTAGCCTGCTGCTTGCTTTAGGCCGTGTCATTTGGCAAGCTCAAACTCAACATTTATGCCCTATTTCTCTTGACAAGTGTCTATGGCCTTCCGATACAATAAATTGCCTCTTCTTACAGTTGAAATGCCTGCTAATCTTTCAACAACAACAACAAAAAAACATATGGATACATGTATACATGTAACTGTAACAATTTAGTTTTTGCCTCTCAGAGTTCTTTCCTCTTTTCTCTCTTCTGTTTTGTTCTCTTTTGTTCTGTCCTTTCCTCTCCTCTCCTCCCTCCTCCCCTCCTCTCCTCCTCTCTTCTCCCCTCTTCCCTCCTCCTTCCACCCCTCCTCCCCTCCTCTCCTCCTCTCCTCCTCCCCTCCTCTCCTCTCTCCTCCGTTCTCCCCTCCTCTCCTCTCTTGACTTCTAATTTATCTTCTCCTTCCTTCCAATTTCTCTTCTGATCCCTCCCCTCCACCCCCTATTTCCCTACATCTCTGATTCTTTTTTCTTCCTGGGCAGTTTCATTTATCAACATGGCCTGGAATATTGTTTGCAAATTGGTTACACTCATTTCTGAGTAGCAGGAACTTCATTTTCTTTAATTCCTTAGACATATGTAGCCTACCTGAGGATATATTCAAGATGGTAATAGTGATATCTACATTTCAAAATTTAATAAAATTTAATGAAAAGAGTAACCATTATAGCAATGAAAAATTTAAAGCACAGAACTCTAGTCAAAGCCCAGAGAAAGTATTTTATCTGTGCCTCAGAGTGAATGGCTAGCTAACTTGATGTTGGAGAGGACTCATTTGAATTTCCTGGATTTATTTTTTTGTTGTTGTTATTAATAAGCTTCTGTTGGGTTGACAATTTTTCTGTTATTTTTTCCTCTGAACCTAAAAATAAGTATGTTTCTTTATATACATATAAAATTTCTGTATAAGGAGACATGGGGGATAACCTGTTTCCCTGAACATCTACTTCTGGGACTCATCTCCCTCCTTCTGTTCCTCCTATCTATTCTGGCTCTTTTTCTTCACACTTCTGTGTGTGCATGTGCCTTTTTGTCTGGCTATCTCTAGGTACGGCATGTGATTATCTTGGTTATATCTGTCATCGTGTTTGCCAATCAAGCCTGCCATAGATTTGAATCCTAAAGTTTTACACACAGGCTCACAGGCACACATTCACACACACACACACACACACACAGAGAGAGAGAGAGAGAGAGAGAGAGAGAGAGAGAGAGAGAGAAGCAAGCAAACAAACAAACACAATACTTTGAAAATAGTCAGTGTAGCTTAAGAAGCCAAAGATATTCTGTGGCTGTATAAAGACCTCAGCAGCTAAGAGTTTGAGTAGTGCCATTGGAAATGACTGAGTTTCAAAGTCTCAATGTAACTAGTTTTGGGCTCTTGTTACACGTTTTCTTCACTGGTGTGGTGAAGGTAGGATAGGCAGAGAATTCTCTCTCCCAAATCTTGACCAAAACTAAATTAAACACACATACCCTCCCCCCACCCCACCCCCACAATTTTTCTCTTAATATAAACAAGTAGTCAGCCCTACCATCAGGCCTTAAAGTTGGGAACTTCTTGCCATATAATCAAACATATTATAACAATTTAAAAAAGGAAAATCAAACATAGAACAATAAAAGTTATCTGTTCAGTGTCTGGCTAGCTAGGTAGCAAGGTACTTAATTTGTTGAAAGGCATATGGACAAATATGTGTACAAATTGAGAAATTAGAATGTAGCTAACACAGAAACCCTGAATATTTTTATGACAAGGGGAGTGATTTTTAAAAATCTATTGCATCACAACAGGGATAAATTTCATTCTACTAACAGACTTTTTTTTTCCACATAGAGGAATTTTAACCAAATCACTTCCTTCTCTGTTACCAAATAGGTTTCTATATTTTCACTTTTCAGATGATTTCAAAATTATTTTTCAGGGTTTTAATTCAAAGCATAATAGATTTATTATGTCTTTATAATCATGACAATTTTTATTCTAGTTGTTTGTCACCTTCTTTGTATATACACTAGGGAATATTTGCAGCATTAGATGTTTCCTTTTTATTGTTCATCAAAATGTGGCTGAGGGGCAAGGATCTCCCTGAAGTATCTGATATTTTGCATATGTGAAAGGTCCACGTCTTTTTCTTTGACCTGTACTTTTTTTTTTATTTGGTATATTTTTTATTTACATTTCGAATGATTTCCCCTTTTCTGGTTCCCCACTCCCCGAAAGTCACATAAGTCCCCTTCCCTCCCTCTGTTCTTCCACCCATCCCTTCCCACTTCCCTGTTCTGGTTTTGTCTTATACTGCTACACTGGGTCTTTCCCGAACTAGGGGCCACTCCTCCATTCTTCTTGTACCTCATTTGAAGTGTGGATTATGTTTTGCATATTCCAGTTTTCCAAGCTAATATCCACTTATTAGTGAGTGCATACCATGATTCATCTTTTGAGTCTGGGTTACCTCACTTAGTATGATGTTCTCCAGCTCCATCCATTTGCCTAAGAATTTCATGAATTCATTGTTTCTAATGGCTGAATAGTACTCCATTGTGTAGATATACCACATTTTTTGCATCCATTCTTCTGTTGAGGGATACCTGTGTTCTTTCCAGCTTCTGGCTATTATAAATAGGGCTGCTATGAACATAGTGGAACATGCATCCTTATTACATGCTGGGGAATCCTTTGGGTATATGCCCAGGAGTGGTATAGCAGGATCTTTCGGAAGTGACATGCCCAGTTTTCTGAGGGACTACCAGACTGATTTCCAGAGTGGTTGTACTAATTTGCAACCCCACCAGAAGTGGAGGAGTGTTCTTCTTTCTCCACATCCTCGCCAACATCTGCTGTCTCCTGAGTTTTTAATCTTAGCCATTCTGGCTGGTGTAAGGTGAAATCTCAGGGTTGTTTTGATTTGCATTTTCCTGATTACTAGTGAAGTTGAGCATTTTTAAAGATGTTTCTCTGCCATTCGAAGTTCTTCAAGTGAAAATTCTTTGTTTAACTCTGTACCCCATTTTTAATAGGGTTATTTGGTTTTTTGGGGTCTAACTTCTTGAGTTCTTTGTATATATTGGATATTAGCCCTCTATCTGATGTAGGGTTGGTGAAGATCTTTTCCCAATTTGTTGGTTGCTGATTTGTCCTTTTAATGGTGTCCTTTGCTTTACAGAAACTTTGTAATTTTATGAGGTCCCATTTGTCAATTCTTGATCTTAGAACATAAACTATTGGTGTTCTGTTCAGGAACTTTCCCCCTGTACTTATGTCCTCAAGGGTCTTCCCAAGTTTCTTTTCTATTAGCTTCAGAGTGTCTGGCTTTATATGGAGGTTCTTGATCCATTTGGAGTTGAGCTTAGTACAAGAAGACAAGGATGGATCAATTCGCATGACCTGTACTTAATGCTGTAAATGTTAATGGTAAGCAATGCAGGCTGTGATTATAACCGTGGCAGTAAATAGTGTGGAAGCAAGACCAGAACTGTGAAACCCATAGCTGACATAATGAGAGCACCTCCTCTAGATAAACATCACTAAGCCTAATCTCCCAGATACAGCAATTGTAAAAGATTTGGTATTTCTCCTCTTTATTTGGATTCATTCTTTGGAAATTTCATAGACGTATACGATGTATCCTTGTAGGAAAAAAAGGGCGGGGTCCGCATACCCACCATAGAGAAAGTGGGTGGAGGGGAGGCTACCCAGCTATAGCTGTCCTGCTCCATGGTGGGTCCAAGAGGCCCCGAAAATGGGCAGGCAGGGTCCATATAGGGGAAAATGGGCTGGGCCCGCGCGTGCGCGCACTGGGTAGGGCCGGTGCCCGAGTACCTGTAGAGAGAGAGGCTGCCTAGGTGGGGAGTCCTGGATCCTTTCCTGGTGACTGGAGATGCTGAGGTCTGGTCCATGCTCCTACATGGCCAGTCTTGATAAGAAGAGACAGTCCATGGTTCTGAAGCTTTATTATAGAAAAGTAGAAAGAGAAAAGGAGATAGAGAAAGAAAAGATAGAGGGATGAGAGCTGGGCATGACTACGTGGAAAGAGGGGAAGGAATGGGGAGAGAGGGGGAAAAGGGGGACAAGAGCAAGGGCGAGAGAGAAAAGCAAGCAAGCTAGGAGGGGCCAAGAAGCCTCCTTGTTGGCTGAGTTACCTGGCTGTTGCCAGGTTTTAACTGTAGGGCAGGAAAACCTGGCTGTAGCCAGGTGACTGTGGGGGTGGAGTTCAGCCAGAACACTAAAGGCCTGACCCCACGTGACCCATGGCCTCAGGATTATGGAACTGAGGAGTCAGGAGTATGAGCCCAAGTATCTGGGAGCATGACTCACTGGTTCCGTCCCTTGTAGAATATTCTCCTGGGTCTCCAGATTAAGCCTTGCTCAACCAAACCACAGACAGCCTTCCATGGTCCTACATATCCTTATTAAAATAGACCTCTCATTCCCCTTCTAAATCCCTAAAGGGCTGTCTTGTCACATTTTCTCTCCCATTTTCATATCTTCTTTTATATAGTTTTTATTTGTTTATTTTAACCCACTGATCCAGTCAGTGCTGTCTATATGTGCATATAGGCATTGTAATCACACACTTAGGAATGGGATGCCTACTGGTGACCACACTCCTAAAAAAGTGATTCTCCCTTTCCTCTTTTACTAAGAGTTTTATGACTTTGATGAGAAACCATAACCACAGCAACTCCTATGATGGAACACACTCCATTGGGGTTGGCTTTCCATTCGGAACTTTTGTCAGTTTTCATTATGGTGGGAAGCAGGGCAGAATGCAGGCAGATAAAGTGCTGGAGAAGTAACCAGGAGTCTACATCTGGACCAGCAGGCAGCAAGAAGTCAGCCACTGGGTCTGACCTGAGCTTCTGAAACCTCCAAACCACCCACAATGACACCCATCGTCCAACAATGCCACACCTACTCCCAGATGTCTATAGATCGTACCACTTTTTCCATTATTCAAATGCCCACCCCCGCCCCTGGGCCCATAAGCTCCCAATGGAGTAATTTGTCCTTAATAATGTAAATATGCAGCTGGAAATTTTAAGTTCATTCTATAACATCATCATTTGTGCCCTTTTTCCTTTTGGGTGGGGGTGGTGAGGTGCTTTGTTTTATTTTACCACATCAAAACTTGTTCATCATGTATACTTGGGAACAGTAGCTTTGAGGGGGTGATATTAGCTTCCACCTTTACACATACACATTGTAACTTAACTGCCTGCAGTTACCTGGAAGGGAAGCTGGGCATAAAAGCTGGAAACTTCTCTGCAGAGCTGGTTCAGTTGCTCAGCAGGTGGCTAGTATTTCTCTGGAAGCTGCAGGTCCTTGAAGAACAATGGGCTTCACCTTGGTCTTAGAGCTCCACCCCAGGTGGAGGGGATAATGGTTAACAGAGGAGTTCCAGCTCAAAGGCTGGGAGAGGAGCTTCACCTTGGTTAATGACAATTTCCTGCCAGGTGGCATGCCACCCCTATAAGGCTCTCTACACTGTAAGATTCTTGACCTTGAGATGCGCAAATGGGTATACTTTAATGCTTTAAGTTGGATATGTAACTTCTTCTGCTATGTAAAATTCAACAGCACACTGTGCAACAAATTCTACTACTGCCACTTGTTTCTTCATCCTCAGCTCAGAGGACAGCGGTCTTCTCTTGTTAATTACTCTCCTGGAAATTGTCATGATGTCACACTTGTGACTGCATCTCTAAATGTCTGGGTCATAATGAAGAGTGGTTGATATAGATAAATTACCAAGATAACCTTTTGCTGGGGTTATTATCATGATTTATAGGAGTCATTATGTAAGTTAGAGATTATTATATTTTATTGGCAAAATGGGATTTCCCCAAGCAGTCTCTAACTGAGATGGAGTGAAATCTCCTTAAAGATACCAGTTAAATCTTGTGTTTGGGCTTTTGGGGATTTTAGTATCTAATCTTAAAGGCCAAGAGTCATAGGCTGAGGTCATGAATTGATTCTGTAAAAGAGTCCTCTTCAGATGTGAGTGGACATTTCAAAATCATCTGAAAGCTTCTTAACCAGAAAGTTTGGCACTCCCAACTCAGTAGATGAACCTGAGAATTTGCATTTCTAGCAAATTAGCAGATAATTCTCATGCTGTTGGTCTGGGGCTGGATTCTTTAGAAGCTTCTTTAAATAATGTTTGGTTTACAGTGTGATCCCTAAAGCAGTACAACCTCTTGGTGTTTCACTGTTCCTCTGAGGGAGTCAAGTCAGTTTGTTCCATACTTAAAGGTGAAACTTCTTCTGCTGCTGAATGAAATAGAAATGATGACAATCAAAAGGCTTGCTCCATGTGGAGAATTTTATATTTAATGCACAGGGCTTCGTGCATTAAATGGAAACCCTTAGTCTCTTACTTAGGGAAACAATGCAACCACACACCATCATCCCTGTGTCTCTGGTCAGAAACATGCCTACAAGAAGTTCCCATTAACAATCTTATTCCTCATCATAGCTTAGACACTTCATTTTTCACCTTAATAGAAATTCGGGGTCCTTTGTTTTCCAACATAATTTCTGTAACCCCACAAAACAGATTCTCCTGATGGAGTAAAGACTACGTAGAAAGGACAGTGTGATGAGAGGATTAAAAACAGCAAGAAAATAAGTGTTTTGATATGACCTGATCTCATTTCAAACTTGAGTGAGCTAAAATGATTATAAAGGAAAAAAATGATTAAAACCAAGTGTATAATTTTGCCTTATAAGACTAATAAAATATTGATTAGAGTATTTGTCACATCCTTAAGCAAGTTAATCAGAAAACTTCTCAGTATCAGCTCTTTTGGCATCTCCCAGAAATTTAAATTAGTGTTCTATTATGGCATAAAAGTTATTTTTAAAAAGTATTTTATTTGCCAATTAATTTATTTTTTGAAGAAAAAATGGCACAGTTTTCCAGCTTTTTACATTTTATTCATTGTTAGTGAAACATTTTCTCTCAATTAATCAAACTGCAACATTATCAAAATTTTCACATACAGAACGAGAAATTTCCACACATCTCAATAACTATTTTGGACACTTACAGTTAAGCACATTAAGATGCTTATTAGTGGAGAGTTGTGGAATGAGCTTCAATTAGTGAATTAGGCTGTATTCATTACACTTCACCAAATGCTCATTAACAGATTGTTTGATTTTTTTTTTTCCATTCTAAGCTAGGAAGGGGGGAGCAGTGCTGGGGAGCTAGCCTGTCTTAGCAGCAATATGGAAATGAAGCCACATGGAAATCTTTTTGCTTACAGCTGCCTGGATTACAGAGAGTGTGGAGGTTTTCTTAGTACAACATAGTCTGAAACTTGATACTCAAAGAATAGGCTAATTCTTCCATGTTACTAGAAGGGACATTTTTATTGTTTTTGTGAAGCTTTTTTTTTTTCATTAAAGAAGAACAGCGATAACAAAATTATCGCCTTTTTTGTGGAAAATTGAAATCATTTGGTTACTGAACTTAAGTTCAAGGAGACAGAAGGAATCTTCAGCAAACCTGTATATATGACAGGAGCTGCAACCTAAGACACAACATGCTTCCATTCTGGGTTTGCAGATTCCCTTTTATCTTAGGGACTCAGGAGTTCCCCAGCTCTCTCATCAGTCCATGTTGCTTCTTTCCATTTTCAGTGATGGCAAATATAGGGAAAAAAATAGGTGGGGCTTCAAACCCATTCAGCTCCTTCAGTCCTTCCCCTAACTTCTCCATTGAGGTTCCCATGCTTAGTCTGATGATTGCCTGCAAGCATTCACATCTGGATTGGTCAAGCTCTGGCAGACCCTCTTAGGAGACAGCTAGATCAGGCTCCTGTTAGCCAGCCATTCTTGGCATCAGCAATAGTGTCTGGGTTTGGTGGCTGCACATGGGATGATTCCCCAGGTGAGGCAGTCTCTTGATAGGTTTCCTTCAGTCTCTGTTCCATTCTTTGTTCCTTTATTTTCTTTAGGCTGAAACAATTCTGGGTTAATATTTTTGAGATGAATGGGTGGCCCCATCCCTCAACCCCATAGGAAGAAGAACAATATCAACGAACTAGCTCACCCCAGTGCTCCCAAGGACTAAACTACCAACTAAAGAGTACTCATGGAGAGACCCATGACTCCAAATGCATATGTAGCTGAGGATGTCTTTATCTGGCATCAATGTGAGAGGAAGCCCTTGGTCCTGTGAAGGCTCGGTGCCCCAAGTACGTACGGTGCTGAGACAAAAGTGAGTGTGGGAGCACCCTCATAGAAGCAGGGGGAGGGAAAAAATGGGAAAGGACATAATATTTGAAATGTAAATAAATAAAATAACCAATAAAAATATAGGTGAAAGCTGTCAAGTCAAGTGGATTGTTTGTACTTAGAATTTGCAACCTGTTAACCACTAGATTTTCTTGCTAAATGTCATCTTTGTCTGTGCTTCATGAAGAAAATCACCATTTATAACATCACTGTTCTCTAGTGAGAACTGTTATATATGTCTCTTGTCTTACTATTTTTAAGAAAAGAATCATATTTAGGTATTTTAGTGTCACAGGAGTTTTAATCTTTTTCCTTTATTGTTTTTGTCATTTTTAGTGTTGGAAATAGTTACATAAATTAAGGAAAATTTCAGTATATATTTGTATTTTATATTCAGAACAAAATATTTCCCTTATTTTTCTGATGAACAAAGTAATTATTTTCTTAACAAATATAATATTTAAGCTAAATTAACCAATTATAAACAACAAAAAAACCAACAAAAGTGTCATATGGACAACACTTTTGAAATCAAGTTTAAACTTAAAGAAGTGATTAAGTATGCTAAACCAATCGGATAGAATATAGATGTGTTTTTCACTTTTTAATTAATGGATTCTATCATGTATTATACCCATACTGCAGTTTTCTTTCTCCCCTTCTTCTCCCAGTACTTCCTGTCTTTTCCTCGCCTCATCTACCCCTCCTCTATTTCCCTTCAGCAAAGGCCTCCTAGGGATATAATCAAATATTACTTATCAAGTTGCAATAAGACTGTGCACATTTCCTGATATTTAGGCTGGACAAGGCAACCCCATAGGAAAACAAGAATCATTCCTCCATTGTTTTTACTGCTACCTTAGAAATCAATATGCCATTTTCTTAGAAATTTGCAATCAGTATACCTCAAGAAAGAGCTGTATGTGCCCCAAAAAACGGTTCATTCTATCAGAAAGACACTTACTTGCTCAAATATATTCACAGTGGCTTCATTCATGAGAGCCAGAAACTGGAAAAAACCTAGATGCCCCTCAACTGAAGAATGGATTAAGTAATTATACATTGACAAAATGGAATATAGCTCAGATGTTAAGAAAACAATGTCATCATGAAATTGCACACAAATTGATAGATGGAACTAGAGAAAATCATTCTGAGTGAGGTAACCAGACCTAGAAATACAGACATGGTTTGCACCCACTTATAAGTTGGATATTATCTGTAAATTAAAGGACAATTAATGTTCAATCCATTGACCCAGAGACAATAAGAAACAAGGAAGGTTCAAGGGGAGATGCATGAATCTCCCTGGGTAGGGGAAATGTAATAGATATTGGAGGGAAGGGTGGGGACTGGAACAGGAGGAATCAGGTGAGGGAGGATGGAGGGTGAGAGTACTGGAAGAGACAACTGTAACTAAGGAGCAATAGGGACAAGGTAGAAAACAGAAACTCCCAGGAATCTATTAGAGTGACCCTAGCTAATAATTCTAGTAATGAGGGGCATGGAGGCTGAACCAGCCATCTCTTGTAATCATATATGACTTCCAGTGGAGAGATTGGAACACCATCTCAGCTACAAAAACTTTGACCTATAATTTATCCTGCCAGCATGAAGTCTTCAGGTAAAGGTGGCACAGAAATTATGAGAGTGGATATAATGAACGACTATTCTTTATTCTCAAGAGAATATATCAAGTCTACCCTAAGATTTTCTTTGCTCATGTCAATCCACCCAATAATGAGAATGTCTTTCAAATGTTACTTATAAACAGTGCAAAATATACTACAAAATTCCTATCCTGAAAGAAGAATAGTTAGTACTATAGACATATATTGTGCATTTCCTAGCTGCCCAACCATAGGATATATTGGGATACATAAATAGTATATGTATAATTTTATGTAAAATATCATTTCAATTTTATAAACTCCATTGACTACTCCTGTTTTGTTAATCAGATAAATAAAACTAAGGAAACCTAAGCAAATTGCCAATCAACTCCAGAGCTCATAACAAATGCTCTGACCAGTACCAATCTTTATTTTCTACCAAAAATAAAATAATCAAAGTCCATTTCAACCCACTCAAATATACATGTTTATTGCCAAACTACTAGCAGGAGTCAAATTACAGAATCAGCCAATATCCTGATCACTGTCCAAATGGGAAAAAAATAATATACACAATTTATAATCAGCCAAAGATACAAGATCAAAGATTTCATGTCAGGATAAGATGGAACTGAGAGATATTCTTTTCAAACAAGTGGAAGGAATGAGTCTCAGAATATCATGTGTCATACCTTTCCTTTAATATGTTGGATATGGAGAGTGAACCATTGCCAGATTAGGAGGGTACCATAAAAAAAAGAGAGAGAGAGAGAAAGGATAAAATGAGGAGGAGGAGGATAAAGGGAGTGGAAGAAAATGCAATCCAAGTGTATTAGATACATCTCTGTAGCCTCAGGTTACAAAAATGTCATAATGAAGCCGATTATTTTGAACATTTAACACATGCTAATATGCTTTGAAGAAAATCATTTCAAGTGACAATTCCAATTCAATAGTCACTCCTTTTCTTCTCATTCCCCACTTACACAGACAGTATAGTAGTAGCACGTTTTGATTATCTGTACTTATCTATCTGTAGAATCCCATTATCCAAAGTAACTTCATAGCCATCCATATCTGAAAGAACCTTAAAATTAAAAAGAAACATTAATCCAAATGCTGAATGGTGATGGTACTTTGCACTGCTTAATTCCTGACCTTGAATATTAAGTGTCCACTTTTTTTTTTCTTTTTTTTTTTATTTGATATAATTTATTTACATTTCAAATGATTTTCCCTTTTCTAGCCCCCCCCCCACTCCCCGAAAGTCCCGTAAGCCCCCTTCTCTTCCCCTGTCCTCCCTCCCACCCCTTCCCAGTTCCCCGTTCTGGTTTTGCCAAATACTGTTTCACTGAGTCTTTCCAGAACCAGGGACCACTCCTGCTTTCTTCTTGTATCTCATTTGATGTGTGGATTATGTTTTGGGTATTCCAGTTTTCTAGGTTAATAACCACTTATTAGTGAGTGCATACCATGATTCACCTTTTGAGTCTGGGTTACCTCACTTAGTATGATGTTCTCTAGCTCCATCCATTTGCCTAAGAATTTCATGAATTCATTGTTTCTAATGGCTGAATAGTACTCCATTGTGTAGATATACCACATTTTTTGTATCCACTCTTCTGTTGAGGGATACCTGGGTTCTTTCCAGCATCTGGCAATTATAAATAGGGCTGCTATGAACATAGTAGAGCATGTATCCTTATTACATGGTGGGGAATCCTCTGGGTATATGCCCAGGAGTGGTATAGCAGGATCTTCTGGAAGTGAGGTGCCCAGTTTTCGGAGGAACCGCCAGACTGCTTTCCAGAGTGGTTGTACCAATTTGCAACCCCACCAGCAGTGGAGGAGTGTTCCTCTTTCTCCGCACCCTCTCCAACACCTGCTGTCTCCTGAATTTTTAATCTTAGCCATTCTGACTGGTGTAAGATGAAATCTTAGGGTTGTTTTGATTTGCATTTCCCTAATGACTAATGAAGTTGAGCATATTTTAAGATGCTTCTCCGCCATCCGAAGTTCTTCAGGTGAGAATTCTTTGTTTAACTCTGTACCCCATTTTTAATAGGGTTGTTCGGTTTTCTGGAGTCTAACTTCTTGAGTTCTTTATATATATTGGATATTAGCCCTCTATCTGATGTAGGATTGGTGAAGATCTTTTCCCAATTTGTTGGTTGCCGATCTGTCCTCTTGATGGTGTCCTTTGCCTTACAGAAACTCTGTAACCTTATGAGGTCCCATTTGTCAATTCTTGCTCTTAGAGCATACGCTATTGGTGTTCTGTTCAGAAACTTTCTCCCTGTACCGATGTCCTCAAGGGTCTTCCCCAGTTTCTTTTCTATTAGCTTCAGAGTGTCTGGCTTTATGTGGAGGTCCTTGATCCATTTGGATTTGAGCTTAGTACAAGGAGACAAGGATGGATCAATTCGCATTCTTCTGCATGCTGACCTCCAGTTGAACCAGCACCATTTGTTGAAAAGGCTATCTTTTTTCCATTGGATGTTTTCAGCCTCTTTGTCGAGGATCAAGTGGCCATAGGTGTGTGGGTTCATTTCTGGATCTTCAATCCTGTTCCATTGATCCTCCTGCCTGTCACTGTACCAATACCATGCAGTTTTTAACACTATTGCTCTGTAGTATTGCTTGAGGTCAGGGATACTGATTCCCCCAGATTTTCTTTTGTTGCTGAGAATAGTTTTAGCTATCCTGGGTTTTTTGTTGTTCCAGATGAATTTGATAATTGCTCTTTCTAACTCTGTGAAGAATTGAGTTGGGATTTTGATGGGTATTGCATTGAATCTGTATAGTGCTTTAGGCAAAATGGCCATTTTAACTATATTGATTCTACCGATCCATGAGCATGGGAGGTTTTCCCATTTTTTGAGGTCTTCTTCCATTTCCTTCTTCAGAGTCTTGAAGTTCTTGCCATACAGATCTTTCGCATGTTTGGTAAGAGTCACCCCAAGATACTTTATACTGTTTGTGGCTATTGTGAAGGGGGTCATTTCCCTAATTTCTTTCTCAGCCTGCTTATCCTTTGAGTATAGGAAGGCCACTGATTTGCTTGAGCTGATTTTGTAACCTGCCACTTTGCTGAAGTTGTTTATCAGCTGTAGGAGCTCTCTAGTGGAGTTCTTTGGGTCACTTAGGTAGACGATCATGTCGTCTGCAAATAATGATAGTTTGACTTCCTCCTTTCCAATTTGTATCCCTTTGACCTCCTTATGTTGTCGAATTGCCCGAGCTAGTACCTCAAGTACAATATTGAAAAGATAAGGAGAAAGGGGGCAGCCTTGTCTGGTCCCTGATTTCAGTGGGATTGCTTCAAGTTTCTCTCCATTTAGTTTGATGCTGGCTACCGGTTTGCTGTATATTGCTTTTACTATGTTTAGGTATGGGCCTTGAATTCCTGTTCTCTCCAAGACTTTAAGCATGAAAGGATGCTGAATTTTGTCAAATGCTTTTTCAGCATCCAATGAAATGACCATGTGGTTTTGTTCTTTGAGTTTGTTTATGTAGTGGATTGTATTGATGGATTTCCGTATATTGAACCAACCCTGCATTCCCGGGATAAAGCCTACTTGATCATGGTGGATGATCGTTTTGATGTGTTCTTGGATTCGGTTGGCAAGAATTTTGTTGAGTATTTTTGCATCGATGTTCATAAGGGAAATTGGTCTGAAGTTCTCTTTCTTTGTTGGATCTTTGTGTGGCTTTGGTATCAGCGTAATTGTGGCTTCGTAGAAGGAATTGGGTAGTGTTCCTTCTGTTTCTATTTTGTGGAATAGTTTGAAGAGTATTGGTGTTAACTCTTCTTTGAAGGTCTGGTAGAATTCTGCACTGAAACCATCTGGTCCTGTGCTTTTTTTGGTTGGAAGACTTTCTATGACTCCTTCTATTTCTTTAGGCTTTATGGGACTGTTTAGATGGTCTAGTTGGTCCTGATTTAATTTTGGTATTTGGTATCTGTCAAGGAAATTGTCCATTTCCTCCAGATTCTCCAGTTGTGTTGAGTACAGGCTCTTGTAGTAGGATCTGATGATTTTTTGGATTTCCTCAGTTTCCGTTGTTATGTCTCCCTTTTCATTTCTAAGTTTGTTAATTTGGATACTTTCCCTGTGCCCTTTGGTCAGTCTGGCTAAGGGTTTATCTATCTTGTTGATTTTCTCAAAGAACCAGCTCCTAGTTTTGTTGATTTTTTGTATGGTTCTCTTTGTTTCTACTTGATTGATTTCGGCCCTGAGTTTGATGATTTCCTGCCTTCTACTCCTCCTGGGTGAAATAGCTTCTTTTTGTTCTAGGGCTTTCAGGTGTGTCATTAAGTTGGTAATGTATGCTCTCTCCATTTTCTTTTTGGAGGCACTCAGGGCTATGAGTTTTCCTCTTAGCACTGCTTTCATTGTGTCCCATAGATTTGGGTATGTTGTGTTTTCATTTTCATTGTGTTCTAAAAAGTCTTTAATTTCTTTCTTTATTTCTTCCTTGACCAAGGTGTCATTGAGTAGAGTATTGTTCAATTTCCACGTGTATGTGGGTTTTCTGTTGTTTCTGTTGCTATTGAAGACCACTTTTATTCCATAGTGATCAGATAGGAGGCATGGGATTAGTTCTATCTTTTTATATTTGTTGAGGTCTGTCTTGTGACCAATTATATGGTCGATTTTGGAGAAGGTACCATGAGGTGCTGAAAAAAAGGTATATTCTTTTGTTTTAGGATAGAATGTTCTATATATATCAGTTAAATCTAATTGGTCCAAAGCTTCAATTAGTTTCATTGTGTCCTTGTTTAGTTTCTGTTTTCCTGATCGGTCCATTGAGGAAAGTGCAGTGTTGAAGTCACCCACAATTATTGTGTTAGGTGCAATGTGTGCTTTGAGTTTTAATAAAGTTTCTTTTATGAAAGAGGGTGCCCTTGCATTTGGAGCATAGATGTTCAGGATTGAGAGTTCTTCTTGTTGTATTTTTCCTTTGACCAGCAAGAAGTGTCCCTCAGAGTCTCTTTTGATGACTTTGGGTTGAAAGTCAATTTTATCTGATATTAAAATGGCTACTCCAGCTTGTTTCCTGAGACCATTTGCTTGTAAAATTGTCTTCCAGCCTTTTACTCTAAGGTAGTGTTTGTCTTTGACCCTGAGGTGTGTTTCCTGTAAGCAGCAAAATGTAGGGTCCTGTTTACGTATCCAGTCAGTTAGTCTGTGTCTTTTTATTGGGGCATTGAGTCCATTGATGTTAAGAGATATTAAGGAATAGTGATTGTTACTTCCTATCATTTTTGACGTTATTTTTTAAATTTGAATGCTTAACTTCTTTTGGGTTTGATGAAAGGTTACTATCTTGCTTTTTTCAGGGTGGAGTTTCCCTCCTTGTATTGGTGTTGTCCTCCTATTATCCTTTTTAGGGCTGGGTTTGTGGATAGATATTGGGTGAACTTGGTTTTGTCGTGAAATATCTTAGTTTCTCCATCTATGGTGATTGAGAGTTTTGCTGGATATAGTAGTTTTGGTTGGCATTTGTGTTCTCTTAGAGTCTGCATGAGATCTGCCCAGGACCTTCTAGCCTTCATAGTCTCAGGTGAAAAGTCTGCTGTGATTCTGATAGGTCTTCCTTTATATGTTACTTGGCCTTTTTCTCTTACTGCCTTTAGTATTCTTTCTTTGTTTAGAACATTTGATGTTTTGATTATTATGTGACGGGAAGTATTTCTGTTCTGGTCCAGTCTGTTTGGAGTTCTGTAGGCTTCTTGTATATTCATGGGCATCTCTCTCTTTAGGTTAGGGAAGTTTTCTTCCATAATTTTATTGAAGATATTTGCTGGCCCTTTAAGTTGTAAATCTTCACTCTCATCTATGCCTATAATCCTTAGGTTTGGTCTTCTCATTGTGTCCTGGATTTCCTGGATATTTTGGGTTACAAGCTTTTTGCACTTTGCATTTTCTTTAACTGTTGAGTCCATGGTTTCTATGGAATCTTCAGCATCTGAGATTCTTTCTTCTATCTCTTGTATTCTGTTGTTGATATTTGCATCTCTGTCCCCTGATTTCTTCCCAAGGCTTTCTATCTCCAAAGTTGTCTCCCTTTGAGTTTTCTTAGTTGTTTCTACTTCTGATTTTAGATCCTGGATGGTTTTGCTTAGCTCCTTCCCTTGCATGTTTGTGTTTTCCTGTAATTCTTTAAGAGATTTTTGTGTTTCCTCTTTCATGAGCTCAGCCTGTTGACCAAAGTTCTCCTGTATTTCTTTAAGAGATTTTTGTGTTTCGTCTTTCATGACCTCAGCCTGTTGAGCAAAGTTCTCCTGTATTTCTTTAAGTGTTTTTTGCATTTCCTCCTTGTTGGCTTTTGTATTCTCCTGGATTTCTTTCAATGATTTTTGTGTTTCCCTTGCAAGGGCTTCTAACTTTTGATCCATTTTCTCCTCAATGTCCTTCATGTGTTCCTGTACCAGCATCATGACCAGTGATTTTAAATCCAAATCTTGTTTTACTGGTGTGATGGGGTATCCAGGACTTGCTGGTAGAGGAGAATTTGGTTCAGATGTTGCCATATTGCCTTGATTTCTGTTAGTGACGTTTCTGCGTTTGCCTTTTGCCATCTAGCTCTCACTGGTGTTACTTGGTCTTGTCAGTGCTGGACTCACCAGTGCAAGCTGCCCCTTCCCCGTTGGCCTCTGGTGCACAGCTTACACTGTGCACTGCCTATAGACAGGGTGCTGTTGTCCAGGCTGTTCAGATCCCGAAGCAGGCACCTGAAGGCTCCCGCTGGGGCCCGCAGGATTTATTGGAGCACACTGACTTCTCCCAGCTGGCCGCCCGGAAGCCCCCACTAGCCTCTTGAGGGACCTGGAGATGTGGCGGCCACCCAGGCTGATCTGAAGCGGAGAGAGTTGAGCTGGGGGCTTCTGCCTGAGGCCTTGCCCCAGATTGTGTCTGTGGACCAGGTGGAACCCGTGTGCACCCCCAGGGAGCTCCGAAGGTGAATGTTGCTGTGACCTCCCCTGTGCTCCGCTCACTCCGCTGGGCAGCCGATTTCCCCAACCGGGCTGGCGCACACTAGGTTAGCCTTGTCGCCTGGGCCCTGAGTCCAGGCAAACGCCTGGGAGGCCAAGGTCCGAGCAAAGTTCCCCTAGGGCTATGTCTGTTATTTGGGTCCGCCAGGTGACCCGGATGGCGGGCGTGCGCGTCCGCGCTCCCCGAAAGCACCGGGAGAGTCTGTTGTGCTAATAACCTCCTGGGCGGGTTGACACACAGATGGCCCACCAAGCCGCCCAGTTCTTGGGGTCAGTCCTGTGCCTTTTGGGGCCTAGACCCCCGTTTTGTTAGCCTCAGGCTACGCTTGTTAGCAGTCTCTGCCCTCCCGAGCACTCTGGCTCCTGTAGGCAAAATGGCGGCGCGTGCACCGGCCGGGGCAAAAAAAAAAACTCCTGGCTGGGTTGGCGCCCCACTGGCCACTCGAACAGCCCAGGGCCTGGGTGCAGGCCAACGCCCGTCTGGCTCAGACCCCTGCGGTGTTGGGCCTAGGATTATGTTTGTGTACCTCAGTCTGACCGATCTCTGGAGCCCGGGATCAAGATGGCGGTGAGTCTCTCCTGACTGGCGGGCAGCCGAGTTCTGAAGTGGCTTCCGTGCAGCGAAAGGCTCCGCAGAACCGCAGTTGCTTGCCGCCCGGCTGGTCAGCGAAGGTCAGTGGTCGTGGGCGCAGGGCCTAACTGGACCCTGTGTCGCCTTGGTTCCACTGCTGGTGGCCCTTCAGCTGGAGCAGCCACTGCTACCGCCGCCGCCGCCGCCCCCAAGTGTCCACTTTTAATAAACTACTGCATTGTTACATATTTACAAAATGGCTTCCTTCCTCTCTCTTAACTTAGTCTCTGTTATGACAAAGATATTCCATTACTAATTTAAGATAATAAAGCTGTAGTGATTAGAACTGATTTCTAGAGATTTGCAATCTTTTTTCTTAAATAATGACTTTAAGAACTCTCTTGTCTTCTTCTCATCACTCCACCTGTATATCAACGAGGTATTTGATGAGAAGATTTCATTAAGGAAAGTCACAGGGGTCTGGAAATTCCATCTCCAACTATCACTAATTAAATCGTCTTAATCCTACTGAAGCTGTCAGTTGTACATGGAGCTATTTCCTAGGAAATCCATGAGCCTGCTATTTAAATGTCATGCTTCTTTATGATTATTTATCTATATCTAATTTATTAGCCGTATGCTTTGCTGTAGCCTCAGGGTATGGGTAATTTTTAATTATAATTAAGAAACCCATTCTGAGTATGATCACTCTCAAATAAATATGGAGGTAAATGATATAAGAAAATACACGAGTACAGACATGGGCAATCTTACATGATCTATTCACCACCTACTTAATAAACTCAGAGGAAAAGCACATGACAAAGATCTTTAATTAAAAGATTGATTCTAGATTTTCTCCTGATGGTCCTGGAATTTTCACAGTGACAATCCTATTGGCTGTGACATTTATTTCATTATACAGAAATCACCTCTGCTATAAGCAAACGCCCTGTTCAAACACTGGAAAGAGATGAGTTGAGGAGTACAAACACTTATGTATGTATGTATTAAGCAAAATTAAATTAATAATATTTAGGGATCACTGCACAGGCCACAGAGATTGTTTTATAAAGGTTACCTTTTATGCAAGTTCAATATTGGGTTTCATTGAAAATTATATTAATAATCACATTTACAATGCTGAAACCATTTTCATTAAGGACTCCATTGTTTTATGCTACAAGTAGAATCCAAATGAATGTGAATATCTACTGTCTCACCAGGTATTCATAGAAAAGTTGCATATTTTCAATGTATTTCTTTAAGCCAGAGGCGCAGGGAATAAAAAAATGTATTCTACCAGCTAAATTCCCTGTACAAGTTAACAGGAAAATCTGATAATTTAAAGTTATCTTTGCTAACGATTAAATAATCCATATAACGTTTTTTGGAGCGTTGGCACTAGGGCTCTTTTGCCTGCTCTTGGGACTCTTTTCCTCCTGTTGGGTTGCCTGGTCCAGCATCTATATGAGATTGTTTTTGCCTTGTCTGATTGTATTTTGATTTGTCCTGTTTGGTTGTTATCTTTTGGATGCCATCTTTGTTCTGAAGGGGAAACAGAGTGTGCAGATCTGAGGAAGAATGAAGGTGGGGGTTGGTCTAGGAGGAGTGAAATAAAAGGAGGGGAAATGGAACTCTGCTTGGGCTGTTTTTTTTTTTAATGAGATATATATCTATTTTCAATTTAATAAAAATGAAAAAAGTTTACTCAACTAACTTTAAAAGGTTATAATATGTGAGATGAACATTAAATATATTATGATAGTTGACATTCAGCTTAACATAATTTTAATCTACATTCAATGATTCATGAGGTTGGCAAGTGAGCATATATCTCTGGAAAGGATACTCTTGTTGACTCCAGTTGACGGCATAGATTTTTTTCTTGCTTTATTCCTGTGGAATAAGATGATTCACTCAACTTGCAGCTAGATTGGTAGCCATCAAATTCCAGAGATGTTTTAATGTCCTGCCCTTCTGTGCCAAGATTACAAAAGCATATAACCACAACCAGCTATGTATATGTATACTAAGATCTAAACTCAGATCCTGCTGCTTGTAAAGCAATCCTGACCACTGAGTTGTTTCTCTAGGCCTCTGAGTTTGTGTTTTTAAAATTATATTTGTATTTATTGACTCAGTCTGATCCACTTTGACACTCTATACTTTCGTCATTTTGAAAAGTTGGCAATTCAATGGGCTGTATTTTAAAACTTGTTGTTTTATGTTCTATTTATAGTCCTTCTCTTTCCTTTAGATAAAGGACCATGAAAACAAAGTGTCAATAGACTCAGCGGAATAAAAAGAACATCTGTTTCACGTGTTTTCCATCATAGGGGTATTTGACTTGTGAGGTTCTTTTTCTAAATGACCAACACTTTAAAAATCCATCTAACTACAAGCTGTGCTGACTTCCAGATCATGTGGCAGGAAAACACTATTACATAGCTCATCACACCTGGGATGAAATGTCGGCTGTGAAACATTATGATTTATGTGTATATTCAACATTTGTTTAGGGAGCCAAACTGACTCCTCTCTTAATTCGTTGTGACTAAAATGGTCTCCGCTTAATTCTCCATACTCATCAGGTCTTCATTCTGCCTAACGATGCCATTTTACACAAAGCGTGATTCACACCTTGTATTTCTCCAAAATCCTCCTCGGCGCCCTTAATTATGCACTGACATGGCTGTGTTGTGGTTGTGGACTTTCACACGGTGCTGTACACAACATGGCTCCTAGAACCTAATGAGAATAAGTTCATTAAATTAATCCCGATAATTAACAAACTTGCTGTCTGCTTCTCAAATGTCTAATTTGTGACACCAAGTTGGCAAACGTTTTCAACTGTGGAAGCAGAGTTGAAGCCAAAAAAGCCTTTTTGAACAGTGAAAACTCATCTTTATTAAAAGTTCTTCATCAAACATATAATGTGTTGATATATCTTAAGAAAAAATAACTAATTAGCAATGAAAACATGTATAAAATAAAACAGAATTTTGAACAAATGAGACAGGGTGTCTGATGAATTTTCTTTTGTGGGAAGGTTTTTTTTTTATTAATGATGCAATATTTCTTTCATTTTAACTTATTATTTTATTTGTTTATATTTCAAATGTTTTCTCCCTTTCCTGGTTTCAGGGAAGTTCTTGAAAGAAAAATAGTCTTTTTATATCCAAGGCAGTCTCTATCTCATACGTTATGAAGGATGCCTTAACCCTGTCTGCACTAGATCAGCATCTACTTTATATTGCTGTGAAAATATTTTCCAAAATGTTCTATGTATTTGTCCTAGACATTTATGATAATAACAACACATATCCCTATGGCCATTCATATATTTATTATTCAACAAGATATTTTTCTTAAATTTCTTCCCCCTCCCTCTCCATACACGCGCGCGCGCGCGCGCACACACACACACACACACACACATTATATGCTTTATCTTTCTCTAACCCACTACTCTTCTGGTTCATAATAGTAATTGGGTTTAATGAAAATTTTCTCCAGATCCTCTTTTTTTCTGTCTTGTTTTATTGCTGTTGTGGTTGTTTTCCTTAATCCAGTAGGGATGTATACCAGACATGCTTACAGCAAGGAGGAATACTTGATGGGATTTGATGTGAAGAAGAGATCTATGAAATAAATGAAAATTTCAAGTAATCAAGGAGAATGGAGATGTGTGCAGCAGTGTTATATTTATTACCATTTGTAAAGATAAACCCATTGCTTCTGTTTATTAATTTGCATTTTGAAATGTAGCTTTTCATGAGTGCTTTAGACTTGAGATTTCCCCCGAGGCCTTTATCTCATATTTGCTAGCTGAATTCCTATAAAAATTAATATAGGGTGCTATGTAATAATAGAGATCTTGCTATTGAAGAGAACCAAGTTTGAATGGTGGATACTATGTGCATTCTGTGTGATCCCCATTGCATTCTCGGTACTTCAGATTTTTCATCAAGATTAAAAACATGAAGAGTATTCAGGGTTAATATGGCAGTTATCATAACAATAATTACATGAAAATGATTAAGATATTTTAGCGATTATTATTAAAAGAGTGCCTGTTTAGTAGTAATCTCAGATGATCTTCAAAGCATGAAAATGGCAGTAAGCCATAGAAACAGCTAATTCTCCAAAGAATCTGTATTTGAAGAAGGGATAGGAAAGCATGTGGAACACAATTGGTGATGCCCAGTTTTTGTGGCAATATTAGTTAAGAACGTCTCTAAAAATTTCTTTAGATATTATAGGCTTGCCATTTTATTGGACATATTGTAGAGAAACTATAGAATCTTGTTGAACTGTAAGACTTAAGTAGGGCGACTTTATGAAATCATAAGTTGTATGGTTGTCGGAAAGGAAAGTATTGTGCAGTGTTTTTAGAATGAACTTTGAAATCCTTGTAACATGGTTTAATAGTTTATATCTTAACTGGAAAGTCTATAACATTATACAAGTCATCTGCCATCTGAGGTCCTAAGATAGATTCCTTACTCATTAAAGTAGAGACCATTTATTCTAGTGAAGCACATAATAGTGGCAAAACTATCCTCAACTGTAAGTGACATTGTTTTAGGTAAACCAGATGTATAGCTTGTTCTTGGTTCAAATATTAAATCACAGCTAATACTCCAACTTAAAAAAATAAAGAAAGTGTGACCAATACTCATTCAAATATTTCTCCTTGAATATTTTACTCTCACAGAATTCTTTAAAATGGTGGAAATACTAGCTCTAAGGACATTTGACAAAACAGGTTTTATGGCATCAGACCTTTGGTTGGGAAAATACGATCTTTCACAAATTGAAAAGGAGGTATAACTGAATTCTGAACAGTGGAGAGCAGAAAGATAAGATCTTGAAAAGTTTTATCTAAAATTCTCAGCAAGAAAAACAGAAAATCTTCAATATGAAATGATTACATCTGAAGCCTCCTGTCATTATAGTAGACCTGGAAATTGGACTTGAATCAAACCAGTCCATCTCCCCCCTTTTTAAGTAATAACCATTTATGACACTGTCAGATATATATTATTCACTAAGTAATTTTCTGCTTTTGTTTTAAAGCTGTTAACAGACATGGATTTGAACAACATTTGAAACATTTGAAACTTTTCTAGCATTCTTTTCATAGACAGTCAGTAATATATGGGTGACTATAGAAAAGAGCAACTAAACTCACATAAACTCATAAGTTTGGCAAAAAGAGTCAACATTGATTAAATTCTTGCAGTTGAAAGGAATATAAAGAAGGATACTCTGGCTCATTTAGAGCTTATGGTACCAGTTCATAAAGGAGAGGGTAGCTATAGGCAAAACTCCATGGACACGAAGACAAAATGCAGATCATGGTTTAAAAAAATTAACTCGTGAATGGGATGTTAACCTCCAACTGGGGAAGTAATTGTATTATAATGGTGATGGGAAAAACTATCAACCAAAGAAATGAACCTGAACTGAAATGCTTCTAAATGCCAAGGACTTTGGTTACCTTTGTGGCTTTTGTGTACTTCATTTTTTATGCCAGTGTCCTGTGCTTCAGGACCTTGGCTAAAGCTAGCCATGAGAATTCATCAAGAGTTAACCTTCAATGAATAAAAATTTGTGTACAAAGAACTTACAGTTTCTCAAATGATGATTCTGTTGCAGAAGAATCTTTGTCTTCAATGGTAATTTCAAATCGAAGGACCACAATTATAGATTCATGGATCAAAGAGCACAAATTTTATGTACCAAATAGTATATATTGCCCTGCATATTACAAGAGTATCTTGCCTGGAATTTGCAAAGTATAATTTCATTTCTATCCTTTTAGTGAAATTGGCTAATGAATCTGAGATATGAAAAAGCTCTCGATACTAAGAAATTTAAAAAATGAGGTCTCAAAACTATAAATAAAATGATATTAGGTAGGTGGTTGGGTATTAGCAGACTACAAAGTCATTAAGGATGAATCTGATTTTTATAAACAACAACAGTTTATAATAGCACAAGAATAGCAGCTTCAAGCTTTTCACCACTGGAAGAAACAATGAGATCTGAGCCTTTACTGATGTATTGAATGAGACATGACATTTTAAATGTCCAGACTATAGATTACTATCTAGCAACAGGATTTCCATCATGGAACAATGATATAGTGTGTATTTTCATTTAAGATGTAATTTATTTGTTAGCCTACAGTTAACAGTTCTGGTAAAAACATCACTTCTCTTCCTCATTTTTTTTGAGTAACCCTAGTTAAATATTGTATATTAATGTCTGTGTCTCTCTCTTTATGTGTATGTGTGTGCATAAGTATATTTTAGTAAGCTTCAACAATGCTAGAATTCCATAAAGCAATTTTGAAGATACTTAGAGTTGATTAATTTTCTTCATACTCCCTCTACTATTTTTACCTCTCATTCCTCATCCATTTAAATCTTTCTATTTCACTGTTTTGCTTTCCTTCTCTACACTACCTGCACTCTATTTCCCCTTACTAAAACACCCACAACACAGCTCCTTACCAGTTTCCTGATATGTATGAGAATTCCAATGTAAGTTCACATGTCTATAATAGAAAGCTATCATCTCTATATAAGAGAAGACATGTAGCATCGGTTCTTCTGGGTCTGAATTACACCCATGCATAATGACTATTTCCAGCTCAGTCCCATTCTCTGCAGATTTCCTTTCCCTTTAAAGTTGAATAAAACCCCACTGTGTTTAGATTCTACATTCCATTATCTATTCATGAGTAGATATATATTCAGGTTGTTTTCACTTCCTGGCTAATTGTAAGAACACCAGTGCTGAACATGGATGGGAAAATATTTCTGTAGTAGGATTTGGGGCCTTTAAGTAGGAGTCTAGAATTAGTATAGCTGATTACATTTAGCTTTGCACAAAAACTTCATACTGATTCCTCATTCTTTACTTCTCTGTTTGTATTCCCACCAAGAGTGGATAAATGGTCAACTTTTCACTTACACACTCTGCATTTGTTGTTCTTTCTTATTTTATCCATTTGCACTAATGTAAGATGAACACTCAAAATAATATTAAGCTCTAATGTAAGATGAACACTCAAAATAATATTAAGCTCTATTTTCTAATGGCTAAGAATGTTGAACATTTTTTAAAGTTGCAGAAAATTGTTTTGTTTGTTTGCTTGTTTGTTTTGAGAACTCTCAGTTTCTTCTTAGTTAAATGATTGATGTTTTTTGACAAAAATCTAGTTGTCTGTTGGCTTAGGTTCTAGGGTTTCTTAATCCTATTTTAGGTTTTAGATACTGATAATCCACTGCATAGCTAGTGTCTTTGTTAGGGTTTTACTGCTGTAAACAGACAGCCTTACCATTTTATATAAAGAAACTTTAGTTGGGCTTACAGGTTCTGGGGTTCAGTCCCTTTTCATTATTGCAGCATCCAGGCAGGCAGGGCCTCTTCTCTCTGGAAGAGAAGAGAAATCTGGATCTTGTTCAGAAGGCAACCTTGTTCAACATCTTGTTAGAAGTCTGAGTCAAACTGACCAAATTTCAGCATGCAATGAAACCTCAAAGCTCTACCTCCATGCTGATATACTTCCTCTAATAAGGCTACACCTCTTGCAATAAGGCTACATGTCCTAATAGTGTCTCTTACTATGGGCCAAAGCTTATTCAAAGTATCACAGCTGGTAAAGATTTTTGTCCCTTTCTATAAGTGACCAGTACATTTGATTGATGTTGCCTTTTATTAAATAGAGGCTTTCAAATTCCATGAGGTCTTATGTGCCAACTTTTGGTGTATATTCATATCCTACTTAAGTTCTATTAATAAAGGGTTTTACTCTGGCTACAAGTTAAAACGTATTTTGTACTTTCTCTTCTAACATATTCCAGGTTTGAAGTAGTATGCTGAGAGTCGCTGATCTATTTGAAGTTGAGTTTTCTTAATGTTTAGTTATAAGAATTTAGTTTCATCTTTCCTCTATGAAATCTTTGTGGAAATATGCCCAATCTTACTGCATCCATTTGTTAAACATGATATTTTACCTACAATGTATATTTTGTGCTTCATTGTCAAAACTTATGTGGCTATAACCACATGGGCTTATTTCTGGATCCTCAATTCCTTTGCAACAACTAATTTATCTGTAGAAGGCAAGGAAGCTTTAAGATGATGACGATGGTTCTGTCCCTGAAATCTTGTCCACAGAGCATCAGGAATAGGATTGCTTCCTTCCTAATCTGGCCTGGCATGTCCTGACCCACATAGCCTTATGAACTGCACCTCTGCTACACTTAAAGTAGTCATGTAACCTGGAGGTCAGGTTGCAGGTCTTTGTCTACCATGGTATGTCTCACAAGCACCTGGAATTCCTCACCATTCAAATGGAAGCATTCTTGGCACCTTTGTACTAATCAGCAATGTACATTAACTCTGAAACCCCTACCCAATACCCAAGGTTTATATAGCCCTTGTTACCATTAAGAAAGGAGAGCTGTTTCCCTGAAAACTGTGTCCAGAGAAAACTTTTCCTCCAGCACTCATGCTGACCAAGATCCTATCTAACCCAGGTGTTGTGCTAAGCTTCATTCCTTCCAGACCAACCTGGTGTCCAACAGTGCCTGGATATCCTGAGGTGAAAAGCATACCCTGAGAAGCATGTCTGTTTTTACTTAAATACCACACTCTTTGTAGGAGTATAGCTTTGTAGTGTAACTTGAAATGCGGGTTGGTGATACCTCCAGCAATATCAGTGTTGAGTTACCTTTTCAAGTTCTTGCTCACTGGGAATATGCTGATAACTTCATATATTACAGGATAACTCTGCTGTTTTTATTTACCTTGCAGAACTCAGACTTTGAGAATATGATATATTTCCTATGTGGCTCTTTCCTACTGTTCTTTGACAAATGCATTAGTTGTTGACAGTCATTGATATATTTGTTATTATAATTGTTTGACTTTTAAAGAATATATAAAATAATATAAAATCACAAAGAATGAAACATAATACTAGATTCTTTTATTCATTTTAATTCTTCTGTGCCCAACATATTTTTGTTTCTCTACTTCATTGAATTTTACTGCTACATAGTTTTCTAATGTATAAATTTACCACACTTTGCTTATTAAGTTATCAAATAACATATATATTGCTTCCTAATTAAACAATTATAAATAAAGTTACTGCTCTGTACATGTTTCTATGTAGATAAATATCTCATTTCTTTATGGTAAATTGAAGCATTATCCATGAAAAAGTAAGATTTAAATTTTTATATGCTCCCATCTTTTCCAGAGCTACTTTTTGTTAGAATCATAGATCTAATCATAAAGGAATACTTACACTATGAAGAAGATTTAGCATTACACAAGAGAAAAAGGAATATTAGAGAATAGTAGAGAATAGCTTGATTGCAATCACCTTCTAAAAACACAAAATAAGGGACTTTCAAGAGTCAGAGAAAAACTGAGGTGAACCTTTAATAGAGTATGTGACCATTAGACTATTACTCAAAACTGTTTAGTTATTGTTCTTTAATGAGGAAATGAGCAGTAGGTCTACAGAGAATGTTTTGTGCAATCTTTTCCAGCACCATTGAATTTTAACTGTAATTGTTTACAGAAGAGAAATTGAAAAAAAAGAATTTTCTGATATGTTAATGATTGGATGTTTCAAACTTATAAAAGAGAGAAGGGAAGTGGAAATGTACTTGTTCTGAAATACATGTATAAAGGTTGTCAGGTATTACCTAACAACAAAGACTTGTCAGAATGAAAACCTTTATGGATTAATAAACAAACCTTTAATTTTTTAAAAGTATGGCAATGGATCAGGTGATGAATTAGAAATAAACACTTGAAGCTATTCAGTAATATAACAGAGACAGCTTGCATTTAACTATATTTTATACATTGAAATATTTAAGTCACATTTATTTAAATATTTATTTAAATATTAAATATTTAAATTACTTAGAATGTTTAGATTATTTAAGTCACATAATTATAAAGGTGTGCATTTTTTGTTCCTTCCTAGTATTGCAAAGTCTCCTACCTGATAGGCACTGAGCTGATTAGTAGAAATTAATAGACATTTTTTGCCCTCATAAACCCTCACAAACCCTTATAAATATTTAAGAACACTTTGTGTTTTGATTTTCAACAAGCTGTCTTTCACAACTTTTATTCACTGAGGTTGAACATCCTACATAGATTTCAAAATAGGAAATCAGAAATGACAAGAAGTAGAGAGACTGGAGAATTAAATTTTCCATGCATCCAGGTTTCCAGGCAATATTAAATCCACTCTTTCCCATCTGTTTGAGTTCCTATGATTATGCTATAGACCTAATACAGGCTATGAGTTTGTGGATGGTAACAAGTTTCATTAACTGTCTATTACTATCAAATAATGCCAAGCTATTTTAATTACTGTGGTAATATTATACATTTAATACCACAAAGGCTTCACTTATTATTTTCATACAAAAATATAAACTGTTATTGTTGTATTTTCTCTTTAAACTTAGTTGACAGATCCCAAGTGATAGGATAAAGTTAATTTATTAATTTTTAAAGAACTATCCTTAACTATAGAGGAATCAACTTATATCAACATGTTTTAATTTGATCACTGTTTTTAGTCAGGTAAGTTTCCCTTCTTCTTTGTATGTTACTTGTCCATTTTATCTCATTGCAATGACCAGATTGATGTTAAATATACTATTGGTGTTTGAAAGAACCTTTGTTTGTAATGTTACTATAAGAGTCTATATCATTCAAACAATAAACAAGATATTATATCTCAAGAAAATCTCCTTAGTTACTACTAATTACTTGACATAAGTTAATTATGCATGTCTTGTTCTAGGAAAGCATTCAAAGGACTCTGCAAACATATTATCAGGCATGAGCCCTTTGTGAAGGCAAACGGCCTTGTTTTCTTGAGCGTCAGTCAACGTGTCTTTGACTTCTCTGAACTAAGCTCTCTAGCCAGGGCATTCCTGTAGGCATTGATGCCTTTCAGAATCTCTCCAACTTCCTTAATGAAATAACAGCAGAGTAGGGATTACAGTCCATCCCTGACCAGCAAGACAGTCTGAGATTCCATTTCTCTCTCACTCTGAAAATGCTGAATGAATTAGTACAATGGAGAGATGTCGTGTGGGAACTACTGTGTTTTGAATTTCCTTTTTATTTTTTATTTTATTTTTATGTTTTACTTTCATTGGCATGTGGTATGTAATACTTATATTTCACTACTACTTACTTTTATTTCAATGCTATATTGAATTTAATATTTCTATTTCAAAATGCACCTGTCACATATCATTAGACTGGTAAATCTTCATGAACTTAAAACATTGTTCTGACATCCAAATCAATAGATAAAGCATTGGTAGCACTGCATGAGATTTCCACCATCCTCACAGCAACCACTATTTGACTCACAGTAGTTACAAGAGTATTCATGCCTCTTATAATCTCTCCTTAGCATATTTCCCAAGAATTAGGTATATTTTTTGTGTAGTTGTATAATACTAATACCTATGTTATATCAAATAAATACATTTGTTTTTGTAACATTCAGTTGAGGATGGGTGCACATATACGCAAATGTGGATACATATAAAAACATACAAATTGAACTGTATGTGTTTATAAATATCATATACATTGTGGATATCCATACCAATTTTTCCAGTCTATAGTTGATGAAAAATTCAGTAATTTCCAACTTTTAGCTGCTGTGAAGTTATGGTGAACGTTACAATGCACATTTTAAATGAAAATGTGTGCTCATTTGCATTGGATGTATAGGGACCACAATGTTTGTGTCATAGTGCAAGTATATGCTTAGTCTTAGCAAGCATTGTAAATGACTTCCTTTGAAATTGAGTTATGTTCCATAAAGACAAGAATTATTGTCCAGGCCTTCCTTCCTGTTTTACGTGTCATGACTTTTTCTAACAGCCTTCCTCCCAATTGCATACAATTCATTTCTGCTAAGCCAGGTTCACAGTTCTAGAGTTTTAAAACAGTTCTAGAGCTTCATTTGCATTGCCTCCCATATCATTGTAGATTTTTCTTATATTGCTGTGATTGTATGTCTACATAAGGAATTTACCTTCTCTTCCACTAATATGGTATCAACAGAAAGTATTCTATATTGAACAATAGCAATGAGATAAGAAAACGTTAGTGTATCATGAATCATATACTCTTGTTTGGTTTAAAAAATATCATCTACTCATAACTCAGAATATTTTGTACCTCTGGTTTTGCTAGTTGGTAGTCACTAAGCCTCATTCAGAGCACAGTCTGCTAGATAAACTACAAAATTATGTGCTGGGTTGTATTCCTACAGATTAGGGCAAGAAAAACAAACTCTAAATAGCAGCTACTTGATCCTTCCTGAAATTCAAGTAGGAAAAAAGGTGTTGGAGAGCATGTAATGAGGGGCCAGCTTGTTGGAAACCACCTTGTATCATGTTCAGAAGAAGCATATCCAGGCATATGGGTAAAAACACTGCAGAGGCAAGGAGTAAAATTTTAAACCATTAAGCAGTGAATTTAAGTAATTGCAACTCAAATTATTTTTAATTCAACTTTCCTCAATCCATATCTTAGTAAGAAAAAAACTAAAGAAAATAGTTTGCCCTAGTAATTCAATATGTATAGAACATAAAACTTTATGAAGCACTTGATCTCAGACACAGGATATAAAGCAGCTGAAGCCAATTTTAAGAAAATGAGAGTGAATGAAACACTTCAGAATCCTTACATTATGTAAGACTCTAGCCATGGGAACTCAAAGATCAAGTGTCTATGCAACAAAGACTTTCAGAATAGAGGAGAGGGCTAGATGAATAGTAGAAATTAAGGTTGCATTCCTCCATATTTTATGTCTTGGGGAGAATAATATTAGGTCTGATGTCATATACTTAGAATAAAACTGAAATATTTTCACCTATTTCATTTCAGGTTGCTCATGTAAACTGGAAAGACTGTAGTCTCCGTAATCCTTGCAGTTATTCTACCACTGTATTGTTAAGAGAGGTAAGTCATAGGTTGTATCAGAATTAATGTATACATCCATGAAACAGTTGACATTGGTCTGTTTCCCATTTAGGATAAATATAAATAACTCTTTTCTCAAAATTCAAGTGAAGGATTTTGCATGGGCATAAATTTTATTTCTTATATGAATATACATTATAAAATATGGAAGGATCTAACATTGTAAAGGCTACAATCAATTTATCTTAAATGACATTTTGAAATGTGGATATTACTGAATGAAAACAAACTGGTGATTGCCAGGATCTGTGAGTACGGAAGTGCAGAAATGGGAATAATCTTGGTGAGTGGAACCATTAAGAATCTTGATTGCATTGTAGAACGGGTTAAACTTAAATAAGCTCTTACTAACATACTTAGAGCTGAATATGGAGGAGAATTAAATTTTAAAATGTGTGCAAATTTTATACCCTGTGAATAAATAAATGAATGCCTTCACAAATATAGACCACTAAAAAATGTCAAATACATCAGACATACTCTGGAGATGTACCTTACTAGCACATGTCCCTTCCATTGAGAATAAAATCCTTCTGGCAGATATTTCATTGCTGTGCTGAGAATTAGTATTAAAAGAACTGTTATTAGTAGTTACCACTACTGTGTTTTTTTTTTTTTTTTTTTTTTTTTTTTTTTTTTTTGTCTCCTGAGTTTTTTTGTTTCTTTGTTTAAATTTTTTATTCGATATATTTTTTATTTACATTTCAAATGATTTCCCCTTTTCTAGCCCCCCCACTCCCCAAAAGTCCTGTAAGCCCCCTTCTCTCCCCCTGTCCTCCCACCCACCCCTTCCCACTTCCCCGTTCTGGTTTTGCTGAATACTGCTTCACTGAGTCTTTCCAGAACAAGGGGCCACTCTTCCTTTCTTCTTGTACCTCATTTGATGTGTAGATTATGTTTTGGGTATTCCAGTTTTCTAGGTTAATATCCACTTATTAGTGAGTACATACTATGATTCACCTTTCACTCAAGGTAACCTTGAGTCTGGGTTACCTCACTTAGTATGATGTTCTCTAGCTCCATCCATTTGCCTAAGAATTTCATGAATTCATTGTTTCTAATGGCTGAATAGTACTCCATTGTGTAGATATACCATATTTTTGCATCCACTCTTCTGTTGAGGGATACCTGGGTTCTTTCAACTTCATTAGTTATTAGGGAAATGCAAATCAAAACAACCCTGAGATTTCACCTTACACCAGCAGTCAGAATGGCTAAGATTAAAAATTCAGGAGACAACAGGTGTTGGAGAGGGTGTGGAGAAAGAGGAACACTCCTCCACTGCTGGTGGGGTTGCAAATTGGTACAACCACTCTGGAAATCAGTCTGGCGGTTCCTCCGAAAACTGGGCACCTCACTTCCAGAAGATCCTACTGTGGTATTTTTATCTTATGTATCATCATATAGAACTTGACTCAATGAGACACAGTATATCCAGGTTCATCTTATAAACCAACTTTACAGAATTTGAAACTTGGTGATTACTACTTGGTTTTTTTTTTTTTTTCGTTGTTGTTGTTTTTTTATCAAGGGGATGAATAAATTAATGCTTTAGGCTTGTTAAATTATGTTTAGAAACAAGATTTTTGATATTTAGACATATTAATCATCACATCTAATCTAGTATCCCCATCTGTTCCCCCACCATCATATCCTTAAGATAGCAATGGTGGTTCTAACTCCAAAAAACTCTCTCCAAGAATACAGGTTGATATATGCACCCGCCTCCCTCCAGTCAATGAATTAAGAAGCATGCACAGGCAGTAAAAGAACACTGATGAGAAGTCCTGCTAATGCTAAAAAAGTTAATGGTCCTTTTCGTCAAAGGCTGGATAATCAGGAAATTATTCCTCCCTGTAATTGATAACAATTATTATAATTCCATAGAGATTTACTGAAATTAGTAGGATCAAATTCCTCTATCATGTTGAACAGCAATTCTCAAAACCTAAATGATAAAATATAAGTATGAGATCAGAATGTAGCAATGTTTTCTATCACCAATTGTTTAGAAAATGAACATGCAGATTATACTAGGCTCACATTGCTTACTTGGATATTTAAAACCACTTAAAAATTCAGTACTTACAAATTATCTATAAATACATTAAACTCTCAGAGAACCTGAAATATTAATTGCTGGCTGGGGATTTCATCGGGCAAACAAATTATGCAGACAGAATAATGTGTGTCCTTGTTTGCTGTATTTCCCCAGGAGGTAAAACAATAAATTCCAAACCTTAAAGTCACCAGATTTATTTATCTTCTACAATAAGTACTTTTTCTCCCCAATCTACAATGAGCCCACATGAAGTATACAAAATAAAGTGTTTAGGAGTATGTTGTTTTAAACAAGAGAAAACTTTCCTCATTAGAATTAGAATATTATGGTACAATGATCTAGAATGGGTCTAGAATGGAAAAAACAATGCTTTTCATCTGCTGAATTTCTGCTGTGGCAAGCAGAGTGAGTTTCCAATCCATTTCTTTGTCAGTGCTTTCTAGAGAGATATTTTGAGCACACATTGTAAACAGAGTGTCTTCAAAAGAGTCAAAGCCTCTGAGGCAAATGAGGTATAAATGATCAACAGAGAAGGAAAGGAAACTAGGTTTCTAGGTCCCTGGACCTCCAATGGTGAATATACAAACTGTAATTAAAACACATTTTTTCCAGCTATGTTCCTCATTGTTGTTTCAAATGAAAACTTATTTCATTCTAATAATGACAGTTTACACCAAAGTTATCTGTTAATTTGATGGATTGACAGATTAGATGGATTAACTATTAGACAGGATTCTCTAGAGTCACAGAATGTATGGGTATGGGTAGTCTCTATATAGTTAGGGAATTTATCAATGACTTACAGCTTGTAGTCCAACTCCCCAACAATGGTCAGCAGCAGCTGTGGATGGAAGTCCAAGGATCTAGCATTTGCTCAGTCCCATGAGGCAAACAGGCAAGGAAGAATGAGCGAGTCTTCCTTCTTCCAATGTCATTATGTAGGTGTACAGCAGATGATGTGGCCCAGATTAAATGTGTGTGCCACCATGTCTTTAATCCCAGATGACCTTGGACTTGGAGATCTCCGTGTCTTAATCTTCTGGAATTCATAGCCACTATGCTTCAAGAGCTCCATGCCAAGATCCAGGTCACAAACTTGTGTCTCTGAGCCTCCAGCTTAGGATCATATGTGAGCCTTTCCATTCTTGATTGTAGTTCATTCCAGTTATAGTCAAGTTGACATCCAGGAATAGCCACTGTAGCTACTGAATTTTTTTATGGGTTTAAATACAAAGTAAGCATTTTTAGTCTGTTTTGGACTAAGGACTACTACTACTTAAAAAAAAAAAAAACCAAATAAAGGTTTAAGGATTAGACAGACAAATTACAAAGAACATAAAGAAAGGCATTAAAAATTTAAAATTAAATGTAGCATCATGAGTAGTGACGCTATGCTACTAATAGGTCTGCTATTTTAATCCAAACTGGTTTGGGCAAGTTATTCAACATATACATCAGCTGCTCATTTGTGAAGGTTGCTTTTGTCTGCAGACTTGAGGCAGTGTTGGGAGCAATTGCCTTCATCAGATTGGCCTGTGGATATGATCGTGGCACTTTTTTCATATAACTTGATATATATTTATTAATGTGGAATTTTTATATTAATTCATATATTAATTGATTCAATTGATTAATGTGGGAGAGCAAAGCCCATATTACCCTTGTACATATGGACCTAGACTATATGAAAAGCAAGTTGAGTAAGCCACATACTGCAAACCAGTAAGTAGACTTCCATCATGGTCTTTGCCTGTTTCTGCTCCCAACTTCACAAGGGGTCAGGATATATAGCCTAAGCCATTCCTTACCAAGTGTTTTGAGATCAGTGTTTTGTCCTAGCCAAGAACAGCTAACTAGAACAGAAATCTGGACTACAGAGTATGATAGTGCTGTGATGGGAACATTGTGGAAGCATTTGCAATGTAGAATTAGAAAATCTATTAAGTGCTAAGAGCTTAATAAGCTATTGCAGTGACATGGAAGATATATGAATATAGAGAGAGGATGTAGTAAAAAATATTAAAAAAATAAAAACATAGTCTTCCAAGATGAAGAGAGATATCATTTGAGATGTAAACGAATGGAATGATTATTTTAAAAAAAATGTTTAACCACCTTAAGAAAAGAAAGAAAGCATACACACAGCCTTTATATTTTAAATATGTCTTAGGCAGGACAATAGCTGAGCAACTGCCTGTTTCCATGATGTTATAATCCGCTTCCTAATTATAACCCTGAATTATCACTTATGTTTCATTGTTCCATCTGGACTGTTCTTAGCTCCAATTGACTGGCCCATAGGGCCACATTTTCTTAACTCCTACCCCATGGTGGTGCTCTCTCTCTCTCTCTCTCTCTCTCTCTCTCTCTCTCTCTCTCTCTCTCTCTCTCTCTTTCCCCTTTGCATGCTCTTCCTCTTGCATGGCTCTTCCCCTCTCTTGTCAACATCTCAAGCCTGAGAAACCTAAACAATTACCTAGCTCTTTCCTCCACAGCTATCTTTATTCACCAGTCAGAATTAACTTGGGAACAGCTTAGGCTTCCTTGGGCAGCAAGAAAGGACAGCACTTAGCATTACAATAAACAGTAAAAGACAAAACCTCAGCCAGGGGTGCTGGTGATTAAGTGGTGTTTCTGAAGGAAGTTAGAACTCCATGTGGATTTGAATCTGTGGAAGTGAAAGTTTTGCTTTGCTGGAATAATAGGTACTGGTTAACTGTCACTAAAAGGAGCTGTGATTTAAAAGGCACTAGCATCATTGAGGTTACATCTGTTAGTGTACAGGCAATTCTAATGGCCTGCTACTAGGACCTAGTAGCAGCTCATGTCATGACCTGCTGCCATTACCAGGTGTGACAGATGTGTGCAGCGGACCCACCCACCACCCCAGCTCCCTCTCTGTTCATGGTATTCTCTCTCTTTGTTCTCTGTGGGCACCTCAAATTTCTCCTTCTCTGCCCCATCTCTCTGCCCTCGTGGCTCTGCTCCCTGTCTGTCTGCCTGCCTATATGTCCATTTGTCTGCCTTTGCCCCTTCCCTCTTCTTAAGTACTTTTGACTTCCTACTTTTACACCAGATCAGTTGCATGTCATAATTTCTCAGAGGTCCACCTTGACCTGGGCCCACCAAAGATACGCCTCAGGGTGCATTATATTTGATAACAGCATCTTTTAGGAAGTATTTATTCAGGGTCATTACTACAAAGGCACACTTTAGAGGGGCTGAGACTACAACTAACCTGATACCTGATCTTGCTAATGTGTAAATATTGCCCACATGCTACAGGTTTGGGGGAAGGGGACAAAAAGGCTCCAAGATTGAAAGAGTCATAGAGAACCAGAGGCTATCTATAATGAAGGTCATAAGGGGCCATTGGTGAAGGGACCACAGTTGCACAGGAAAACCCAACATTGAAGAGACCATGCGCAATAGCTGAGACTTTGTACCCTATTGGTAAAAGTAAAGCCTCCATTGCAATGGAGACCCAGCATATTGGACATGACAAGACTGTGCAAGATCAGAAGCATGTGTGGAAGCAAGGAGGATCCTAGGAGATAAGTTGTGTGTTGTAGATGGCAAAGCTAGTGAGTTGGGGCTACCCAAGCCCTACCAATTATTACGATCATTAATGAGTCTCAGAAATTGGTCTACTTACACAGTTGGATTTTGGTTTTGTTTAAATTAATTGTCTTAGTCAGGATTTCTATTCCTGCACAAATATCATGACCAAGTTGGAAAAGAAAGGGTTTATTCAGATTCTGCCTTCCACATTGCTGTTGATCACCAAAGGAAGTTGAAACTGGAACTCAAGCAGGTCAGGAAGCAGGAGCTGATGCAGAGGCCAGGGAGGTATTTTTCTTACTAGTTTGCTGTCTGTGCCTTGCTCAGCTTGCTTTCTTATAGAACCCAGGACTACCAGCCCAGGGATGGCACCCCCCCACAATAGGCCCTCCCCTCCTGATCACTAATTGAGAAAATGCCTAACAGCTAGCTTTCATGGAGGCATTTCCTCAACTGAAGCTCTTTTCTCTGTGATAACTCCAGCCTGTGTCAAGTTGATACACAAAACCAGGCAGTACAGTAACTATTATTTTTCCAGAATCATTCCTCTTTGGAATAAAAGAATATATAGGATAATTTTTACTGGTTCTCACACATAAAAAATGTAATTTATTTATTTATTTATTTATTTATTTATCTATCTATTTATTTATTCTCACATTAAATACATCTCAACAACAGCTTCCACTCCTTCCAGCATCCCCTGGCATCCTCCCTTGACCAGAGATACTCCATTTTTCTTCAGAATCTTCAGAAAAGCACAGGCCTCTCAATAATATTAACCAAACTAGGCATAACAAGTTTAGAGACTAGGCACAATCCCTTATATCAAGCCTGTATCAGGCAACGCAATAGGAGGGACAAGGTCGCACAAGCAGGCAAAAGAGTCAGAGACACTCTGACTCCTTTTGTTAGGAGTCCAAAAATAAAGAAAAATCCCCAAGCTTAGGAACAGCAGCATGTGTGCAGAGGACCTAGTGCAGAGCCATGCATGCTCCATAGTTACTGCTTCAGTCTCTGTGAACCCCTAAGAGCCCTGCTTATAAGATCTTTTGGGGCGGGGTGCTCTCCTGATGTCTTAGATCCCTACGGCTCTTTCCCCCTCCTCATCTGAAGAGACCTCTGAGCTCCTACTACTACTTGGGTGTAGTTTTTATATGCTTCCTTCAGTTGCAGGAGGAAGCCTCTGGGATAGGCACTGATCCTATGAGTATAGCAGAATGAAGTTAGGAATCATTTTGTTGACTTTTTTTTTCATCAGTTGTGATTTGTTCTGCCCTAGGCCTCTAAGACATCCAGCTTCTTATTCCTGGCCATATAAGCAGTGTTGGACATGGGTTCCCTTTCACGGAGGGAACCTCAGGTTAGAGCAGTTATCGTTTGTACATTCCCACAAGCTCTAAGCCACCATTGCACCAGGCATTTTGCAGGTAGGGCAAAAAGATACTGAATTTGTAAGTTGTAGCTTTTAAAGGACTTTGGGACTTTCAAAGTTATATTGTATTGTGATATTAATATGATATTTTGGAGATTACACAAGAAAGAAAAAGTTATATGATAGTGATGTGTCTGTCAAGTTTATAGTGAGTCAATCATATGGTTAGTTTCTGTATAAACTAGACACAAAACAGACACCCAAGAAAGGAGAAATTGAATCCAGGAGTTGCTGCTATCTTATTTGCCTGTTGGCATGTGAGCAGGTCCAAGTGATATTATTCAGGTAACCCTGTGTTGTATAAGAAAACAAAGCAAGCTATGGAGAGAAGCTAGAAAACCACTTTTTACCATGGTTCCTGCCTCTGTTCCTGTTCTGACTTCCTTCAATGACAAACTCTGATTAGAATCAATACATAACCTCAATAAACCCTGAACTCCCCTAGTGCACTTTGGCCCAGATTTTGTTACAGAAACAGACAGCAAACAAAGGTTTTTCTCAACTCAAAATGCTGTTTCTATGTAATAACAGAGGTGAGCCTAGAAGCTAGGTAAGGTGAACCTATAGCATATAGCATAAGACAAAAGGGTTCTCCTTCAGGGCAGAGAATTTAAAATAATAGGTAGTGCTCCCTAGGAAGACTTCTGTGATGTGGTGGACAACGATTTAATTATAGTCAGTCATCTGTAAACGCTGTACAAAAGAAAGTCTAAATTTGATTTTAAGAACCAATATGCTGCAAAACTGACACTGAATATTCAGGAATCCGTGGATTGATTCCCTTTTCCCATTTTTATTGCTGATACTCAAGAGGGGGCTATTTTATCCACATCCGCAGGGACATTTGATAATATGCAGGCTGGCACGAGTAGAGAGACAATGTTAACCTCTAATATGCAGGATCCAGACATCACAGCTCATGGTAAAACTGCAAGAGTGAAATATCAGTAATGCTGGTATTGAAAAAAAACACTTCTCTATGCCAAGGCACATTTTTAATCAGCTATGTTCTCAAGGAAGCAGGTTCTGTTTAAAGAATGATGCAATAACATTTATGTTTTCCAGAATTGTCTCCAAATTCTACCAGGAATTCTAATTTGGAAGACATGTGTTCATCCTAATATTCTGTATCTTCATCAACTCTCACACAGCTAATCATGATGCCTCGTTGAAGAGAAAGGTCATCATATCATTATTTTACCTAGAAAATCTGCAGCTCTACTGACTTCATGTGATACTGAAGAGGAGAGTATGTATACAAGCCAGCTTAATAATAACTATTGCCTTCAACACTTAGCATAGGGATGTTTTGTGGGTTGTTCTCAGCCAGATACCATATTAGACTAGCACCCTGTTGCTAGGAGCAGAGACATATTACCAGCAAGGAAGTGTGAGATATGGTCTGACAAGGAGGTGCTAATAACTCTGCTGAAACTCCAAATTATTCCCTTTTCTCTATGCCCAAAGGGGAGAAGAGTGAGGGAAACAGGTGTTAAAAGAATTCAGTGTGAAGCCAAAGCCTGTAGGAAAGCCAAGACAATATGTGCTAACGGACAGCAACTGACACAGTGGAAGGGAAATGGACTTAGAATTTTATAGAGCAGTTAAGATTAAGAACTGTTATATGTGTTTAGACAAGGGTTGCTTTTCTGAGAATGGGAGACACTTCCAAGAGGATTTTAAAAATTCCTAAGACAGAGGTGGTACAAATTAGCATCATCTGGGAATCTGAAATTGTTACCGGTCCAAAACTTTACAGTAGCTAGTTAACATTAAATTTTGAGATAGGTACAGATTGTCTGGACTTTGCAACTGGTTTATGTTAATTCCAAGACATAGCTGTGGATAAGAACCACTGTTCTGAATATTACTTTTCTCCATAAGGCAAAGTAATTAGACATTAAGATGATTAAGTATTTTAGTGATAGAACTCGGGCTTACTAAATTTGACTAACTTGTTCGCAGCTGTGGCTCTTATTACGTTTTTTTTTACATGGAAATATTTCTGATAAATATTTCTGATAACTATTTACATGGAAAATATTTCTGATAAAATTGAAGAAATATATAGAAAAACATGTTAAAATTGAAGATTACCATGGACAATTATACAGAATGGTAGGTATAAAAAGAAATCTAAGTTGAATGAAAGTGGAATTATAAATATTTTCAAGTAAAATTGAAGATTTACATGGAAAATATTTCTGATAAAATTCAAGAAATATAAATTTCTATGAAATTGATTATTTCATGGAAAATTATACAGATAAAATAGTAGACATTAAAAAACCTTTCTAAATTAATTTAAGGTGGAATTAAAATCATTTTGTGATAAAATCAGAGATTTACATGGAAAACATTTCTGATAAAATAGAAGAAATATATAGAAAAACTTGTTAAAACTGAAGATTATTTTGAAAAATAATGCAGATAAAATGATAGACATAAAAAACATTACTAAATTAATTGAAAAAAGAAGTACAAGCATTTTCTGATAAAAACTAAAGATTTACATGAAAATATTTCTGACCCTGGGAAGATCTCATATAGGCCCAAAGAGAACACAAGTGCCAGGCTAGACTACTATACCCAGCAAAACTCTCAATCACCATAGACGGAGAAACCAATGTATTCCATGATAAAAACAAATTTACACAATATCTTCCCACAAATCCAGCCCCACAAAGGATAATAAATGGAAAACGCCAACACAAGGAGAGAAACTACACCCTAGAAAAAGTGAGAAAGTAATCATCTTTCAACAAACCCAAAAGAAGATATCCACACAAAAATAAAAATAACATCAAAATAACAGGAAACAACAATCACTATTCCTTAATATCTCTTAACATCAATGGACTCAATGCCCCAGCTTAAAAAAAAATTCCATAGACTAACTGGCTTTTATTACTATTATTATTATTAGTTATTTTTTATATTCAGGTTTTATTTCTTATAATGTTATACAATTTGAAGTTTAAGTAAAGACTAGTATGTTGTGGTGGAAGTTTTCCTTAAGCAATTCTCATAAATATTCATTGCCTTATCTCAGAATATTGGAAACAGAGGCAGGCAGATTTCTGTGACTTCGAGGTGGGACTCATCTATGAATTTCTTTTTTCAACAGGCAAGAATACATAGTGAGACCCTGTCTCAAAAGCCATCTTAATAAAGAAAAAATGTGGAATTTGAAAAGCTCCTCAACAACTCGATTCTGAGGATGGGGAGGAAACTCAGTAGGTACAGTAACTTATTGCAAAAAAACAAAGACATGAGTTCTAATCTCCAGAACGCACACAAGCAAGCATCTATAATGGGAAATGTATGACTGAGACTGGAGATCTTCAGAAGCTCATGGACTCCCTGTACTTACACAGCATAAAAATATCACCCCATTCTCAAACAGTGAAAAAAAATGAGAAGTGCACCAAAATTTGTTTTTTGACTTCTCACATGTACCCCTATGGCATACAGGCACCTGCATACAATGACACAGAAACACGGGCACAATAAGAGGTTCTATCGTACCCAGAACCCAACAATAGTAAACACCTTGGTTTTTTTCTTTGTTTTCTTTATCTACATTTCAAATGCTATCGCCTTTCCTGGTTTCTTCTCAAAAAAAAAAAAAAAAAAAACACCCTATTCCATCCCTGCTCCCTCTAATCACCAACACACCCATTCCCTCTACCCTGTCCTGACATTCCCCTATATTGGGGGATAGAGTATTCTCAGTACCAAGGGCCTCTTCTCCTTTTGATGACCAACAAAGACATCCTCTGCTTGAGCTTCATGTGTTCTGTGAATTGTGTCTTGGGTATTCCTACCTTCTGGGCTAATATCCACTTATCAGTGAGTGCACACCATGTGTGTTCTTTTATGATTGGGTTACCTCACTCAGGATGCTATTTTCTAGTTCCATTCATTTGCCTAAGAATTTCATGAAGTCATTGTTTTAAATAGCTGAGTAGTATTCCATCGTGTAAATATACCACATTTTCTGTATCCATTCCTCTGTTGAGGGACACCTGGGTTCTTTCTAGCCTCTGGCTATTATAACTAAGGATGCTATGAACATACTGGAGCATATGTCTTTATTACATGTTGGAGAACCTTCTGTGTATATGCCCAGGAGTGGTATAGCTGAGTCCTCTAGTAGCACAATGTCCTATTTTCTGAGGAACCACCAAACTGATTTCCAAAGTGGTTGAACCAGCATGAAATCCCACCAGCAGTAGAGAAGCTGTTCTCTTTCTCCACATCCTCATTAGAACCTGCTGTCTCCTGAGTTTTTGATCTTAGCCTTTCTGATTGGTGTGAGGTGAAATTTCAGGGTTGTTCTGATTTGCATTTCCCAGATGACCAAGGATGTTGAACATTTCTTTAGATGCTTCTCAGCCCTTCAGTATTTCTCAGTTGAGAATTCTTTCTTTAGCTCTGTACCCCAATTTTTATTAGGTATATTTTTTTATTTACACTTTAAACATTGTCCCGTTTCCTGGTCCCCCCATCCTAAAAATTCCTTAAGCCATCTGCCCTTCCCCAATCAACCCACCCCACTTCCCTGTCCTGGTAATCCTCTACACTATGGTATCAAGTCTTTCCAGGACCAAGGGCCTCTCCCCCATTTGGTGCCCAACAAGATCATCCTCTGCTGCCAATGTGTCTGGGTCCATGGATAACTCCAAATGTACTCTTTGGTTGATCGGTTTGTCCCTGGGAGCTCTGGGAATTCTTAGTGACTCATATTGTTGTTCCTCCTATGGCACTTCAAACCCCTTCAGCTCCTTTGGTCCTTTCTCTGTCTCATCCATTGGGGACCCTGTGCTCAGTTTAAAGTCTGGCTGAGAGTTTCCCCCTCTGTATTTGTCATACACTAGCAGAGCCTCCCAGGTGACTCCTGCTATATCCTACTCCTGTCAGCAAGCACTTGTGGGCATCCACAATAATGTCTGGGTTTTGTAATTGTATATGGGATGGATTCCTAGATGGAGTAGTATCTGGATGGTCTTTCCTTTATACTCTGCTCCACACTTTGTCTCTGTATCTCTTTCTGTGGGTATTCTGTTCCTCCTTCTAAGAAGGACTAGAGTATCCATACTTTGTTCTTCCTCCTTCTTGGGCATCATTTAATAAGTGAATTGTGTCTTGGATATTCCAAGCTTTTAGGCTAATGTCCACTTATCAGTGAGTGTATACCATCAGTGTTCTTTTGTCATTGGGTTACCTCACTCAGGATGATGTTCTCCAGTTCCATCCACTTGTTTAAGAATTTCATGAATTCATTGTTTTTAATGGCTGAATAGTACTCCATTGTGTATATTTACCACATTTTCTGTATCCATTCCTCTGTTGAGGGACATCTGGGTTCTTTCCAGCTTCTGGCTATTATAAATAGGGCTGCTATGAACATAGTGGAGCATGTGTCTTTCCAATTTGAATCCCTTAAACCTCCAATTGTTGTCTGATTGCTCTAGCTGGAACGTCAAGTACTGTATTGAATAGATAAGGAGAGAGAAGGCAACCTTGTCTAATCCCTGATTTTAGTGGGATTGCTACAAGTTTCTCTGCATTTAGTTTGATGTTGGCTACTGGTTTGCTGTATATTGCTTTTACTATGTTTAGGTATGGGCCTTGAATTCCTGATGTTTCCAAGACTTTCAACATGAAGGGATGCTGAATTTTGTCAAATGCTTTTTCAGCATCTTTTGAAATGACCATATTTTTTTTGGTTGGTTTGTTTATGTAGTGGATTACTTTGATGGATTTCCATATATTGAACTATTCCTGCATCACTGGGATGAAGCCTATTGATTGTGGTGAATGGTTGTTTTGATGTGCTCTTGGATTTGGTCAGCAATAATTTTATTGAGTGTTTTTGCAACGATATTTATAAGGGAAATTGGTGTGAAGTTCTCTTTCTTTGTAGGATCTTTGTATGGCTTTGGTATCAGCAAAATTGTGATTTCATAGAATGAGTTGGGTAGTGTTCCTTCTGTTTCTATTTTGTGGAATAGTTTGAAGAGTATTGGTATTAGGTCTTCTTTGAAGGTTTCATACAATTCTGCATTCAAACCTTCTGGTCACCTGATTTTATTTTATTTATTTTTTTTTTGTTGGGAGACTTTCAATGACTACTTTTATTTCTTTAGGGGTTGTGGGACAGTTGAGATTGTTTATCTGATCCTGATTTTACTTTGCTATTTGGTAGCTTTCTAGAAAATTTTCCATTTCACACAGATTTTCCAATTGTGTTGAGTATAGGCCTTTGAAGTAGGATTTGATGACTTTTTGAATTTCCTCAGTTTCTGTTGTTATATTTGCCCTTTCAGTTCTGGTTTTGTTAATTTAGATACTGCCTCTGTACCATCTGGTTAGTTTGGCTAACTGTTAATCTATTTTATTGATTTTCTCAAAGAAACAGCTCCTGCTTTTGTTGATTCTTTGTATAGTTCTTTTTGTTTCTACATGGTTGATTTCAGCCCTGAGTTTGATGATTTCCAGTCTTCTACTCCTCTTGGGTGTTTTAGTTTCTTTTTGTTCTAGTTGTGCTGTTAAGCTGTTAGTGTATGCTCTCTCCAGTTTCTTTTAGTTTTCCTCTTTGCACTGTTTTCATTGTTTCCCATAAGTTTGGATATGTTGTGCCTTCATTTTCATTACATTCTAAAATGTCTTTGATTTCTTTCCTTTTTTCTTCTTTGACCAAGTCATCATTGAATAGATCATTGTTCAGCTTCCATATGTATGTGGGCTTTCTGTTGTTTTTGTTGCTATTGAAGACCACTCTTACTCCATAGTGATCTGAGAGGAGGCATGTGTTGAGGTCTGTTTTGTGACAGATTATATGGCCAATTTTGTAGACGGTACCATGAGGTGCTGAGAAGAAGGTATATTCTTTTGATTTATTATGAACTGTTCTATAGAAAACCTTTAAATCCATTTGGTCCATAACTTCTGTTAGTTTCACTGTGTGTCTGTTTAGTTTGTGTTTCACTAATCTGTCCATTTTTGAGAGTAGGGTTTTGAAGTCCCCCACAATTATTGTATGAGGTCCAATGTGTGCTTTGAGCTGTAATAAAGTTTCTTTTATGAAGGTGTTTGCCCTTAAATTTGGAGCATAGATGTTCAGAATTAAGAGTTCTTCTTGGTAGATTTCTCCTTTGATGAGTATGAAGTGTCCTTCTGTGTCTTTTTTGATGGCTTTTGGTTAAAAGTTAATTTTTTCCCGATATTAGAAATGCTATTCCAGCTTGTTTCCTGGGACCATTTGCTTGTAAAATTGTATTCCAGTCCTTTACTCAGAGGTAATGTTTGTAGTTGACAATGAGATTTGTTTCCTGAATGCAGCAAAATGCTGGGTCCTGTTTAAGCAAACAGTCTTTTAGTCTATGTCTTTTTATTGGGGAATTTACTCCATTGATGTTAAGAGATATTAAGGAACAGCAAATGTTGCTTCCTGTTATTTTTTATGTTATTTTTATGTTTGTGTGGTTATCTTCTTTTGGGTTTGCTGGAAAAAATATTACTTTCTTGCTTTTTCTAGAGTGTAGTTTCCCTCCTAGTATGGGTGTTTTCTGTCTATTATCTTTTGTAGGACTGGATTTGTGGAAAGATTCTGTGTCACTTTGTTTTTGTCATGGAATATCTTGGTTTCTCCATGTATGGTAATTGAGAGTTTTGCTGGGTTTAGTAGCCTGGGCTGGCATTTGTGTTCTCTTGTGGGTCTATATGAGATTGTGCCAGGATTTTCTAGCTGTCATAGTCCCTGGTGAGAAGTCTGGTGTAATTCTGATCAGTCTGCCTCTACATGTTACTTGGTATTATATTCTTACTGCTTTTAATATTCTTGCTTTGTTTAGTACATTTGGTGTTTTGATTATTATGTGATGGGAGGAATTTTTTTCCTTGTTCAATATCACTTAGAGTTCTGTAGACTTCTTGCATATTTGTGGGCATCTCTTTCTTTAGATTGGGGAAGTTTTCTTCTATAATTTTGTTGAAGATATTTATTGGCCCATTAAGTTGGAAATCTTAGTTCTCTTCTATACCTATAATCCTTAGGTTTGGTCTTCTTATTGTGTCCTAGATTTACTGGATGTTTGGGTTAGAAGCATTTTGCATTTTGTGTTTTCTTTGACTGTTGTGTCAATGTTTTCTATGGTTTATCTTCTACACCTGAGATTCTCTCTTCTATCTCTTGTATTCTACTGTTGTTGCTTACATCTATGATTCCTGATTTCTTTTCTTTATTTTCTATGTCCAGAGTCGTCTCACTTTGTAATTTCTTTATTGTTTTGTCTTCCATTTTTAGATCCTGGATTGTTTTGTTCAGTTCCTTCATTTGTTTGTTTGTGTTTTCCTGTAATTTTTTAAGGTATTTTTATCTTTCCTCTTTAAGGGCTTCTACCTGTTTACCTGTGTTCTCCTGTTTTTCTTTAAGAGAGTTATTTATGTCCTTCTTGAAGTCCTCTAACAGCATCAGGAGATGTGATTTTAAATTGAAATCTTGCTTATCTGGTGGATTGGGGGTATCTAGGACTTGCTGTTGTGGGAGAACTGGGTTTGGATGATGCCATTTCACCTTGGTTTTTGTTGGTAGTGTTCTTATGTTTGCTTTTTGCCATCTGGTTTTCTCTGTTGCTATCTGGTCTTGCTGTCTCTGACTGTAGCTTGTTTGGCCTGCAAACTTGTGTATCAGTACCCTGGGAGACCAGATATCTCTGTGTATACAGGTGTGTACGCACTCCTGGGAGACTAGCTACCTAGTGGCGATATTTGTGTATATAGCTGTGTGGCTCAAGATCAGCTCTGGGAGTAGATGGAAATGAGAAGACTCCTGTACCTGGCTGTTCCTGGGTTCTTGTGTCCTGAGGGTTTCAGACCTGTTCTGAGCAGCAGGGGTGGTCCTACCTCTACTCTCAAGCATTTCTGTCCTCCAGGAGGGATAGCTATCCCCCTGTGCCAGTTCGGTATATAGCTCTCTTGCCAAGGATGGTCTCCAGCAGCAAACAGAAGCTAGAAGGCTCCAGCCTAAGTGTTCTGTGCAGCACTCTCTGGCTTGTTTACACTCTTGGAAGGCTAGCTATCTCTTCATGTCACCTGAGTATGCCACCACCTTGTTTTTTTATATTATATTTACCTTTAATAATTATTTCTATGTGATGAGTTATATGTTAGGCTTTGCCTTATTTGATCTTGCCATTCACCTATGAAGGGGAGATTTCCCTTATGGATGTAGACAATTGCTTACACAAGGAGCACAAGCAGAATTTATAGCTGAAGATGGGTATTTACTTAAGAAACTTCTATCATAGTTTATTTATAATAAATAGAAGAGTGTACTTTAGGAGAGAGGAGAGTGTGCATCCTAGTGCAGTATCATCACATTTAAGGGCTTTCCTGGGTGATGCATATAGCTAGCAGAAGATCACAGAAGGGCTAAGTAGATGGTCCAGTCACTAAACTTCCTACTTGAAAAACATGAAGACCAGAGTAAAGACACCATAACCTGCTTACAATGTTAAGCACTGACTTCATGAATAAAATGGCCACCATGCTTAAATAAGAAAGAGCAATTAAACTCAGTGGGTCACACAAAGACAGAGAACACAAAATTAAACAGAAGGGAAGTGTGCCAGCTTGAAAGAAAGGGAAAATTAACTGAGAAGTTGTATGTATTTGTCTGGTAGTAGTGAAGCCTGGGAAAACTCTTTGGATATCTCTTGTAACATTATCTGTGGACTTAACCCTAGGATGATAGTTATGACATCAGAAAAATGTGCTACAAATTCTAAATATTTCTAATGTTAATATTATATTTAATTCCATTGTATTATATTGAAAAGATGGCTTCCAAGATGCACATACATTAGGTATAAGAATTTGAAAATAAATATATGACTGTTTTGTATTTGGTCTAGAATATGACTCTTTATGAAATGCTTCTTTTATCAACAGTTCTTTGATCCTTGAAAAGACTCTTGAAAAAGGGCAAGATCATAAACCCAACATTTTAGATAATGGGAATTGAACTTCCAAGACACTAAGTGACTTATTGAAGTCATTCAATTTATAGAAAAATACAGAGGAAAAGCTTGTTTATTCTATGCATGAAACATTCATTCTAAAACTATAAAGCAATGATCTATTAGTTAACACAAATCTGTAATTATCACTGTCATGAAATGAGAAGAATGAATAACCTGTCCAAATTCAACCTAAGACAAAGAAAGGTGATAAAGGTACTTAAGTTCATGACAATCTGTTATCATCTGTTATTGTCTATTTCTTCAAAAAATATGGCATATTATCAAAAAATTAATAGAAGCTTGATGCCCAGATGTGAAGAAAAGATACTCAGTTTTGATTCTTACTATTTTGACATTACTCTGGCTGACTCCAAATAGAGGTATATAGATGTTTGCAATTGTAAACCTTCCAGTTCCTAAAAATATTAGAATGTAACAGCAATTTTTTAAATTGTCATGTGCAGCTCTTGAGAAAAGCACACCAAACCTGATTATTTCATCTCTTAGGACACACCCAAGGGACAGTTGCACATTTGATCATGTTGATTTTCAAGGATGATTAATGGGCCCACCTACTAAACCAATTGGGTCACAAAATTAAAGTGGGGAGTAGAAAAATATGACATGAGTGCAGGAGACAGGCTTTATGTAGAGCCTGACTGACATTTTCATGATGGGGTTTTCTATTGCCTCCTGTAAGGATTATTTCTTTCATAGCAGCTTACAACTATCCTCATTGGCAATTCTGGGGGAGGTTTCTTCTTAGTTTTTATGTCATCATTTATTTTAATTTTCACAATAAATTAGGAGCATTGAGTTACTTTCACTAATTTATAGAGAAGGGTATATTTGGATGAAACAGTGGAGAATAGGTCATTTGTACTTTGTTCCTGTCTATTGTTTTTACAATAGACTGACTGAAGGGAAACATCATTAGCTTGTGTTCTTTATGTTGCTTAACTTTTTGAAATGTTTTATTGGCTTATTGTATGTGATTTGTTTCTCCCTCATTGCTCCTGAAGTATCTGTTTGAAATGTATATATGAATATTTAACTAATTTTAAGACTGTTAGAAAGAACAATGTACTTAAAGATGCAAATTTTATAGCCATTTTTGTCTATTCATCTTAAAAACTTTTAAATCACAGGATGGGCAGTTAGTATGTTCAACCATGATAAAACTAAATAATTATAATTTTATTTTTTTATTTATGGAATCATGTTGGTATAAAGCATAGAATATGTAAACTGAGTTTGCCATGCAGCATAACTTATCTATCTAACACACAAGTGAAACAGAGTGCTTTATAGGTAAAAGTCAGGGGTTATGTTGCCTTCCATAGGAATAGACTGAAACATTTTATAATCATGTACTAAGAGGGGAATTAAGGTGTCCAAAATTACATTTCATATGATCATGTATTTCTTCAAAAGTAGTACAAAAATATGAGAAATACCTTTCGAATGAATCAGAAAATGATGATGAAGAATAAAGGAAGATACAAATTTATTTTCAGAAATAGCAAGTGTTGGGGAAGAAACATTAGCTGCTATGCTAGGTAGTTACTTTTGAATAATGTCATCAGTGTGGCAAGCAGTGTCAGTGTCAACTCGACATTCATATTGGGCAAGTTTTCTTCCTTCAAACCACTCATTAACAAGGATTCTGGCGTCAGGGCCCCAAACTACCACTTTGACATGGTGTGAGGTTCTTACATGGTTTTCTGACTATACATTACTCCTACGGATATCTGTGAGAAATTTTTAGATGAGACTTACAAGTTTAAATAATGGACTTAGTGACAAACCATCTCCAGAGACTCTACAATCAATGGAGTCCCTGAAGAGAAAGAAAACAAGCCTAAAGAAATAGTTAAAATACAGGAAGGAGGGTCTCATCCTCTCTGTTGATGACTATCTGTGTCTTCTTTTATTTGGGAAGGAGATTTCTTTTTTTTTTTAATTTTTTTTATTCGATATAATTTATTTACATTTCAAATGATTTCCCCTTTTCTAGCCCCCCCCCACTCCCCGAAAGTCCCGTAAGCCCCCTTCTCTTCCCCTGTCCTCCCGCCCACCCCTTCCCAGTTCCCCATTCTGGTTTTGCCGAATACTGTTTCACTGAGTCTTTCCAGAACCAGGGACCGCTCCACCTTTCTTCTTGTATCTCATTTGATGTGTGGATTATGTTTTGGGTATTCCAGTTTTCTAGGTTAATAACCACTTATTAGTGAGTGCATACCATGATTCACCTTTTGAGACTGGGTTACCTCACTTAGTATGATGTTCTCTAGCTCCATCCATTTGCCTAAGAATTTCATGAATTCATTGTTTCTAATGGCTGAATAGTACTCCATTGTGTAGATATACCACATTTTTTGCATCCACTCTTCTGTTGAGGGATACCTGGGTTCTTTCCAGCATCTGGCAATTATAAATAGGGCTGCTATGAACATAGTAGAGCATGTATCCTTATTACATGGTGGGGAATCCTCTGGGTATATGCCCAGGAGTGGTATAGCAGGATCTTCTGGAAGTGAGGTGCCCAGTTTTCTGAGGAACCGCCAGACTGATTTCCAGAGTGGTTGTACCAATTTGCAACCCCACCAGCAGTGGAGGAGTGTTCCTCTTTCTCCACACCCTCTCCAACACCTGCTGTCTCCTGAATTTTTAATCTTAGCCATTCTGACTGGTGTAAGATGAAATCTTAGGGTTGTTTTGATTTGCATTTCCCTAATGACTAATGAAGTTGAGCATTTTTTAAGATGTTTCTCCGCCATCCGAAGTTCTTCAGGTGAGAATTCTTTGTTTAACTCTGTACCCCATTTTTTAATAGGGTTGTTTGGTTTTCTGGAGTCTAACTTCTTGAGTTCTTTATATATATTGGATATTAGCCCTCTATCTGATGTAGGATTGGTGAAGATCTTTTCCCAATTTGTTGGTTGCCGATTTGTCCTCTTGATGGTGTCCTTTGCCTTACAGAAACTTTGTAATTTTATGAGGTCCCATTTGTCAATTCTTGCTCTTAGAGCATACGCTATTGGTGTTCTGTTCAGAAACTTTCTCCCTGTACCGATGTCCTCAAGGGTCTTCCCCAGTTTCTTTTCTATTAGCTTCAGAGTGTCTGGCTTTATGTGGAGGTCCTTGATCCATTTGGATTTGAGCTTAGTACAAGGAGACAAGGATGGATCAATTCGCATTCTTCTGCATGCTGACCTCCAGTTGAACCAGCACCATTTGTTGAAAAGGCTATCTTTTTTCCATTGGATGTTTTCAGCCTCTTTGTCGAGGATCAAGTGGCCATAGGTGTGTGGGTTCATTTCTGGATCTTCAATCCTGTTCCATTGATCCTCCTGCCTCTCACTGTACCAATACCATGCAGTTTTTAACACTATTGCTCTGTAGTATTGCTTGAGGTCAGGGATACTGATTCCCCCAGATTTTCTTTTGTTGCTGAGAATAGTTTTAGCTATCCTGGGTTTTTTGTTGTTCCAGATGAATTTGATAATTGCTCTTTCTAACTCTGTGAAGAATTGAGTTGGGATTTTGATGGGTATTGCATTGAATCTGTATAGTGCTTTAGGCAAAATGGCCATTTTAACTATATTGATTTTACCGAACCAGGAGCATGGGAGGTTTTCCCATTTTTTGAAGTCTTCTTCCATTTCCTTCTTCAGAGTCTTGAAGTTCTTGTCATACAGATCTTTCACATGTTTGGTAAGAGTCACCCCAAGATACTTTATACTGTTTGTGGCTATTGTGAAGGGGGTCATTTCCCTAATTTCTTTCTCAGCCTGCTTATCCTTTGAGTATAGGAAGGCCACTGATTTGCTTGAGTTGATTTTATAACCTGCCACTTTGCTGAAGTTGTTTATCAGCTGTAGGAGCTCTCTAGTGGAGTTTGTTGGGTCACTTAGGTAGACTATCATGTTGTCTGCAAGTAATGATAGTTTGACTTCCTCCTTTCCAATTTGTATCCCTTTGACCTCCTTATGTTGTCGAATTGCCCCAGCTAGTACCTCAAGTACAATATTGAAAAGATAAGGAGAAAGGGGGCAGCCTTGTCTGGTCCCTGATTTCAGTGGGATTGCTTCACGTTTCTCTGGGAAGGAGATTTCTAACACTGTCTTAGTTTTGGTCCTCAGGCTTACAACTTCACTCTGGGCTCTACTGCTGTTTTTCTGCGTCTCCTGTGTTTACGTGGCACATAGTGGGAGGTTTTGTGAGATGCCTCAGTGAAACTTCAGGGACTTGAGATAAATCCCTGAAGGGGAGAGTCCAGGTGGGGCTTCAGAGCAGGCAATTCTGGATAAAGAACAGGAACTACACGGGGCTGTGCACCTGTTAGTGCTCAAACTCAAATAGTGGCCACATCATATTTTATCTTTTGTTTTAAGAAATATTAATCAGAACAAAACCTGGATACAACTGGAATTGTCATATGATCACAATGAGAAGATTTTTTGATATCTTCTCATCATCTTAAATACAAAAGAGCAGAAAGTCTAATACTCTGCTTTTATATAGTGTCAAATTAGTACATATTTATCTTAAGCCAAGATACAACTATTTCTACCTAATTCACTCTAAACTCATTAGAATAAGGGACTGCTCCTTATTATGTAATGTATAATTCAAGTCTTTTGGAGAATAATATAATTAAAATAGACCATGATTTCAATGGTTTGTTGTTAGGTTTAAAAACTTCTTTTTCCCTATATGAAAATAAATTTTTCCTTGGAGAACAAACATGTTTTCTCTCTGAGGTATTTTCTTGACCTGTGATTTGATTGAGTATAAAAGTGTCTGTGTTCTCTGTGGTCACACTAAATAAAAGTTGCTTTGTATTCATGAACTCAAGAGAAACTGCATTTTGCAATAGGTAAATCAGGGCTACAGAAAAATGTAAAAACTATACTACAACTTTATTAACAGCATCACTGTTGTTAATAATTGAGGGGAAACTTGTAGAAATAGCCATTTTTACTTTATTTAAAAGATACCTAGTGGACTTTCTGAAATGTGCTTCTCAACATCCTCTGTTATTAATAATCTCATCATGTAGACTCTTAGTCAAATAAGTTCACGTATGGATTTCATTGTGATATGAAATGAGAAGAATGTAGGAAGGAAACAAAGGATTGGGAAAGAAGATCTTATGGGTAAGTATTCTGGGTTATATGAACTTTTCAGTTATGCTGTTAAACTGTTATCACAGCAAGATTACTATAAGGCAATATTTACTGTGTGTCAGTTTGACCAAGCCACTAAGCCTCGTTTATTCTGCCAATCATTATTCTGCTATGTTTGTGATTGTCCTCCAACATGGAACTCAACATTTATGTTACTACACCAATTATCTCCCTATTGTGTGGGAACCCAAGACAATGCGGTGACAGGATGAAGGGCACAAATCCCTTACCTCCTACATCTCCTATCTCCCACTGAACAGTGATCAGACCTGGAGCAGCAGGGAGGGTTTTGCTTTTGAAAATATTTGGACTCTGGAAAATCAGCCCTTCCTGAGTCTCTAGGCAGCAAGCTCTGGATTAGAACAATGCCTTTGGCTCTCCTGATCCCCAAGCATTTTGACTGCCTGGAGACAAGGTATCCCCTCTTCAAGGTCTCCAGGTGCAGACAACTTTTCTTTTAACTTGTTGGTATCCTAATCACCTGAAACAACTACCTCATAGAATTTGGGTCCTACATTTTTTCATGATTATTTTGTCAATTGTCCCTGAGGCCAGAAAAAAGTTACAATCTCTGTTGTAGGATCTCCTTCTGGCCCGCCCCTGCGCACTTTGCCTCAGTATTCTTCTCTCTCTTCTTCTGCATCTCTCCATTCTATCTATAGCACATGGGAAAACCCCTTAACTGATTTAACCCACACATACCCTCAAATTAATTCTCATATGAAATAATTATGAATTGCCTTTTATTTTATCATGCACTATTCTTTGTTAAACCAATGTTCTTTGTGTTATTTTAAATAAGGAAAACATTGTCCTCTTTTGGTTTTGACTCAAAACATTTTGAAAGAAAAATCTAATTACTTTATTATTCTATCCTCTTGAAATTCAAGCAAGCATCCTTACAAAAAGGACATGTATTTGACTCTATGGCTTGTTCAGCATAAAATTTGACAGCGTATACAAGTGCACATGTGCCTTGAGGGATGGACATTAGCCTTTAGTTATTATTGTTTCTTGTATTTGCATTTCCCTTGAATCTGAAAATTCTGAAAAGTATAAAATTGAAATGCACATTAGCACTGGTTTCAGCTTGTTTTGCCTGCTAATAACCCACTTACATCCACAGGGAGGCTCAGATAGTTGCACAGACAAGTACATCCATGGCTAAACTATTACACATCAGAGTTCTCATGTTGCTGAAGATATTAGGAATACTGAGCCCACGTCCTTTATCTTGTGAACACATGTTCTTAAAAGGTCAAAGAGAGTCACTCCAAAAATATATATATTGGAAGCAATTCTAAGCAATATCTTCAGTTGCTTTGAGAAAGATCACTGGAGCCTTCTGCGACACAACCACTTTACAGATTTACCTCTGATGTTTATTACTGTTCTATCAAGTCAGGGATCAGTGTCCTATAGGTACTGAAGCTTAGTGTACAAGATTACACTGTGTCACCATAGCTGTGACTGAACCCCTTCCGACTTCCTCTAACATGCTGTGATTGACTCAACATCACAATTACAGAAGTTTGCAAGCACTTTTATCATCTAAAGATAAGTTTGCATAAAATGCCTTTTTTAAAATTATCTGAAGGAAAATACCATAGATTTCTTTTTGTATTTTATTTACATTTTAAATGTTATCTTATTTCTCCATTTTCACCCAGAAATCCTCTATCCCACCCCCTTTTCCTGCTTCTATGAGGGTGTGCCCCCACCCATCCACGACCAACTCCCAGCTCTCTCATTCCCCTACAATGGAACATTGAACCTACACTGGAACAAGGGCCTCTTCTCCTACTGATAGATCATTTTTATGCATTCTGTTACTAATCACAGAGTTAGTAACCTTCAGTATGTCCTTTCTACTTCACCTAAATATTGCTACAAGTTTAAATGGCCTATATTCAGCAGTATTCACATTGCAGGGATTGTATTCCAGACCCAGTGACATAATTTGCCTCTAGATGATCAAGATTTCAAATCTATATTCAAGTTTCAGGCCAGAGAATAGAAATATTCCACATGAGTCTTTTTTTTTTTTTTTTTTTGGTTTTCACTATATAAGTAATTTCACAATGTATTTTGATGTGAAATTCTTTGTGCTTTCTTGGCATATTTAGAGTTCTGGACAACAAGACACTTACATTTTCCCTAGAATATCCCATAGAAGTTGAACCCACCACCCCGTAGCTAGAAATCTTGAAGTTAATATAATCTTCACCACTATATATTTTCTCTATATAAAGTAAAGGAGAAAATGGGAAGTGGATGGAGCGTGAGCTTGAATGCACAAGGCTCCAGAGCCATCTCTCACAGTAGGGGGTGTAGCGGAGGAACCCTTGTAAAAGCAGAACTTGGGATGCAAAGCAAGGAAGTCAGAATTTAAGGCCAACTTCAGCTACATGCATCAGTCTAGACTGGCCCAAGCTAGAGATTTCATATCAAAAATAAATAAAAACAAACAAAAAAGTCATCATTACCATTAACAACCATTACATTTTTAGATTTTAAATTGAACCTCTCCCCTACAATGATGAAACATAGAACGTTAGAAATAAACTAGAAAATGGTTGTCACTGATGTGATCACTGCAGATATTTACATTGGATGGGGGACAAAGTTGGCTCACCCTATCTCCCAGTGTTTAATTGGCTTGATGAAATCCATGCCTACTTCAGGTGAAAAAAAATTTGAGTGAGCTGAAAATTAGCTTTACATGGATAAAGTGAATCTTTTAGTCTCATATACAAGCACTTGGAAAAGAGAAATATGTTTTCCAAATGTCCAAGTATAATTGTGCTTTATCTTAGCACATTTTAAACTTAATGTTAAATTTTAATGTTAAACTTAAATTGCTAAGAATTTGCTTCAAGTGAGCCTAGGATAATATTTTTTTCTTTCTTTCCACAATAACAGTGTGTGTGTGTGTGTGTGTGTGTGTGTGTGTGTGTCTGTGTGTGTGTGGGGGTGTATGTGTGTGTGTGTGTGTGTGTGTGTGTGTGTGTATTACTCAGTGCCCCTCTGAACTGGTCTTTATTCAGAACACTCATGTTTAATCGTCTTTGCTTTCCTTCCTACAAAGCATTTTGCCCATGAAATTTGAACCGCATTTGGGAAAAACAGAACTAGTAACCCAGTGGAAATCAGTAGGCTTTATGCCTCAGGAGCCCATGCATTTGTGTTAGATAAATGTCTCCCTACCTGGTTTTTGTTCAGCTGTCCACCCATACAGAGCCTCTCAGCAGCCACATCTGTATTCAGCCACAACTCTCGGTGAAAGGGACAGCTTGAGAACCTATTAAAAATACATTGTTACTATGAGTATTTTGTTCCTTTTTGCTATATAATAAGCTGAAAGCTCCAGTATGTGAGCATTCTATGGGGAAGACTGCTGTTCCTTTTATTGACTTTATGGCCACAAAAACTAATAGAAAATGCAATTTATATCATACAGGTGAGCTCAATCACACTGGACTCAACAGGATGGAATATTTTCCCTGCATTTAAGTTGTAAATGGCAGATTAGTTTACAATAAATATCTGGCAAAATAAAATGCCACTTCTTTGTTGAAAATTTATTATTAAAAAAAATCCCTGTCGTAAGGATATATTAAATTTCTGGCTATGAAGCTAATGTTTGTTACAAACATTTTGCAAGTTCTTAGAAGTAAGAAAAAGTAAATATGGAGCACAGTTTCATCATCTAGAGATAGCTATCTGTATATGGAAAATGTAAATTTCTTTTTTCACAATTAACTTTGCAAAGGTACAGATTTTGTTATTATTATGATTTTATACAAATTCACTCTAAATGAGCGTGGGTTTTAATGATTTGTTATGAATTTGTTGAGTAATTCTATTTGAAACAAGTTTAATCAGTAATTATTCGGACTCCTTTCTCTGTATTTCCCCCTTCTTTCTTTTCTCTTTTCTCTTTTTTCACTCACCTTTACCTTTTTATAAAATTTTACTCTAGTTTATAGTTCCCCTTGAGATTACTGGAGATACTCCAGACAAACATGAGAAACTTTGTATTGTTGCCACCCCAGGCTCTTATTGTCACTACCACTAACTTATATAGTAGCATTGCATTGGACCTTGTGAATAGTATCCCACATATGGAGATGATCCTTTGGGATAGATTTACAAGCATGACATTGTGCTGTAAGTATAGCCCTGACTCTGAGACAAGAGAATTTAAACGCATCATTTCACCCAAATGATGTCATAAAAATCTCCACAGAAATGACCAGAAATCACCAATCAGCTAGCAAATAAAAAAATTATAAAACTGAGCTAAGTGGAGCCTGGAGAGATTATTCAATGCTAGGCATGATCTTGTAGGTGACACAAATTTGGTTCTGAGGATGCACATCAGTCAGCTCACAATCATCTGTAACTGGATCCAGGTCTAGGGTTTAGTCTTTTCTGACTTCCAAGCTAATCTGTAAAAACAAGCATGTGCATGCACCCCCAGCGCATGTGCGCGCGCACACACACACACTCGGTCAGTGACAAACAATTGTAAAAGCTAAAGTAAATATTTTGAAGGTGAATATGTGTCTGTTTTCTAGGTGTAGTACTCCCTACAGCATTAGTTCCCTCAACTTAGACTTTAGTGTCAAAGACACAAACGTCTATTAATTCAATATCTGACACCAGTTATTCTGTATTCTCCATGCAGTTTCTTGTACTGCATGTTCCGCTCCAGACTAAGACATACTAAATTGTAACTCCTATAGACCTGGGGAAATATGGCTTGTAGTGAATTTTCATAACTGAATATAATACCTCCCATAGACATTTATCACAAAACAGTCTAATTTGGAAAAATGTAAATTTTGAGGTCATTCCAGATTGTGTTGATTTGGTAATTAAAATTAATAATTGTATTGTGATAGTATTCTTAACAGATATTAAAGTTGATATATGTGTAATGTATAATTTGAGGTTTTTGAGAATAAGAGGAGCCAATATTATCAATAATTGTGGAAGGGCTCAGATAAAGCAGAACTATTCCAAGAGAAATAATAATGACTCATGCAAAAAATAAATCATACTATATACATGTCATTGAAAACTGTCTGCTTTTCATTGTTGGCAAACACAATGGAAAAGCCCAAAGAAACATTTTACCATCCACTTAACTATCCTACATCAAGTCCTAGAGCCTGCGTTTTTGTCATGAGAACAGAGACTTTTGGAAAATGAAGCTTTTTATTTCATGCTTATGTCACAAGAACCCCTGAACTTTAGTATCATTAAAATTATTTAAATAAGAATGACTAATTTATAAAATGTACAATAAATTGTCAGTGACCTAAGAATACCTCTTGTCTATCTGATTTTAACAAAAACAGAAATTTATATTGATGGATGGTACAGACATTTTTATAACAAAGACCAAGGATAGAGATGTTAAAAGCTCGGGACTGAAGTTTCAAGTCTTCAAACTCAAGTCCCCTCTCCATCAAAAACAAACAAACAAACAAACAAACAAGCACACAAAAACCAAACAAACAAAAACCAAAACAAAACAAACAAAAACCAAAACAAAAAACCCTTAAACACCATTTACATTTCCAAATTAATACTCATTTCTGAGAATACATGTCTCAAATTCCACCCAAATTGTTTATAACTTTAACTTCTTTCTCTTGTACCCCTTTTAACTTCTGTTTACTAAATCCAAGTTTTAGATGAAGGTAATTTTTCTCATTTAGGAATTACATACACTTCCTTTAATTACCTTCTATGATACTTCTGTACTAAGACACAAGTAGAGTAACACAAGACATCCCAAACACAATATTTAGAGCTAACTATAATTCATATGTATGTATGTATGTATCAATGTTTATATATTCACAAAGAATTGCTGGAATGTCCTGTCATTTAGCTTTAGTTTATACAATCCAGAGACATTAAGAAACCTTCAATGTCTTTTCTTTGAATTATACAGACACTTTGATAAAAGCTACAGTCAGATATACAGTTTTCCCTTCATTTTAGGTTCTAGAGTATCATCTTAATTTCAAGTAGCCCAACTTCCCTGAAATGGTGTTTCTAGCCAGCTAGCTGACATTTTGTAATTAAAATAAAAGATAGCCCAAGAAATATTTACAATAAATACTTTTCATTTACCTTTTTATGTCCTCATGGGTTTTTGAATGTGTATTTGTCATCTGAGAAATGGGAAACAAGAAATGAATAGCATATGTTATTCTAATTGTGCTGAACTACACTATTACTGCCTGCATTGCTGTGACCAAGTGAATTATAAACAGAAACAAGAAATGATTTACTAGAAGATTTCCCCTAGTACGGAAAGGTTGATTAGACTGCTCCATAACACGTGAGAAACTTGGGGTATCTGCAACCTGTCTCTACTGACTCATATCTTGGAAACAACAAGCTCAGGGCAGGACCAGTAGCAGATATTACATTTAAGCACCACCTCCAGTTACCCTCTCTCTGAACTAGGCTCTGCTCCCCAAGGTTTCATCTCAAAACAGGACAACCAAGTAAGCACTAAGTGTGAAAATAGGTGGCCCTGTAGGGGACTTTTCATATCCATACCAGAGCAGCATGTATTGTTCTAAAGTGCGTTAAGGTGTTTTTAGCATTTAACAATTATCCAGTGGTGTAATTAAATAATTAGAATTACTCTTAGCTATTTTATCTGATTCTTTACTGCCCCAAAACTTTGCTGATTCTGTACTAAAAGAATAAGCAATTGAATAGTTGGATTTCCATAACTTACACTCATTGTTGGTTAGGATTTTTTTGTTTATTTCATTTTGTTTTGTTTGTCTTGAATTTCCTGGATAATGCATGCTGATCTAGTTTATAAGTAATTAAAGAATTTATATATATATATATATATATATATATATATATATATATATATTCATCACTATAATATATATATATATTCATCACTATAATATATTATAATTTAATTGTCATCCTTGGACTATAAAGTGAACTTGGGATCCAAACTTCTGTACTAAAATAAGTTAAATGTTACTTCATTGTATTCTGTACTCTAGTAATAAAGATGGGAATACTGAAGCAAGTATATATAATTTCCATCTTGAATTGGATATTCTTATCATGATTTAATATGTGATAGTCTATTTTCTTAGTGGGCCATGATATCTTGGATGAACTTCCAATTTGTAAATGTTGGCTATTATGCAGCTAAGAAATGAAATTTAATGAAAATGCCATCTTTGAATAAGAGAAATAGGTTTATGGTACATTAATGTTTTTAATTCTAATTATTTTCTCTTTATTTGAGATCCTTCCACAACTTTATATACATGATGAAATTAAATATATGCAGATATTGTTCTCTGTGTAAGAAGTTATAAATAACTATTATAATAACATTCTCTATATTTGTTGATCCTATAAATGCCTTATACACTTTGTATTTAATTGTTTCTCTCAAATATCATATCATACTATATTTATTTTCCAAATGTTTTATATTGCTTAGATTTTGTTGTTGTTGTTCATTTTTTCCTGAGACAATATCCTCACTATGTAACTCTGAATGGCCTAGAAATCACTATGTAGAACAGGCTTTTCTCAGACTCACTTAGATCCTAATTTCTGACAGCTAAGAATGGAAGCATGGGCTACTGTATCCAGATAGCTTTCAACTTAGCAAAAACATGTTTTTCTATATATTTTTATTTTGGTATTTGGGACATACCATATGACTTTTGATTCTAGCAAAACACTCATTTTATTTTATTTTATTTTATTTTATTTTTGTGAAAATCCATCCTTCATATGCTACATCATTATTGTAGCAATTTAGGACAGCTATAGAAACAGAAATTTGATATATTTTATTATATGTTTTCTTCTAAGCTGTTCTGAAAATGCAGATCTTATTATTCAACATCAAGCAGCCATTATGGGTGGGATGCTAGGTCTGGAGAGAACAAAATATAGTTTAAATTGCATTGGTTTAGCGTCTATGTGTTCATCACAGCCATCATTATTAGCTGGTGGATAACAGAAGGCAGAAAAGGCTACATTTACTGTCCATCAAATGAATACGTTTCTCTTTTATCTTGTTAGTCTTCTCTTTGTGAGTTGTTTGTGCCAGGCACCAGAGCTAACAGGACCAAGATAACCTTTCTAATTCTGCCTATCAGATGATCTTTTTATAATACTGGAATTTAATATAGTTTTAAAGTCAACTTGGTGAATCAAAAATTACAGGCATGTACAACGAAGGAAAAATGGCTCATGGCTTAGCATGCTTCTGTCCAAGTTGCCTGGCTCCTATGCTTCTGTTCATGTTGAGGAAGACCATCCTGATACAAGGATATTGTGGTACAAAGCTGTTCACCTCGCAGGCAAACAGAAAGGAGAATGACAGAAAGAGCCTAATTCTATAACTTCCCCAAATAGCACCCACCAGATGGAAACCAAGACGTGGAGACATGTGTTTGTGAGGACTTTTCATATGCAGACCATAATAGTTCCTTCAAATTGTTTCTCCTAAAAGAAGTCTCATGAGTTCTGCTGCCTAACACAAATGAAAGTAACTTCAGTCTTAAGAATGTATCCTTGAGAAAACCTTTTGCAGGATCTCTTCTCATTGATGTACCAAAAAAAAAAAAAATCATAAAAGCCTCCAAAGGAGGGAGGGAACAAGTAATCCTTCCTTTCTATGATGCCTTTGAACATCATAAATGGCATGGCATTATGATAACTCTAAAGGTTCAGTAGTGACCTTCCTACCTTGGTAGTGGAAATCCAGATAACTAGAAGGTTATCATTGATAACAAATTCATGGTTAGTGAATGAGAATCTGCAACCTCTAATTAATTAAACCAGCCTAATCTGTAACAATAATCTATAAATATTTGTCCTTATATCTATAGATAAATGTGGTCTTTACTCCTAATCAAAGAGGCCTTTTTTTTGTAATAGGTGCAGGTCACTACAGAAAACCACAACTTATCAACCTGCAGAGTTGTGGAGCCCAGTCCAGATGGATACATTAATAGGACATTCCTACACCTAAGCCACAATGTACCAGAGTACATTGTGGAAGAGGCAGAAGGGTTCTAAGAGTCAGAGTATAATAGAGGTTACTATGAGACTGTATCTCCTTGTAATATCAGAAGCTATACCTGCCCATAACTTCTCACCAACATGAATGCCCAGAGAGGAGCTGAAGAAGGATGAGAAATGAACATGCAAAATTGAACTAGAAAAACCCTATTAGGTTTCAACCCTACACAATGAGCTATGGGCAATCACAGAAAGCTGACTGTGGGAAAGATGGTCTTCTCCAGGGACAAGAACTAATTGTTTGTCCAGTTCCAAATGATCAGCACGGAAAGTACACATACAAGTAACATTAAACATACTGAGAAGATTATACTTAGGAACACACATACACACTTGGTGAAAAAGAAAAAGGAGTTATGAATTTAAAGATGGGTATATGGAAGAATTTGGGGGGAGAAAGAGAAAGGAGATATAATGTAATTATAACTCTAAAACAACAACAACAACAACAACAAAACCAAGCAAAAAACAAGTAAAGATAACACAGGAGACTTCTTTTGAATTGTTGATTGGGGTTGTCCAAGAGACTCCTGAAATGGAAAAAATGTATTACATCTACAAAATGAGTTTTTTTTCATTCTTGGTTGTACTCCAAAGGTGTAGAGTAAGTTCATATTGCTGAAGACAAGATGGACTTCAGACACAAGGCCCAAAAAGGGCCCTGAGCTAGATCTGATCTGAAAGTTTCTTCCCTGAAGACTAGCTTTCATGATGCCATATGTCACCATGAAAGCTTTCAAAGGACAGAAGAAACCAACAGATCTTACCTAGGTATGATATTTAAAAATAAACAACCAGCATGGCATCATAACCCTAAAGATAGAGTAGCTTCACTCATACTTTGGTAGAAGACAATAGCTGTCTACTTGGTCTGAAGACGCACTCAAAAAAGAGAGAACTATGTGATATCTGGAACCTAGGCAACTTGCTAGGCCTAGTGACATCAAGGATTTTGAAGGAGAACCTGCAACCACTACTTTTCTAAAACAGCATAATGCCTACTTACATTCTAAATATTGATGCTTATACGCACAGCTAAGTTCAGGTTTCACCTTCCATTAAAGAAACGTCCATTACAGAAAACAAATAAAAATGCAAAGCTGAGAGTCCTATCCTGACTAATAAATCACAACATAATACCCAAACCTAATGCTCAAGGATCATTGTGGAAGATGTAGAAAAATCTACATCTTCCTACAGGGTAGGAAAAAATGTAAATTGGGGCCACCCACCCATGTCAAATCTTTCAACCCAGAATTGCTCCTGTTTAAAGGAAATGCAGGGACAAAGAGTGGGGCAGAGACTAAAGGAAAGTCCATCCAGAGCCTGCCTCCGACCCCAGGGATCCATTCCATCTTCAGACACCAAACCCAAACACTACTGCTGATGTCAAGAAATGCTTGCTGATAGGAGCCTGGTACAACTGTCTCCTGAGAGGCTTTGAGAGTGCCTGTCCAATACAGATGCGGATGCTCTCAGTCAACCATTGGACTGGCATGGGGATCCCAATGGAAGAGATAGGGGAAGGATATCAAGCCATCAGATCCCTCAGAGTTCCCAGGGACCATACTACCAGGGCTCCAGATGCATATGTAGCAGAGGATTGCCTTAGCTGACATCAATGGGAGGATCACCCTTGGTCCTGTGGAGGCTTAATGCCTCAGCATAGGGGATGTTAGGGCAGTGAGGCAGGAATGAGTGAGTGGGTGGGTGGGTGGGTTAGTGCCCTCATAGAGGCAGAGGGAGGGGCAATGGTATAGGGGAGTTGTGGAGTGGAAACAGGGAAAGGGGACAGCATTTGAACTATAAATAAATAAAATAGCCAATAAAAAAAGAATGTAAGAATGACAGGAAGAGCTTGCTGTGGAACTGTGTCTCCTAAAAATATCAAGAAGCTATATCCATGAAGTCACAACAAAACAAATGCCTTAGGCAATAATTAACAATTAAAGAGAATAGATATTCTTCTCCACATAATGCTTTGAATCATATCTTTCGATTTCATTGTAATATGACTATTAAATAAATATAAAGTCTAAAATCTAAAATAAGAAATATCTCCTCTGTGTCTCCTAACTTCTAAACTAAGCACATTAATTTTTGCCACTGATTAATTATTCATTGTTTTACCAGACAGAACGATGACTATAGCAATCACGATAGCCAAGTAAACTGGTAACATGAATTACTTGTATGTAGATATTCATCTGTCTCCTGAGAGGCTCGGCCAGAGCCTGACAAATACAAAGGGTGATACTTGCAGCTGACCATTAGACTGAGTGTGGGATTCCTGATGAAGGAATTGGAGAAGGGTTTGCAGCCCCATGAAGGGAACAACAGTGTCAACAGGACAGATCCCCTGGGGCTCCTGGGGACAGAACCACCAACCATAGAATACCCTTGGAGGGATCCATGGCATATGTGGCAGAGGAGGGCCTTGTTGGGCATCAGTAGGAGGAGAGGCCCTTGGGTCTGGGGGTATTTGATGCCCCAGTGTAGGGGAATGCAAGGGAGGGAAGACAGGGGTGAGTGGGTAGGAGGCAGCACCATCATAGAAACAGGGGGAGGGGAGATGGGATATGGGGTTTCTGAAGAAGAGACCTGGAAAGGGGAAAACATTTGAAATGTAAATAAAGAAAATATCCAATAAAAAAAAGAAGGAAAGAAAGAAAGAAAGAAAGAAAGAAAGAAAGAAAGAAAGAAAGAAAGAAAGAAAGAAAGAAAGAAAGAAATCACAATAAATGTGTCTGAGCTGCATTTGACCTTCCCTTGGGGGTTAAAAAAATAGTAATGTCGAATTCTTACATATCAGACAGAATCTTCACAGATAAATAGTGAAGTTGCTGTCTATTTCCTTATAATTTAAAACTTACTGTATATCACACATGTCATCTAAAAATAATTTTAGTGTATTTTTCTGGTAATGAGAACTGATAGAATCATACAACAACACATGTAAATTACAAGATATATACTGATTATCCTTTTATGCTACCATCATAGTAAGAGCATGTAAAATCACACATAGGACTTATTTACTTAATCTCTGTTTTGTTTTGTTTGTTTTTGAAACAAAGAATTGCTATGTATTCCTATTCGACCTTACCCTTCTTCCTCAGCTGCAAAATGCCGATAGCACCATGTCTGGTTATGATTTTAATTCATAATAAATAATGAGTTTTCAAGAACATAGATTTATATTTAACAAAAACTTTCTTCTAAATAATTTTGCAAGAAATTTAGCATTTATGCCAAAATATGAATAAAACATTAGGTTTTTAAAAATACTCTTAATTTCTGCATATAGTTTCCATATCAATACCTGATATTTGAAACTCACAGATACTGCATACCACTTGGACCTAAGAAGCCCTACTCTGTTGGTGGTTCTGGTCTGCATAACATAAGACACCTGGTATTTGACTGTTTTGTATTTGTTGACATGCTGTATTCTATATTTGCAGAACATTCCACGAACTGTGTCTTTCTTAATTGTCTATGAATCACCAGTGTTTGCATATCAATTGTGTTTCAGATTTTTTTGCATTGAATTGATGTGCTCTCTTTGAAAAAGAGATGCATGTATTCTCCAGTCTATCATATTATCTCTGAGCAGCAGATAGCACTTTATAATGAACCCCACTCATTTTGAAAAGACATATTTGAGTTTTGAATAAGAAAGGAGTAATATAACATGCTCTGGAGAAAGGCAATTTCTAGGGGATTTAGGCATAAAGCCATACTTTTGTGGTTATTTTTTCTCTTATATGTATGTATTTATATATATATATATATATATACATATATATGGGAATATATATAAATATTATATTTATATAAATTTAAATATATGTTTAAATATATACATATTTTATATTTATATATACATATTTTATATGTATACATATAAAATACAAAAGCTGTTTCAAGTACTCTGAATTATTGTTAAGTTTTACTTTATAACCCACCCTGGAGATTTACATTTTCTAAGCAACCACCAGTTAAAATGAATAAGTCCACAAAACAACTAGCTTTGTATGTAGTAAGGGAAAACTCATTTTCCATCAATTATGAAATCCTGTGCTGTCAGGGACAATTGGAAATTATGGAAACTACTAGCACTCCTTTTTTTAAAAAAATTTTTCTTTACCTTCATTTTTACTACAAGTAATATTACATGAATATTTTTCATATCATACAATATGGATATTAGCATAGTACTGCTGGATTAGATGTTATGTACATAAATACATTTTAACTTATTTTCATCACTAACTGTGATACCACAAAGAAGACACACAACAAGTGTACAAACTTTAAAAGCCTAGCAATATCATAGTGTGGGACACACGCTTTTCAGTTTCTTTAAAAAGAATTACTGTCTTTTGACATTCTTTATTATTTCTTTATTTTGAGATTCTAATATAAATGGCATCATTTCTCCATTCCCTTTTCTCTCACTCCAAACCTTTGCATATACCTCTTCTTGCTCTCTTAAAGATTCATGCCCTCTTTTTTATTACTTGTTATTACATGCATATATATATATATATATATATATATTCCTAAATATAAGCTTCTCAGTCTCTACAATGTTAATGTATGTAAGATTATGGGGCTGGCCATTTGGTATTCAATAGCTAATTGGTGTGCTCTTCCCTGGGGAAAGCTATTTCCCCCACTCTCAGAAGTGTTTGTAATTTTTTGTGTAAGGCTAAGGCTTTGCCTTTTTCTTTTCTTTTTTTCTCTTTTAGTGGATAATTTCCTTATTTACCTCTTAAATGCTATCCCTATTCCACCCCTTCAGAACCCTCCTATCCCTTCCCCCTCCTCCTTGCCTCTATGAGTGTGCTCCCCCACCCCCTCCTGTCTTCCCACCCTGGCATTCCCCCTATACTGGGGCATCCAACCTCTTGGGACTAAGGGCTGCTCCTCCCACTGATGTACAACAAAGCCATCCTCTGCTACATATGTGGCTGGAGTCATGGGTCCCTCCATGTGTACATTTTGGTTGGTGGTCCAATACCCAGGAGCTCCACGGGTGGGGGTCTGGCTGGTTGACACTGTTGCACCCCTCATGGGGCTGCACACCCCCTTAGCTCCTTCAGTCTCTTCTCCAACTCCTCCATCTGGGACCCCACACCCAGTCCAATGGTTGGCTGTGAGCATCTGCCTCTGTATCTGACTTCTTTCTCAGTTAGCCCGAGTAAGTATCTCTGTATCCATCTTAAAGCTCTCCCTGTGCTCTCTGTGCTAAGCCAAGGTGCCCAGAGCAGCCTTTCATCCCAGCGTGACCTCGATTCTCCTGCCACCTCTCTGACCACCTTCATCAAACCTGAGGCTCCCGAAACATACAGAAATCCAGGCACAGAACCACACATCCCAAGGATGTCCATCAGACATTTGCCATACCAGGACTCTCAAGGTCAATCCCCTTTTAATACCTACTACAAAAAGAACATCCAAAGACCAAAATCATCTCAATGGCTAAATGCCCTTACAAGAACAAAATTAACAAGATCCAGGACAATATGAAAACTCCAAAGGACAGATTTCCCTTTACAATTAGTCAATTAGCTCTGGATATTCTTTTTTTTTAAATTAACTTATTTTTTTTGAATATCATCTTCATTTACATTGCCAATGGTAAAACCTTTCCTGATATCCCCCCTTACCTAAGACCACCAACCCCTCCCCTTCCTCCTTCCCTCTGCATCCAGGTATATTCCTCTCCACCCAACATACTCCCTCTGCCCCCGCTCCCTGCCTCGGTTTCCCTTTGTTTGGGCCTTTGTTGAGCCTTTATCTGACTAAGAACCATTCCTCTCACTGATGCCCAACAAGGCCTTTCTCTGACACATTTTTGGCTGGAACCATGCCCTTTGGTTGATGGTTCAGTTCCTGGGAGTCTTGGGGCATCCGAGTGGCCGAAATCATTGTTCTTCCCATGGGGCTGTAAACCCCTTCAGCTCCTCTGGACCATCCTCCAGCTCCTCCATTGGGGACCCCATGCCCAGTTCAATAGTTGGTTGTTAGCATCTGCCTCTGTATTTGTAAGACTCTGCCAGGGCCCCTCTGGAGACAACCATGGCATGCTCCTTTTGGTATACACTTCTTGTCATCCAAAGAAGTATCAGGGTTTGTTGACTGTTTATAGGATGAATCCCCAGTTAGGGCAGTCTCTGGGTGGTCTTTACGTCAGTCTCTGTTCCACACATTGTCTCCCTTATTGCTCCTGTGGCTATTTTGTTCCCTTTCTTAGAGGAACCGAAGCACCCTCACTTAAGTCCTTCTTCTTGGGCTTGGTGAATTGTAACTTGTTTATTTTGAGCTGTTGGGCTAACATCTGCTTATTAGTGAGTGCATACCATGTGTGTTCTTTTGTGATTGGGTTGCCTCGCTCAGGATGACACTTTCTAGTTCCATCCATTTGCCTAAGAATTTAATGAATTCATTGTTTTTAATAGCTGAATAGTACTTCGTTGTGTATATATACCATAGTTTCTGTATCCATTCCTCTGTTGAGGGACATCTGGGTTCTTTCCATCTAATGACCTTAAATCCTATCCTATAAAGATGATAGAGGACTTTCAAAAGGAAATTAATAAATCCCTTAAAGAAATACAGGAAAATACACTCATACAGATAGATGTCTTTAGAGATGAAACAAATAAATCCATTAAAATATACAGAGAAGTACAATTAAATAGGTGAAGGAAATAAAGGATTTGTGAAAGACCTGAACATGGAAATAGAAGCAATATAGGAAAAACAAGGAAGTCATGGAGATGGAAAATCTAGGGAAGAGGACAGGAAAGACAAGTGCAATTATCACCAACAGAATACAGGAAATGGAAGAGAGAATCTCAGCTATACAAGATAAAATTGAAAATAAATCAATATATCAGTGAAGGAAAATATTAAAGCTAAAAAAATATCCTGACACACAAAAAATCCAGGAAGTCTGGAATACTCAAAAGACCCAACCTAAAATAATAGAATTAGAAGAAGGTAAAGAGTTTCAGTCCCAAGGCCCAGAAAATATTCTCAACAAAATAATAGAAGAAAATGTACCCAGCCTAAAGAAAGAGATACCTATAAACATACAAGAAGCTTATAGAATACCAATTAGACTGGACCAGAAAGGAAAGGAAAATCCTACTGACACATAATAATCAAAATGTAAATTCTACATAACAAATAAAGTATATATTAAGAGCAGTAATTGGAAAAGGCCAGGTAAAATACAAAGGCAGACCTATCAGAATTACACCCAATTTCACAACAGAAACTTGAAGCTAGGAGTGTCTGCACAGATAGATATCCTACAACCTCTAAAATCTCACAGGTGCCAATCTAGACTACCAAACTCTCCAGCCAAACTCTCAGTCAGCATAGATGGAGAAAACAAGATAATTGAAGAAAAATCCAAACTAAAACATTTATTTATCCATAGATTCAGCCCTAGAGAAAATATTAGAAGGAAAGCTGAAACCCAAGAAGGATAAATACATCGAAGAAAACACAGGAAATAAGTAATTCCATACCAGCAATAACAAAGACATCAAACACAAACTCAGACACAGGAGCAAACAAACTCACACACACTAACATTGCTGACATCAAAATAACAGGAAATAACAATCACTGGTCATTAATTTCTGTCAACATCAATGGACTCAATCCCCAATAGCAGGCTAACAAAATGGATGTAAAAATAAGATTCATCATTCTGCTCCATACAACAAACGTACCTCAGCCATAAAGACACCATAAAGACAGACATTATCTCAGAGTAAAGGCCTAGAAAAATGTTTCCAAAGCAAAAAGCCCCAAGAAGCAAGCTAGAGTAAACATCCTAATATCTAATAAAATAGACTTTCAAGGAACAATAATCAAGAGATGGGGAAGGACACTTCATACGCATTAAAGTAATAATTGACCAAGATGATATCTCAATTTTGAATATCTGTGCTCCAAACACAAGGTCCACATATATGTAATATAAACATTGCTAAAGCTTATATCACCTACCTAACTGCATACAATAAAAGTGGGAGATTTCAATTCTCTGTTCTCACCAACTGATAGGGTGTCCAGAGAAAAACTGGAATAGAGAAACAATGAAACTAACAGACATCTATAGAATACTTATCCCAAACACAAAAGAATGCACATCTTCTTAGCACCTTATGGATTCTTCTCTAAAATTGACCATATTGTAGGTCACAATACAAGCCTCAACAGATAGAAGAAAATTAAAATAACATTGTATCTCATCAGACCACCACAGATTAAACCTGAACTTAAACAGCAACAGAAACACTAGCAAGACTACACGCTAGTGCAAATTGAACAACTCTCTACTCAATGATCTCTGGGTTAGGGAAGAAACAAAGAAAGAAAGAAATTAAATACTTTCCAGAATTGAATGAAAGTGAAGACACAACATACCCAAATTTATGGGACACAATGACGGCAGTGCTAAGAGGAAAGTGCATGGCATTAAGTGCCTCCATGAAGAAAACCCTCACATCAGAAAGACTCAGTGAAACAGTATTCGGCAAAACCAGAACGGGGAAGTGGGAAGGGGTGGAAGGGAGGAAAGGGGAAGAGAAGGGGGCTTACGGGACTTTCGGGGAGTGGGGGGGCTAGAAAAGGGGAAATCATTTGAAATGTAAATAAATTATATTGAATAAAAAAATTAAAAAAAAAAAGAAAAAAAGTATACTTGAAAGCTCTAGAAAACAAAGAAGCAATAACACCAAAGAAGAGTAGAAGGCAGGAAATAATCAAAATCAGGGATGAAATCAATCAGTTAGAAACAACAACAACAACAACAATGAAAAGAATACAAAGAGTCAATGAAACCAAGGGTTGTGTCTTTGAGAAAAACAGTTAAGAGATAACAAACATTTAGCCCAAATTAATCAAGAGACAGAGAAAGAATATCCAAATAAACAAAATCAGCGATGCAAAGGGAGATGTAACAACTTACATTGAGAGAATTCAAAGAATTATTAGGTCTTACTTCAAAACCATTGCTCCAAAAATTTTGACATCTTAATGAAATGGATGATTTTCTAGATAGTCCCACTTACCAAAGTTAAACTGAGATCAGATAAACTATTGAAATAGCCCCACAACCCCTAAAGAAATAGAAGCAGTCATTCAAAGTTTCCTGACCAAAAAAGAAAAATAATCCCAGGGCCAGAAGGTGCAGAATTCTATCAGACTTTCAAAGAAGAGCTAATTCCAATTAGCTCCTCAAACTATTCCATGAAATAGAAACAGGAGGACCACTGACAAACTCATTCTATGAGGCCACAGTCATCCTGCTACTTAGACTCAACAAAGAAAGAGAATGTCAGACCAGTTTCACTGCTCAGAAGAGGAGAGGTGGAAGAGGGAAAGGTTTGTTGGAGGGGATGGCAAATAAAATGAGTAAGTAAAAAAAAAATTAAAAAAAAAAGAGAAAAATAGTTTATTCCAGGTTAAAAACAAAAAAGGTAAAATTCTCAATTACAAAACCTTAAGCAAATCTCTAGTTGTTTTAACTAGGATGGTGTTTTTATTTTTATTTATTTTTATTGGATATTTTGTTTATTTACATTCCAAATGTTATCCTCTTTCCAGGTTTCTCCTCTGGAAACTCCCTGTCCCATCCCTCCCTGCTTCAGTGAGGGTGCTTCTGCAACCACCCACCCACCAACTCCCAACTCCCTGCTCTGGCATTCCTGCACACTGGGGCATTGAGTCTTCATAGCACCAAGAGCATCTCTTCCCATTGATGTCCAACAAGGCCACCTTCTAGCTACATATGCGGCTGGAGCTACAGGTCCCTCTTTGGTTGGTGATTTAGTCCCTGGGAGCTCTGGTGGGGGGAGAGGAATCTGTTTGGTTGATATTGTTGTTCTTCTTATGGGATTGCAAACCCCTTCAGCTCCTTTAGTCCTTTCTCTAACTCCTCCACTGGGGACCCATGCTCAGTCCAGTGATTGGCTGTGAGCATCTGCTTCTATATTTGTCAGGCTCTGCTTGAGCCTCTCTGGAGACAGCTGAACTGTATCAGGCTCCCAAGATGCAATTCACAGCCTACATGAAGCTCAAGATGAAGAAAGACCAAAGTGTGGATGCTTTCGTTCTTCTTAGAAAGGGAAACAAAATAATCAGGAGAGGAAATACAGAAACAAAGTGTGGAGCAGAGAGTGAAGGGAAGGGCATCCAGAGACTGCCCCACCTGGATATCCATCCCATATACAGACACCAAATCAAGACACTATTGCAGATGCCAATAAGTGCTTCTTGACAGGATGCTATTTTTAAATGCAAGCAACATATTTTGTGATCTTGATATTTTATTAAGAGATTTTGTGTAATTTTATTGTGTGTCTTCTTTCATCATATTTTCCACCACAGATTTATTCTTCTAGGTAGCCCAGACATTATCAGAAAACATAGAGAGTCATATACAATATTTACCAAATGGTCAGATAATGGATTTACTCTATCTTCCTTTTTAATTGAGCTTCATATTTGTATTACTTTCCCCTACATAGATCCAGATATATTCTTTCCATATTTATAGAGTTTTACTATATAGCATCCTATTGAATCATCAGAAATTCCAGAAAGTTAATGAATTCCTTTTATTGTGAAAGTTTAGAAGAGCTCACGGTGAGACTTGAAGTCTGCCATTCAGCTCATATAGTAGTGAAACTGGAAGCCAAACTGGTCTCTCAGCAATTAATAGCAATTGATGTTTATGGAGTGCTCACATTGCACAAAGTCCCTGGTGAGTTCATTTTTTCTACTTCAGACTCTCCTGTGATGAAGTGTTTGTTAATATTCTGTTTTTTTTCACAGCAAATGAGGCTGAAGAAGGTTACCCATGGTCACAGGTAAAATAACTGCACAACTACGCGTCCAGGCTTAGGCATCCTGTCTTCAAAGCCCATTTTGCATAAATGCCAACCTGTGACCTTAAACTTAGGCACATTCTCCTATTTAACGATGACTATTAATGTGAGGAAAGGAACAAGTCAGTGATTAATGAGAGCCCTGTAGAATTACACTGTGACTTAAAAGATAAATGAATTGATAACATCGAGTACAAATACATGAATTTGAAAGGAGGAATAATATATCACTATAATGAATTTTTACAAAGGAAAAATACTTATGTTAATGTTAACTATCCTCCCAATAAAATCAGGTCTTGGTGTCTGTAAGTGTTTGCTGGGCCTTTTCTTTGGCTCCTTTTTTCTTTGTTTTGTGCTATTCTAATCTGACTGTTTTGATTTCATCTCATTATATTTCATTCGTACTGTTTTTTTAAAGTTATGTTTATATTCTAGTGAGAGAAAGGACTTGGATTTTGGTAGAAGAGGAAGTAGGAGGATATAGGAGGCATTGAGGATGGGAAAACCTCAGAATGTACTGAATAAAATATTTATTGTCAGCCAGGCAGTTGTGTTGCATGCCTTTAATCCCAGCAGTAGGTAGGCAGAGGCAGGCAGATTTCTGAGTTCAAGGCCAGCTTGGCCTACAGAGTGAGTTCCAGGACAGTCAGGGCTACACAGAGAAACTCTGTCTCGATAAACCAAAAGAAAAATATTGTCAATAAAATTAGTGATAATAGTAAAAATAAAATAGTCAGCACACTATTATTACTACCACACTTCAAGCATCAGCTTTAAGTAGTGCCATTTCTCTTTAAGGGTAATTAATTTTCAGGTTCTTTACACCACGGATATTTTTGGCTTGTTGTTGAACCTGGTATCCATGAACGAACACAGTTTATTTTTGATTTTGTGTCTTCAATTTTACTTAAGAAATTTATTCATATTATTCCATAGAATTGATATTTGTCGTTTACTTCTCTTTTCATAGTAATTGGATATTTAAATAGTTCCCAGTTTGTACATACATTATAGTGCTTATTAGCACATTTAGTTTCCAGTTTTGGCTTTTGTAAATGGTATAGCAAGATACCATGGCACATTTTACTTAGGTTTCTGTTTAGAAAATTCAAAACAGAAGAATTACTGAGTCATCAAGATCAAGTTCAACCTCATGTCTACTACTCTCTGTTTCTTTCAACTTTGTATCTATCTATGTGCAAATAATTTTATCATAGTTATTTCTGAAGAATTATGTCATTTGTAACAGTATTTTATCCTCATGAAGTAATGGGCCTCTCTGAGGCTTACTGTCTTAGCCTGCTAACCCAGGCTTAGTCTGAGAAGTTTTTCCCTTTTGTACTAGGCCTAGAATGTCTTCAGCCTCTGAGACTTACTGATTGAGCTCATCCCTTCCTAGTCCTTGCTGATTTCTTCCTGGCTGGTTCAGTTCTGCTGTTCTGGCTATAACCTCCTTTCCAGACTTATTGATTCAATCTGAATTCTCTCTCAGCCTCCCATGAGTTGCTCTGCTTGCCCTCTTGGCAATGTGTTTTAATTTTTTAGCTCCTTCTCACTCTCTGGCTTGTTCTATTTTTACCTGTCTAGATTGTTCTCTCTTCAATTCATCTCTGTAAGATTCTCCCAGTAAAACTGCCTCCTCACTTCCTTCTGCACTGCCTCCCTTCTCTCTCTGCACTGCTCTCTTAAGTACCTGCCCTTTCCTCAATCTTCTCATGAGAGTTGCACAAATCCTGCTCTGTCAAAGCTTTCTCTGATTCATCAGAGAATCCTGCCACTTAAAACACAAGTGCTTCTTCCTTCTACAAACTCACTTTAGTTTCAGTTTGGGGCTTCTTTAAAGGCCTGTGCTAAAGGCATACAACTAGAAACACTTTTGTTTTGTTTTGTTTTCCAAGTAAATAACACAGTCTCAGGGTTCACAGTGTGATCAAAAATCCTGCAACAGTCATGGATTTTAATGAGAACTGTTTACACAAAACTTGGTTACTTGGACTTTCTTTCCAAGAAATGACTTACTAAAATATTTGACCATTAGAAAATAATGAGTTACATCTGTAACTGAAATACATATGGTTCCTCTCAGTAGTGGCAAGTAGGTACGTGTGTGAGTTGTTACTTCTTTAAATTTGTTATCTCTGTGTACCCCTCCCTTATGGGCTTTCAGTAATTCCTAATAAGTCTCCTCCCCTCTCTGTCTCTGTCTCTGTCTCTGTCTCTCTGTCCCTGACCCCTCTGGATTTTTAATCTTATTCCTTATTATTTAAAGATGCCAGTCTCTTGCTAAACTTATCTCCGCCTTACCCTTTCTCTTTCTTGAGTATTCCAATTAATTTCAAGTTCATTTGATAAGTTCCTTATCTAGATTGTATGTGTGCCCCTTGCCCATCTTCTCCCCTTTTCTCATTTTGGTCTTATTTTTGTTAAGCCTCGTACGTTTTGATGGAGTGCCAGACATAACGTTTAAAATATTGCACAGGCTTTGAATGATGTTGTCTTTCTCAAAGAGGATTCGATTATCCCCTGACTATCCTCTGGCAAGCAGGGGCAAATCAATACAGTCTAATGAGGGACTGAGCTGACTGGAGGCAGCATTTCAGACTTGAAACGAAAACATGTCTGTTAACGGCTGCTCTGCTCCTTCTCTTTGAGTATTTGTCTGGGCTCCTCTTCATTGACAGACACTAAACTCCAATGATTGTCTTTCCAGTACACTAAGACCACTCCAAACTCTACTGTCATTTCAGGGACTCAAAGTTTAGTTTCTTGACTAACAGTCTCCAGGAGAAACCTAGGTCACTATGATTAACATAAATGCAAATAGAAGTGTTCTCATTCTTATTCTGAGACTTCCATCTCTCCTGGATTTTTCTCTCTCAACTCCTAGGTATGTGCAATGTCTAAAGATATATTTTGTAGTCATTACTGTAAAATGTGATTTATATTTACCAGATAAAACTATTGATGTGTACCAGGTTTCCCTGATAACCAACTAAAGATGCTTATGGTGCAGTGTTAATTACAGATGTTTTGTGATTCTATTTTTTAATTTTATAAAGATAAGTGAGCATCTACTTTTACCATTACATGCTTGTTTGAAATTTTATTATAGAAAAGTAAACTTCATGCTAGTGTGTCTGTCTACACGTGAGGTTCTGGTTCTAGTCAGTGTTTGCTGAACAGTCCATCCTATATTTTTTAAAGACTGAATTGGGGACTTTTGAATATAATTGTTAACTTTAGTTACGCTCTAAAACACTGCCACTGTGTGGTAGCTCTTTGACATAGCAGCACCTGCATTTCTAGAAACTAGGTTGTCCTCAGCAAGTTGATTCTGATGGTCCTTCCACTTCTCTTCACCCAGCTTACATGTCTGTTTACTCTAAGAATCCAGCCTCTCTACATTCCTTCTGGCACCTGCACCCCTGTACTGTTTTTCAGTGTCTGAAGTCTGCCATCGCATGTCCTGTGGAGCCTGAAGGAAAGTCATAACCTCCTCCAGACACAGAAGCTCACAAGGGAGGGCTGTCTGCTATAGGTGAACCGAGTGTAAGCTCATTCTCTACGATCATAATACACTGGTTTCGTCTTCTACTGAAACCTTCAAAACTGCTTATGCCCTTTATATAAATGTGTTGAGCTCTACATATTTTACATAAATAGCTTAATAGAATTAATATTTTAGTAAGGTTGATAAGACACATTTAAATGTGCCATTAAATAATTATTCCGAGCATTTGAATACATAAGGCCTTCTATTCAGAGAATTTGTCGTGACATCCAGAATTTGAAACTTGCCTCTTTGGTCCATTCCAGGCATATCCCGAACCCCATCTGTACAGATTTCTCTATTTTTTTTTATAGAAAGTAGCAAATATGAAAGTATGAATAATGTCCAGATAATATCTTTTGTCTCTTATTTTGAAAAAGTTGTAGATACTTTAATGCACAAGCTCTCTCTCTTATTGCCATTATTTTGTGTTAGTTTAGATTTATTTAAGACAGGGTCTCTTGTTGAGTGTGTAGCTGAGGATGGCGTTCTGCCTAAGCCCTCTGTCTCCATCTTCTTCATGTGAAGAGTAGAGGCATTGTCTCCACATCTAGCTCCAGAGACCTTTCTTTGTGCTATCATTTTGCCGGCACCCAGAACAGAAAAAAATGACATTGAATTCACTAAAGCAGTAATTTAACATGGTTGTTGGGACATAGCTCTTATGAATTTCTCACCTGGCAAGATGGCAGGTGAAACTGTTAAGAAGCCAGACAAGAAGGAAAAAAATTTTGAAGTGTAGAGATCTGCTGCCCATAGTAAAATTATAGTGTATTTTGCAATTGCCAAAGCTCAAAATCACTAAAAGGAGAAGCCTGATGCAGTCAGACCCTGCCAACATCAGAGAAGTTGGCAGATCCTGCATATATGCCAAGTGGCCCAGAAGGGCAGATCCAAGAGAATACACCTAGATACTAGCTCTGGGACTGCAAATAAACAGAGAGGTTTTTGGTTCTGCCATAAAATCAGCTGATAGGAATGAGCAAAGTGTAGTGCGGTGGTGAAGTATCACAAAACACATAGTTGCTAACCTATTGAAGATGTGTCTTGGATCCTGAGCTGTTAAATCAAAATAAATAAATAAATAAATTAATTGATTGATTTAAAAAAGCAGGTGGGATGATAAAGAGAGGCATCATTCCCTAGACCATTCTCCAGGCTCCATTTGCACTAGAGAGGCAACAGGGCAGTGATTTGCTATGTAGGGTGAGATATACTTTATTATCCAACTGATTCTTTTATAAAACACTCTAGTGTGTATCATTTCCTCTTCCAGAAAAATTAAGATCAATGTATACAATGTCAGGTTTTACATTGAGGTCTGTCCTCAAAGTGTTTTAGATGATTGTATAAAATGCCCAATGAAACCTATTTAATATATACACATAAAGCTGAAGATTCTAGATTAGTTCACTAAGCCTTAACTATAAGAAGAGAGAAGCTACAGAAATGGAGGCAATGTGAAGATGGGAAATTCTGAATTGGCAGAGATGAAGAAAACACATTTCAGAGAGAGTAGTTTTACCAAAAAACTGAAACTGTCCCACAGATTCAGCACTCTGTATTCTTTGGGTTTTTTATCCTTCCTCCCTATCAAGTGATATTCAACATCACCGTTGATGACCTAACTTTTTTCTCAAGAACCTAATTAACAAATGCATTTAAGCACAATGAAGAACACAGCATCACATTATAGCCCTCAGTGCTTCTGGTGGAAGCTTTTGTTCGTAAGTCTGAACTGAGATTTTGGGGGAAGTAGGATACTTTTAAGAAGGTATCAAAATTTTAGAAACTGCAAGAAAGGGAGAGTTAAAATTGCTGAATTTTGTGCTTCGAAATACTGGTGAAGCACATTCTTTAAAAAGGTGGATTTGATGATATGTAAATTACGTCTCAAAAAAGAAAAGATGTTACTGCCAAAACTAAAAAGTAGATGATTAGTTCCCCAGAAGGAGGAAAAAAAACTGAACTGTGGGTAATGAAACAAACGAGTCCTGACTTTGTAAGTCCTTTTCCCTCTTGTCCTTAATCCTCTTCTCATATATAAATAAAATGTATTGATTAGCTCAACTCCAGAGTCCATTCCAGTTGCAAAGTTCTGACTTTGAAACTTATGTTTAGATAGACAAGAAACAGATCAATGACTCTGTATTGCCACATTGCTCTGCAGTGAGACGGTTTTTGGGGTCTGAGCCCATTTTTACTTCTATAAAGGTATATACAAATGTGTAGATGCATACGGAGCCACTTACCTATGAAAGAATGCCCTAAATTTACTAGGTATGAAATAAGACAACATATATTTGATATTTTAGCTCCTAATAAGTCCTCCCAGGAAAATCTTAGTCTATCACAAAAACAAAAGCCCATATAGGATTTAGAAAGGCATGGGTTTGTCTGAATAAGGTGATAACGCTTTAATAACTGCTTATAATCTCAATGCCTAAAATAATAAAGTTAGTGTAATTTGAGTGAATTAGAGAATTTCTGTCACAATGATACAGTGTTCTTGTTACTGGATTAACAGGGCTTAATTGAAGGCTGGTAGACAGTGAAGTCATTTGAAGACCCAGGCAACCAGACATGTATGACAGGTCAAACAGGCACAAGGGTCATTTTCGGTGGGTTGCTTTTCAATTGCCCTCATTTTCATCTAAGGCAAATCCAAAATAATGTCCCTGGATTTTGAATAAGTTTTCTTTTCTTTTCTTTTCTTTTCTTTTCTTTTCTCTTCTCTTCTCTTCTCTTCTCTTCTCTTCTTCTTTTCTTTCTTTCTTTCTTTCTTTCTTTCTTTCTTTCTTTTTTTTTTGTGCGTTTGGAGGTAAAGAAAGACTTTAAGAATAAGGGCCCCTATCTACTGGATAGTTGTTAACCCTTGTTATAACTTCAGGTGAATTTCAGACTGCACTAGGGGAATTAGAAGGAAAACAACTGTTTCCCTCTGTGTGTGTATGTGTGTGTGTGTGTGTGTGTGTGTAAGACTAAGACTGAGACAGAAAGACAGAAAGAGACAGAGATTGATACAAAAGACAGACAGACACACACATACACACACACACACACACACACACACAGAGAGAGAGAGAGAGAGAGAGAGAGAGAGAGAGAGAGAGAGAGAATGCTTTATCTGTATAACTAAGATTCACATTTACTTTCCTAAAATTTCCAAAAATTGGAGACATGGAGTAAAGAAGTTCTGATTTTACTAGCACTATAAATACATGTTTAAATTTTCCAAAAATAGGATCCAAAAATGCTGCTTTAAAAAAAAATCAAAACTGGCATGTTCAATTTTAAACTCGTTGTTTTAAATACCACACATGTATATGTGATGCTTGACATGAGAAGCCCTCTTTCCTATTTGTATTGATCTCCTGTTGAAGTCTTCAAACTCCTAGAGCTACACAAATTCTGAAGTTGTTTTAAGTTTGGGCACTACGATCAGTGGTTTTGTTTTGATGGTTTTTAATGGTGATTCACTATTAGCCTTGGATGAACCTTGCCTCAATCTGTCCATGTGACTGAAGGTGTATTTCTTCTTTACATTTGTAGTAAAAAAGTCATATGTAATTATAGGAGATACTATGTAAGAAAATGCGTCACACCACATTTACAATTTCGAAATTACAAGTTCGAAATTGAGATTTCGAACACACATTTTCTGTAATAGTTTTGCTTATTATTTTATTTATACAAAGACAACAGCAAAATCGCCTGGCTTATCTATTCACATTTTTAAGTGCATATGCAAAGGTTGATAAAAATAGAAGTAACCTATTGAACACTAAATTAAGTTGGCTCCAGAAGACAAGTTTTACTGCTTGTGAACATAGGGATCTTTCAAAACATAAGACTTGGGTACCTTTAAAGCCTTTTGAGAAGGTTAGTTTTACAGTTTTAAAATGACAAGTCTAAAACCTCTTTAATGGTTGGATCTGGAAAATATCATCCTAAGTGAGGTAACCCAATCACAAAAGAATACACATGGAATGCAATCTCTGATAAGTGTATGTTAATTAGCCCAGAAGCTCTGAATACCCAAGGCACAATTAGCATAACAAATGACTCCCATGAAGAAGTAAGGAGAGGGTCCTGATCCTCGAAAGGCTTGATCTAGCATTGGAGGGGAGTACCAGGACAGAGAAAAAAGAGAGAGGTGATTGGAGAATGAGTGGAGAGAAGGTTTATGGGACATATGGGGAGAGGGAACTGGGAAAGGGGGAATTCATTTGGAATGTAAACAAAGAATATAGAAAATAAAATATATAATTAAAAAAAGAAAACCCCCTACAAATAAAAATCATATACACATAAAATAAAAAAATAAAAAAGTTTCTGTTTATTTCCTGATATTTTGCATACTAATTTGAATATTCTAAGCTATCACTTACCAGTCAAGGTAGTGTTTCAGTTGTCTTGTTTTTTTTTTTTTTTCTGCAATACCTCACCTATTTTTTTAAAAAAATAACAATGCATTTCTACAATTAGTATATCTTGAGAATCTTTTGAAATAGAAGATATTAGATTCATCTTGAAATATACAGTTCCTAGTATTGATGGACACAGCTAAATGCTGAATAAGTAGAAAAATGCTGGCAATATGACTTACCTTGGAATTTACTGCAGACAAAAGAACATATGGTAGAAGCTATTGCTGAAGATAAAAATGACTCATACAAAATATAAATTAAAAATGCCAAAATAAATTTTGATATTTCATAAAGTGTGACAAAAGAAAAGTCTTGGCTTCTGATTGGTCAGTAAGCAATCACATGCCCCAGTATATTCTACAATTCTAAGTAAGAATATGATAACTTTTCTCCATGCATTTGATATGCACCATATTTTAGATAAACAGTACACTGTATTTATTTTCAATTGCTTAAATTTGTGTTTGGAATACATTAATTTGTATGTTTTCTTTAAAGACAGCACAGAAATATGTATGGGAAAGGTCACTCTCTCACTTTTGTTACCACACAATGGTTGTACATGAAAGGATATGCTTCCAAATGTTTCATGTACTCTATATACATAATATATGTATGATTTATGATATATGATAATATATTATCATATAACATATTGTTTTATTACATTATAATATATATCATTTTACTCTATTAAATATATATTTGAATTCTAATCACATCTGAAAATTGCCCTTTATTATCTAAAGAATTGAAAGTGTCATAGATGGGCATTTTCGGGGTCTATAATTCTGCCTGCTGTTACATGCAGGTGTATATATATATATGACTCATTTCTTAGTATTTCCAAAGAACATGTTCTGGGATTCTATTCAAATAAAAAATATGTTGATATTGAGTTCATTTATATTGCCTATTTTGTCATTGCCATGAAGCTAGTGAACATAATCCTATTTTCATAGCATCACTTCTTTATAACCCTCTTTATAACATCCAATATCTAATTAACCAAAAATTAATATAACTACTTTGTTAGGGCAACAATGCGAAGACAATATTTAGCATATTTGGAGTGAAAGTGGTTTTTGTTTCAATCTATAGTTAGTTGATTGTAGATGTGAACTCGATGAAAATGGTAGTATAAACATCCCCACACACACATTTGTAGACTTTTTGACATTGATTTTATATTTAATTCCAAGCTATACCAACAATCTAAGATTATCTGAAATTGTATTTCAGAAACCTATGGTATATTGGAGAGATATGATGAAGGTACATATTTGTTTTATAAAAGAAAAATAGAAATCAACACAAATATTAACCGCGCCTGAGGACACTGGAGTAACTGTGGATAAAGAAATTTATTTAAAATCCACCAAGTGAGTAAATAGCTACAGTAGCTCTTAGTCATAGGTATAGGGTCATATTGATTTCTTTTAACAGTGTTTGTTTCTAAGCGCCATGAGGTCTGCATAGATCCAGTCTTCAAATCCAAACTACATATTTCTGTGAACATTGCTTCAGGTTGATCATATTTTGTTACCAGCAGGAGAAAAGCTTCCATTTCTATGTGCAATGAAACTGTGCCATGGGGGATGGCTCAATACAATTAAGGATTTAGTGTCAGATGAAACCAAAAGCCGAGATGGCTGAACCACCAAATAGCTGGGTAAGGATTTGCATAATATGCAGAGCATCATAGACTCTATCATTTGATGATGTCCCTAGTCACAATTCTGTGCCCATGTCACTGGGCACTTTCACAAATGCACCCTGACAGCCTATACAGGAGGGAGCTTGGGAGTGAGATGACGTCATGCTGTGTTTAAAACAATCTCTTCTGTTTGAAAATATCATTGGAATTTGTTTCAATTACATATTAAATGTCCCACATGAAACAGATTGTGGGTTACTGGCAATTGCTGCTTTCGGAATTTGAAAGCCCTTTTTACCTAAAAGTCTGACTACTTAGAATTCAATCCCTATGTAACTAAGAAACTCCAAAAGTGGTAATGAACCATAAATTATTGCCGTTAGATATTTAATACTCAATCAGAATGTGCTCTCTCAAGCACATCCCACCGGCATTGCATTCAAGCTGACAGTGTGGTACTGGTTCAATTACTCTGCTCATTTACAATAAAAGATTAATGAAAAGAGGTATATTTTAGTTCACAAAGATTAATTGCACCCCTTGCTTTTTTTCCTGCATTAGAAATATTCAACCCATAATCCTGATAGCTTTTTGCATCAACAAGTACAGGGAGAATTAATAGACTTTCTCTGGCTGGAAATCGCATAGGATATTGAGATGGCAATATCCAGGGAAAACAAGATTGGAAGTTGGCTTCAGCCTAAATGTGTATTACTTTGCTTGCTTCTTTAAATTTACTCTTGCGACATTTTGAATTAGCCAATATGAAGATGTATGTACTATATGTGTATTTTTTTCAGATTTTTTTAAAATTTTCTATATTCTTTGTTTACATTCTGAATGCTTTCCCCTTTCCTGGATCCTCTCTCCCCATCGATCTCATAAGCCCTCTTCCCTCTGCCCTTTTCCTGATCACCCCCTCCCATTTCCCTGTCCTGTTATTCCCCTATAATGCTGGATCAACTCTTGAGATCCAGGGCGCTATCTTTCCCTCTTTTGGGGTAGCATTTGATATGTTAACTGTGTCTTGAGAATTCAGAGCTTCTGGGCTAATTAATATCCACTTATCAGTGATCACATTCCATGTGTATTCTTTTGTGATTGGGTTACCTCGCTTAGGATGATATTTTCCAGTTCCAACATGCATATTTTCGGTTGAATGTTTACAAATCTAATTCCCTTTCAAGAACTAACTCCTTTTGATAGATCTAGGTGTGTCTACAGTTTGAATATTTCAATAATTGAGATGCTGACTGTTAGATTTCACCTTTTTTTCTCCAGTGACAGAATATAGATGCCGAGCACTCTAGCACATGTATTTTGAACTTTTTAATCATGAAGTTATTAACAACTGAGAAATCATGGTATCACATTTCCAAGCACCTTACTGATAAACAGTTTCAAAGTATGCGTGAGTTTGTGAGTATGATACTGTGATTCTCCCTGTGTTGAAATAACAAGGGAGATAACTTGTTGAAATAACAAGTTCCTAGATAGGGTACAGCTTTAGTAAAATAAAATTTTAAATGTATTAAAATTTTTCTGCAATTTGGAATACCTATAGAAAATCTCATTTCTCACAATCCTTATGATAATTTGGTGAGAGGATGCCTATATTTTCATAGTGGTATATGAGGCTTAAGGAAATGCAGAGACATGGATATAAGTTCACAGCTGGCAAGTAGCTAAGTGTGTCTTTAAACCATTGCATTTCCTATATTAAATCCATTTTGCATGGTACATACTAACTTAAAATAAGGAAATCTGTGGCCAGAAATAAACTCTTCTGTAGCTTTGCTGGTTCTTGTCTATCAGATGACATTTACTTTGATGCTAGAATGTGTGCACAAATTATGAATGAAAATAAGAAAGTCAGGCCTGCTAATGCACATGAAAATATAGTTGAGTTGGAGTTTTACTTAGTTAATGTGATGTAGTAATTTTAGTGAATCCATACATGGAAAACACCAAACTCTGAGAGACAATTGAATTGTTCAGTGTTAAATCTAGAATCTGAACACATATGTCTATATAAAAACAAAAATAGGACAGTAGACATGTCTCAGTGAGTAAGCGCACTTACTCCATAAGCAAGAGCACACCACGAGTTCAAATCCTTGGCCTCCATATAAAACATAAGATGAGGCCATAGGCTTATAACCTCAATATAAGGGAGACTAGAGACAGAAGGATACCATGTACTTGCAGGCCACTGCAAGTTTAGGGAAATCCTTCATCTCTGATAAATAAGGAGATATATGATATAGCAGGATATACTGTTGCTTCTTCTGTCCTCCATTTACATGCATAATGAACATACCTCAGTAGCTATCTACCCCAGGTATACTCATATACCCATTTAATTAATTAGCATATTAAATGCAAATAAGCTTAACAAATAGGAATATTGCTAAATGGATCCTCTTTAAGTTGCTATAATGTGTACAAATATTGTTTTGGATTCTATCCTCCTCTATGGAATAATCTACTATTATCTTTTTCAACCACGGTTATTTTGGGAAACACCAAGAAACAAATGGCTAGTCTGTATTTTGTCAGATTGTATACACCCATTTATTTTCTGTGTGCCCACGTGCATGCATAAAGATGCTACAGTGCATGCATGGAGGTCACAAAGTCACTTGATTGATTTGGTTCTCTCTTGTCTTATTTCCTCTTCTCTTCCTGTGAAGATACAAGAGAACCAAGCAAACTTTTTAATAAAGCATTTAATAGACTCTTGCCAATAGTTTTTTGGGGGGAGGAGGCCTTAATCTATGGTCATTATAGCTTGAAACAGACATCCATAACCCTGGAGCAGGATCTGAGAGCTTTGCATCCATAGATAGCAGACAGAGAAAGAGAATGGGCATGTCCTGGGCTTTTGAAACCACAAAGCCTACTCCTAGTGACATACCATATCCAATAAGTTCCCATCTACACCAACAAGGCCATAACTCATCATCCTTCCCACACAGTTATACTAATGGGTATATAAGCATTCCAACATGTGAGTCTGTAAGAGTGAGTCTCATTCAAACCACCATATTTTTCTTTGTCATGTGGATCCTAGTATTCAAAATCATTTCATCTATTACAGTTACAGACTCTCTTAATTGCGGGTCTATCTTCCCAGTCCTAATCTTTACTTTTAAAGATAGTTGTCCTGTAATTACAAGCAATATGTCTTGCTTTCCCTAAATACTTAAGTTAAAGGAAGATAAATGAGGGCTATCTAATTTCTACACTATTTCTATTATAATAGAAATCATGTTTAATGCCTAGAGCCCATTGAAAAACACTAACATTAGTAGGTTCTTCAGTTTTTCAGTTTCTTTGAGGAGGAAGCCAATATATCACAGGCAGATCCACTAGTTCTGAAAACATATATACTCTATAACAAAATTAACAAGACACAGGGCTATGTCATATCGGGTGAATTTCAAAGAAAAAGGGAAAAAATAAATTACTACCTTGGTAGAAGCAAGTTCTCTACCTGTGATGTGTTTCAACATATTCATATAGCAATGCCTATGATATTAAAAACAAAATGGACCTTAGCCTGTCACCATGGTTTGATGAAACTATGTGCCCTGTGTCAACTTTTACATGGATTTATTTTGTAATGACCCATGAATTCATTGAAAAAAATTGCACTTCATTTGAAGAAGCAAATGTTGAAAAAGTGACCATAGATCTAGTGTTTTTGCCTTTGTTTTATTCTCACAGTAGATCTAGGTGAGGAACAGGTTGTGTCCCAGAGATTTTGTGGTCTGTTGCATAAATGATTTTGTTGCTTAAACTACATAGATTCCAACACATTTTGGAATTTCTTATGCAACTTGTATCTGTACAAATAGGATGTCTTAATATACACCTGGTATAATTTTTGGTTGGTATAAGCAAACTAGCTATTGTGTGGCCTTCAACAAGTCCTTCAGCTCTCGTAGGTCTTTGTTTATGACATAATGTAATTTGGGCAACAGAGGAGCCTGTAAATATTATGTGTCTCTTAGGATATATTCTCAAGGGCAAGAAGCAAAAAATTAATGAGATAGAGAGTGTGCTTTCAGTAAGCTCAACACTAAGTGAGAGATACAGGACAGCTAAGAGCAACCACAAGGGTGAAATCAGCATCGCAGTAGAGAACATGTATAATGGTTCATCTGTACCTGGTCAATGGGACAGGATTCAGAAATGTAGTCGAAATTAGTAAAGGCTAGTTCTGGGTTCGCTTGTGGGCCAATTTCCAAATACAACTAGAGCATGCAGGATCTTACATAAAGAATTCTTTAATCCACTGATTGATTAAAAAAGATGAATCAGGCACTAGTTTATGGTAGAATTGCTGAAGATGTAGCCTGCTTAGAGCAATACAGGATTCGGAATATGTTTGGGGCACTGTTTGCCAGTCTCTTCCTGTTAATGCTCTATCCTTCTTACTCTTTACCTAAACATGAGTTCTACCTTGATGTAAAAGAATCAGAAACAGTGAGCAAAATAAGTTGTTCTGCCATTATTTGTTTGCAGGAGCAATAAATGCATTGAATATAAGCTCCTTCTAAAACATGACGGTCAATGAATCAGTCACTAAAAATGTTGTACATGTGATAATCAGAAAATGCATGATGGAGCCTGAAGTTCCCAAGCAATGTGTAGAAATATGAATAATAATAGTCTGTGAGTATCCTATGAAATAAAATAAGCATCTCTTTAAAAAATGAAATAATTTTATCAAATGTTAATGATCTAAGGATCTGTTCAGGACCAGCCTATAGGCAGGAGAACATATAGAGAAAATGAAAGCTCCCAGCATGTGTCAATCTTGAACAACCTTGTAGGTCTGTCAGAGCTCTGAGTCTCAACATAAGAGTAACAAAATTTGGGGTTGAGAGGAAATCCTCTTGGAGACAGAGTAAGGTGGTGTGACATATAGAACAGTTGGAGGCTGGACTAAGGGGGGATAAAGTCTGGACTATAAAAAAAGACTGAAGAATAAATAAAAATAGAAAAAAAGAGTAACAGATTTTATCACAACTTAATCACTATGTCAAATTGAAGAGTTTTATAATCTTATTTTTAGTAAACATCCAATACAAACTAAAATCAATTACAAGGAGAAGTTAAGTAATTTAATACAATAATACAAATCTGGGGATTGTATTATTCACTGGTTCCTGGAAAACACTGAAGTAGAAGAAGAGAAGCAGATACAAAGAGAGGCAGAGAGACAGATAGATACATAGAGAAACAGATAGACATACACACACATACATACATACATACATACACAGGAGAGAGAGAGAGAGAGAGAGAGAGAGAGAGAGAGAGAGAGAGAGAGAGAGAGAGAGAGAGAGAGAGAAATTGGCTTAGATAATTTCAAAGGCTGAGAAACTCCATGATATTATGATATGCCCATTTTTAACTCGAGATTGAGAAAGCTAGTGTCACATTTCCATCCAAAATCTATACAAAGGCTTGATGAGTCATATTGCTATTAATCCCAATTTTAAGAGAGGGGAAGATTGTTACACTAGTTCAAACAAGCGTGCAAGATGCAAAGGGAAGTAAATTCCAAACCTGGAGTGCTAGATGATGCCCAAGCATCCTGGGTTGTGGTATATTTTCAGAGTTCACAAACTCAAATGTTAGTTTTCTTCAGAAACATCCTCAGAGACATGCCGAAAAACACTGTGTGATTTTTCCACCCTACAACACATTCAACTTAATAGACAGAATAAAATTATGGATGCATTCCATTCATCATTGTTCTCCCTTTAATGTATAGTGTCATTAACCTTTAGAAATCTCCATTAAATACTTTCTTAACAAAACACAGAATAAATTTTTGACAGTTTAAAAGACTCTTAGATGAGTTACTGGAAATATTTTTAAATAATTATATATATATATCTCACATGATTCAATATATATATAATAAATAATATATATATATCAATCAATAAATAATATATATATATATATATATCACATGATTCAAAGTCCTTTCTAAAATATATAAAATTCTACCCTGGATTACACAAATAAAACTGTTCACAGTGTTTGCTCGGAACTAATGCCAAGCTGCTAAATTGCTCTACATCAGCTCATATCTCCATATTCTTTTGCTCTCTGAAGGCATTGCTTACCTTCATAAATTTTATGATTATCCTTATACTCTGAATGGAAATGTGTGCTGCAGAGAATCCAAAGGCTTCCCAACTGCAAGATGAACACCTCTTCTATTGATATCACCTTTATTCTTACATTTTGTGAATCAGTAATTTTTCTTGGTATTTAATTCATTTTGCCTCCACAAACATTCTCATTCAATTGTATTCATATATTTATGTATATATACAATAGAAAGAAGACACAATCTGGACAGAGATTGAAGAGGACATTGGTGAACTTGGACAGAGGGGACAGGGAGGTATAAGAGAGACTACAGGGAATGTTAATTTAAAACTTAATTTTAATACAACAAACCCTGAAATTCTCATATTCAAGATACATTTTTCCTTTCATCAATATCTTTGTCTTGCACCTCTGATTCTCATATGTTCAGCAATAATTTTTAGTTTTTATTTCATAATTAATGATATGTAATATAATATTAATATAAAACACATTTTTACTTTGTATGCAGATATGTCTGTTCCATTAAATTTCTGAAAAGTGGTATTTACAGTGAGTTTCTGAGTTCACATATCTAAGTTCAGTCATTTTAGGCAACTTGCCCATGTTCTACAGTGTTACTTTTAGTCAAAAGAAAGTGTAGCTCCTTCTGCTTATTATAAATATATTAGGGAAGCTGGTTCTAAAGGTATAAAAGTCCAATAATATACTGCATGTCATATTCCAGCAAATGAACATTAAGTATGGACATTGAAAAATACTAATTTTACCAGGTGATCATGATGGATAAGCCTCTAAGATCAATCTGAATTCTCTCATTTCTACAGAATCTGAAACCCTAGGAAATTTATATAAGTTTCTAAGTTAGGTATCCACAAGATTAGTTTATAGAAAATGAAATGAAACTTTTCACAGGATGTCTAAAAGAAGGTTTGAATATTTAAAAGTACCCAATGTCATACTGTTAGATACACTAGATTCTTAATGGTTAGATATTCTCATTAATTGCATCTTCATTCAATTTGTGAACTGATAGATCCTTACCTGACCACACATTCAAACTGAAAAATAAAAACCAAGTGTGGAATTCAGGAAATAGGATCACAAAAAATGCTCTTTCTTAGACAGTTAAATGTTTTTCATAAAAGAAAAAAAAAAGAGTTCAATATAGACTTCAGTTAACTAAACTGTTTAAATTACTTCCCTACAATTGATTGTAAATGGAATAAAAGAAAATTTTCAGTGTGATAACTTCAAAATATTAATGCCTATCTACCTAGTGTTGCTCCTGTGACAAGTTCAAATCCCCTATTCAGTGCTGATTAAGCTTAGCTGTGACATTTGTCCTTCGTTTCTCCTCTGATTGTTCATATGTAAAGTAATAGAGAATCCAGGTCTAAGTTATGGTTATTAACAATATTTTACTGTCACCCAAAATTTTAATATGCTAGGAACTTTAGAAGGAAATGAACCTTCATTATAATATAAATGCTTTTTATATACAGCCTCAATGAGAAGATTCTTGACTATGTATTTCAATACATTTATTTCAAGCATAATCAAATTCTAAGAAAATTGGTTGGTATAGTGAGAAATTGCAGATTTATCCATTGTGATGAATTTTAATTCATGGTCCTAAGCAAACCTGAAATTGGCAGTAATATTACAGTTCATAGTCAACCAATGAAATTAGCTTGTATGATGTAGAATTAGTTCTATCACAGTCTCTTCCTCAGAATATCAGACAAAGCGGTTACTAAAGGAGTTTAATTTTAGAAGCATATGGCTGTTAATAAGAATGTTGTATGCAGTTAGTATGTTTTCCTTTGGTAGGAGACAAGTCTGGAAATTAATTATCACATAAAAATATCATTGAATATTGAACAGTAATTTTTATTTTATTCTATCACCATAATAAATTAATATGCTCAACATAATTTTATGTATGACGTAGACATGTAGGTATATAGATAGATTGCCCAAAATCTGTTAGATTATATAAGTAAGTCTGTTTTTTGAGGTCCAGCATGGTGGTAACATATTTCTAAAAGGGCTTATTACACCGGTGAAGCATTCCTCCATAGGAAGCAATCCTGGTATTCCCATAGGGAACACCTGGACCAAATTACTCTGCTTTGACTGAGATACTACTTGCAAATAATTATACATGACTTCAACTCATCACTATAAATAAAGTCAGCATATCACTGAGTGAAATTATTTTAATTTAAATTCCATAGTATCCTATTATTATAAAATTTAAATATGGGGGATAAACATAAACCAGTAACATTCCAAAGGAAAGTATATACCAGTTCAGTATCACTTATTCAAAGTCCTTGGGGACAAAAGGGTCCTGGATTTAATATTACTTTTCATTCTTTCGTATATGTGAACATACACATGATCTTGCAGACAGGATACAAATCTAAACATGAACAATAATTAATGTGTAGTATACTTTCAATGCTTTGTGATATTTTATATGCTATTTTGAATTATTTTGTGCATGAAATAAAATTCATTTACAATCAGCCCTTGTAAATCAAAAGTGTGATAGATGTAAACCTACAATGTCACAGAATCTATATTGGCAGTCACTCATGGCATTGCCATTGTTATTGTTCCTGTCTGAATTTACATGCTACCAATCAGACCACTGCTTACACTTCACTCTTAATTACCAAAATGAATAATATATTAATATATTATATTATTAATTATAATATATGTTATAATAATTATATTATATATAATATAATTATTTATATAGTTATATTATATAAATTATTTATTATTATTATTATATTGGTGGTGGTAGTGCTGATTATGGTGATGGTAATGATGATATTGGCATATCCTTGGTCAGGAATGTTACTAAATGTTCATTGACTAATGTCTTGTTTGAGCTTTGTATTACTGGGAGTTTGTAGGACCTTTAAGAGGTAGAGCCTATTGAGAGGTATTTCATTAACTAAGGTCTTTCCTAGGAGAAAACAGAACTCTTCTTCCTACTTTCTTTGGCTTCACAGATTGATTGATATTTTTGTTTTTTCACGCAGTTCTACCCTGCTGTATTCCCTCAGCACAAATCCAAGGCAGTGGGGCAAACCTAACATGGCCCTCTGAAAAGTGAGACAAAATACACATGTTTTATCTCTATAGTTAACTCTTCCTGGTATTTATTACAAGAGTAAAGAAAAAGCTAGCACGTATAGCCATTAACAAAGTGAAAGAAACCTTGTGTTCTAGGTTACTCAATAGCCCAAGAGCATCACCAAAACAACTTTATTTGCTGTTATCCAAAAGCAGCAAGCCATAGATTCCACCAAAACCAAATATTTTTTCCTGAAAGGTATGTATGTGCTGGTTGATTGTGTGGGCCCAGAAGACGATAATGTCTGGGATTCCATCGTCTGGGACTGTCATCCTGCTGGAGAACCTTCTCTTTCATGTAGAGGAAGAAGGGAAGGGAAAAGAAGCTTCTGAGAACAGGTTAAAGCTGAGCAGGCCAACATTGATGCTTTCTGAGCCTCACTTTCTAAACTAGGAGATGTCTATGTCAATGATGCTTTTGGAGTTGCACACCAAGCCCACAGCTCCATGGTGGGTATGAATCTGCCACAGAAGGCTGGTGGGTTTTTGAAGAAGAAGAAGGAGCTGAACTACTTTGCCATGGTTTTGGAGAGTCCAGAGAGACCTTTCCTGGCTATCTTGGGAGTAGCTAAATTTGTAGACAAATCCAGATGATCAATAATATGCCAGGCAAAGTCAATGAGAAAAGTGTGTTGGTGGCATGGATTTTCTCTTCCTTAAGATGCTCAACGACATGGAGATTGGCACATCTCTCTCTGTATGATGAAGAAGGAGCCAAGATTGTCAGAGATCTTATGTCCAAAGCTGAGAAAATGGTGTGAAGATTACTTTGCCTGTTAACTTTGTCACTGCTGACAAACTTGGTGAGAATGACAAAATTGACCAAGCTACTGTGGCCTCTGGTATACCTGCTGGTTGGCTGGGCTTGGATTGTGGTACTAAGAGTAGTAAGAATTATGCTGAGGACCTGGCCCAAGCTAAGCAGATTCTTTGGAATGGTCCTGTTGGAGTATTTGAATGGGAAGCCTTTGCCAGGGGATCCAAGTCACTCATGGATGAGGAGGTGAAAGTCACTTCTAGGGGATGCATCACTATCATAGGTGGTGGAGACACTGCTACTTGCTGTGCCAAATGGAGCACAGAGGATAAAGTCAGTCACGTGAGCACTGGGGGCGGTGCCAGTCTAGAGGTCCTGGAAGGTAAAGTCCTTCCTGGGATGGTTGCTCTCAGCAATGTTTAGTGTTTTCTTTCCTACCTTTGGTTCCTGTGCAGAGCCCCTCAGTCAACCTAGAGTTTTCTGCATCTCCATCTGGTGTTAGCACAAGATTCAGCTAGTGACCAAGATGCAGCACCAGGAACCCTTAAACAGTTGCATAGCCTCTTAGCTCTTCTTTCCTGCATCGGGATTTTTCTCCATTCTTCAAGATCCCACTTTTAATTCCTTAGTGACTAAAACCACTGTTCACTGTAGAGGGCGACTATTTATATTTTGCCTGTGAAAGGAAGTGAGCAGTAAAAGCATAGCTCTCTTTGATGTATGTAGCCTCTGGTTAGCTTTGTCACTGTTCATGACTCAGCGTGTAAATACGATGAAATCCCATCCTTAAGTTTGGAGAAGTTGATGATCTATTAAACAATAAAGATGTACACTGGGGAAAAAATATCAGCTAAAGAGTCAGATGACAGAAACTTTGGAGAATAGGAGGTGTTTGAAGGTAAACTTTTTCAAATTTCTCCTCGAGTCACTAGCCTCATTGGCTATCATGGAGATTGTTCTAAATTTTCATAAATAGTTTCTTGTGTTACTAATGCACACTGGTTTCAGCCCACTCCAAACTGAGCTCATCTTTTCCTTAGGTTAGGTACAGGCATCTCCTATACAGTACTGATATCATTTTTGTTATATCTATTATTGTAACTAATGGGTCAAGAACCATTTCGGCTATTTTATTTACTAGTTGAATGAAAGACTAGAACATTGCTGGAGATGTTAAAGCCTTCTCCAATAGCATTCTTTTGTTTGTTTGTTTGCTTGCCTTCTTGTTTGTTTTTGTGGATACAGATGTTGAGCCTAAAGAGCTTTGGACCTGCTAGGAAAGCATGCTAATACTGGGTGATGTCCTGTCTCCTTTTGTGCTTTTTTTTTCTATATTCTTTGTTTACATTCTGAATGCTTTCCCCTTTCCCGGTTCCCCCCTCCCCCACTGTCTCATAAACCCTCTTCCCTTCACCTATTTCCTAATCACCCTCCACATTTCCCTGTCCTGGTACTTCCCTACAATGGTGGATCAATTCTTTTCAGAGCCAGGGCCCTCTCTTTCCCTCTTATTGGGTTTCATTTGATATGCTAACTGTGTCTTGAGAATTCAGAGCTTCTGGGCTAATTAATATCCACTTATCAGTGATTGCATTCCATGTCTTTCTTTTGTTTTTGTTTTTTTAATATTTTTATTTTCTATATTCTTTGTTTACATTTCAAATGATTTCCCCTTTCCCCGGATCCCCACTCCCCATATATCCCATAAACCTTCTTGTCTTTCTTTTGTGATTGGGTTACCTCACTTAGGATGATATTTTCCAGTTCCAACCATTTGCCTAAGAATTTCATGAATTCATTGTTTTTAATTGCTGAGTCTTTTGTGCTTTTTAAAATGATAGTATCCCACCAAAACGCTCAAACTGAATATGCATTTATTTTGTAGCCAAGGCAGGCCATGAGTTTGATATCTTTCTGTCTCATTTTTGCTAGAAGCTTAGATGATCAGTCTGTGTCATCAAGATCTCCAGTATCATTTCTGGCATTTCATAATCCCCATGTGCTTCATTACCAAACATTGTAAAAGTCTATTGTAAGAGTCTAATGCAGTGGCTTTTCTTAAACTTTGGCAACGAATCTGCCAATCATTTAGAGCCTCCTTTGATTCTTACCTTGAGATTAAAGATCTTTGCTGTTTTATGAATGCCATTCCATTGAGCGGCCTGCCTGGAATCCTGCAATGGTGGTAGATCCAGTCTTTCAATGCTTGACTGACACCTTCACTTTTAGCTTTATGTAATGATTTTTCTGTCTTTTCATTAACTTGTCTGTCACTTTAAGCACAGAACTCTAGCAGTATGTCTGTCTATTTCAATTCAGAAATGGTTGTCTTTTGTAACAACACCTTTTGTAAGAGGTTGTACAAAAACCACTCCATATTTTCTACAATAGATTGAGTCTCCATGCCAATGATAAATGTATGTTTCTTCATTTTTTTGTTGCTGTCATCCTTAAAGGCATTCATGAGTCTTTTTATTTTCCAAAAATATCAGCACACATCAGAATTGAAAGCAAACAAATACAACCTATGTAGGTTTGGTTTCATATGTTACACTGGGCAATATGTCCATGGATGCCGAAACTATATCATAGTACAGCGGCTATCATCTTTTGCAGACAGTTGGTAAATTGTTTCCTTAATGCATTTGAACCACAACCTGGATGAAGTCAGGTGTGTTTGTTTGCATTTGTGGTTCCATAACAGTGCTCAAAATGTTTAAAATTTAGAACATTTTGAACTTGAGGTTTTCAGATTAGGCATGCTCCACTTCCAATAACAAAGCATTTCCCCGATGATAATAAGAATAAAATAGAATACAAAATGCAACATGTCTTGTTACATACTCACAAAGGTCCACTTTGTTGGCTTAAACTTGAATTGTGCCCAAAAAATAGAAATAGTTACGTTTATTGAATTATTCTTCTATTATATCAACCCTTATTCTGTAACAATGTAGTTTTAGATCTAGCAACATCATGAAATTAAGTACTACAGTTAGGTGATTTATTCAATGCAAAGAGAATAAAAAAAATTTTTACATTGGTAAGAGGGGTAGAATAGGTAAAAATGTGCTATATGCCAGAGTTTTATAGAAAAGAAGATATTGGGAGATGCAATCAGAAAATTAAATCAAATGCATCTGAAAATGTTTTCAGAGGTTTTAAGTATTAACAGATTGTATGTTCTTTTGGCCTTTGCTGTTCCATTTAATTCCGAGCAACAAAGGGATAAACATAATCTGAAAATGTAAAAATTGGGAAGCAAGAATCATCCTGTTGTAGTGTATTACATATCTAGTTATCACTGAGTAGAGATGTAAACTGAAATTCAATATGCTTGACTTTGAAATTAGACTTTTGAAATCTTGTTACGCTTGAGAAACTTTATTTAACCTCACAATCTCAGAGTTTTCTTATCTGTAAAGGGGGAGAATAATTTCTATAATAGAGAGCTAGCATGCATATATTCCATGATGCCAAACGAAGAGAAAGGAAGCATTTCTAACGTGTAATTGTAATAATATCAGTAACAGTAAATAGATTATAGCTTCTAGCTCCTCTCTTCTGTCTTGTTTTCTGTAACAGCATTATTGTCATTGGAATGGGCTTTCAGTAGCTTCTAGGGAAGAATAATGCTGGTTTGTCCAAATCAACTTTCTTGGATTAAAAAAAAAAGAATAGACATGATTTACATTATAATTAAATAGAATTTAAAAACTCAGATTCTCTTTCTTTTCAAATCTGTTGTACTATTCTCTCTCTCATGGTAATGACATGTCCAAAGCCACAAGAGAAATTGCATTGACCTATTCCACAAGAAACAAATTGCACTAATATAAAATAAATACATGTTATTATACTCTACTTTGATACCTTTGATATCATAGTTTTCCATTTATGTTGAAAAAATACTAATAGGATACCTAATTATTTAAATAAAAGGAGTAAAATAAACAGTTATTTAATGTTAAATGCATTATTTGTGACTAATTATATATTTAACATCTTTAATGATTTTAATTATTCACATATATAATTAAATAGTTTTTCAATTGATTTATGAGTGTAGCTTTTTAAATTATTAAGTAGCTTTTAAATATCTTGGACTTATTAATAAACCAAAATTCCATCAGGAGTGACAGAGTGACAATAATGATAAAGATGTAACGAGGCCATTCTCCAATAATAAAATTCTCAGAAATGCACATCTTATAAATGAACCTATATGAGAGCAACCATTGATTTCTATTTCTAAGGGCATGGAGTTTACAACACTGATAAAATGATTTTAATAAAATTAAATATGCAATCATATAAAAAACAAACAAAAAATCAGTAACACAGAAGTCTAAACTATCAGTGTCTGTCTACTTAGAAATTACTCAATTATCCATGAACTTTAAAGCTAGAACTTTCCTTAGAAACATCAACCAGTGAATCACATGTCGCATACTAAAACCACATAATCACAGTTTCAATTAACTAGTGTGTGAAAAAAATAATAATTCACTAACAAATTCACCATGGAATGCCAGATTTTTATCTGAATTTTTGATTTTTACATCATCTTTTTGAACTTGGAACTTTTCCCAATTCAGTGTTCAGTATTCTAAATGTCACACTACTGATTATCAATGTGCCATTAAGGACACTCTCTGAAACTGAACCCTTAGATTATAAAGCCTGCTGCTCAGAATTCTCAGTTCACATTATACAAAAATATCAGCATCTGTAGTTAAAAAATAAAAAATGTCAGATAATCTTTTTTAGTCAGCAAATTATTGTACAACATTTAAATAAAATTGAATAAAGTTCTCTTCATTCTAGAACTTTAGGAATACTCAGATTTTTCAGCAACTTAGTATGAAGAATGCTCGTTAACAAAAATATTAAAAACCAACCCACAGTATGATCTCTTTTTTGCATATAACATTGTTGAATCTAGTGCTTTTAATGACTATTTATAAGAATTTGTCTATTATATATTTATTTTGCCAAATAAACTTTTCTAAGATTGAATGTTGGTTAGGCAACTTATATACAGTTAAGTTCTAGTGTCCTGATCTGCTAAATGGAATTAATACCTTAAGAAATATGAAACCGAGAAAGCCTTAGGTGTATGTTTATTATAGTCGTGCTCATAACAGATAACGTATGGTTCAGCTTCAGTATCTATCAAAAGATTAATATAAGCATGATCCACATACACCACAGAGTTTCATTCAGCCTTAAAGAATTATAAAAAGTGTCACTGGCTGACTGAGTGGGCAGATACAGCCAGGAGCACAGGGGACACCAGAGTGCAGAATAGCTGGGACAGCATCCTCCAGGGCTAAACCTGCACTCAGGAGCTGGGCAGCACCATAGCCATCTGTGTACCAATCCTGCCAGCGGAGAACTGCTCTGCAGGGAGTGATTTGACTCCCAGGTTTAGAGGTGAGGCCACCATCTTCTCTCCAAAGACTCAGCAGGCTGGTACAGCCAGGAGCATAGGGAACACAGGAGCAGCAGAGCAACTGGGACAGGGTCAGTCCAGGCTCCACCTGCACCCAAGAGCTGAGCAGTGCCACAGAACTCTGTGCCACAGGAGAGCCAGTCACCCAGGGGTGCTGAGACAGGCTTGCAGGCCCATAAGAGGTACACACCCCAGTCAGAGACAGCAGGACCAACTAATACCAGACATAACCAGATGGCAAAAGGCAAATGTAGGAATGTTACCAACAGAAATCAAGACAACATGGCACCATCAGAATCGAATTCTCCCGCAACAGCAAGTCCAGGATACCCCGACACACTGGGAAGGCAAGACTTGGATTTAAAATCACAGTTCATGATGCTGATGGAGGGCTTCAAGAAGGACATAAATAACTCCCTTAAAAAATTACAGGAGAACATAGGTAAACAGGTAGAAGGCCTTAAAGAATTACAGGAACGCACCACCAAATAGGCGAAGGAATAGGACAAAACCATCCAGGATCTAAAAACAGAAGTAGACACAACAAAGAAATTACAAAGAACTTCAAATCAATTTCTCTTATGAATACTGATGCAAAAATATTCAATAAAATTCTTGCCAACCAAATCCAAGAACACATCAAATGATCATTCACCATGATCAAGTACACTTAATCACAGGTATGCAGAGATGGTTCAATGTATGGAAATCCATTAATGTAATCCATTACATAAACAAACTCAAAGAAAAAACACATGGTCATTTCATTAGGTGCTGAAAAAGCATTTGACAAAATTCAGTATCCTTTCATGTTAAAAGCCTTGGAAAGATCAGGAATTCAATGCTCATACCTAAACACTGAAAAAGCAATATACAGCAAAGAAGTAGCCAACATCCAACTAAATAGAGAGAAACTTAAAGCAATTCTACTAAAATCAGAGACTAGACAAGGCTGTCCTCTCTCTCCATATTTATTCAATGTAATACTTGAAGTTCTAGGTAGAGCAATTAGACAACAAAAGGAGGTCAAAGGGATACAAATTGGAAAGGAAGAAATCAAACTATCACTGTTTGCAGATGGTATGATATTATAGTTAAGTGACCCAAAAACTCTACCAGAGAACTCCTACAGCTGATAAACAACTTCAGCAATGTAGCTGGATATAAAATTAACTCAAACAAATCAGTAGCCTTCCTATATACTCAAAGGATAAACAGGTTGAGAAAGAAATTAGGGAAACAACACCCTTCACAATAGTAACAAGATAAAATATCTTGGTGTGACTCTAACCAAACAAATCAAAGAACGGTGTGGCAAGAACTTCAAGTCTCTGAAGAATGAAATTGAAGAAGATCTCAGAAGATGGAATGATCTCCCATGGTCATGGATTGGCAGGATTAATATAGTAAAAATGGCCATCTCGCCAAAAGCAATATACAGATTCAATGCAATTCTCATCAAATTTCCAACCCAATTCTTCATAGAGTTAGAAAAACCAATTCTCAAATTGATCTGGAATAACACAAAAACCAGGATAGCTAGAACTATTCTCAACAGTAAAAGAACTTCTGGTGGAATCAGTATCCAGGACCTCAAGCAGTACTACAGAGCAATAGTGTTAAAAAACTGCAGGGTATTGATATAGTGACAGGCAGGTAGATCAATGGAATAGAATTTAAGAGTCAGAAATAAACCCGCATGCCTATTGGTCACTTGATCATTGACAAAGAAGCTAAAACTATCCACTGGGAAAAAAAATTAGACTTTTCAACAAATGGTGCTGGTTCAAGTGGCAGTTAGCATGCAGAAAAATGCAAATCAATCCATACTTATCTCCTTGTACTAAGCTCAAGTCTAAGTGGATCAAGTACCTCCACATAAAACTAGACACATTGAAACTGCAAGAAAAGAAACTGGGTAAGAGCCTTGAGTATATGGGCATAGGGGAAATTTTCCTGAACAGAATACCAATAGCTTATGCTCTAAGATCAAGAATTGACAAATGGGACCTCATAAAATTACAAAGATTCTGTAAGGCAAAAGACACTGTCAATAAGACAAAAAGGGAACCAACAAATTGGGAAAAGATCTTTTCCAGCCCTAAATCAGACAGAGTGTTAATATCCAATGTATACAAAGAACTCAAGATGTTAGACTCCAAGAGCTAAATAACCCTATTAAAAATGGGGTGTAGAGCTAAACAAAGAATTTTCACCCGAGGAATATTGAATGGCTGAGAAGCACCTAAACAAATATTCAACCTCCTTAGTCATCAGGGAAATGCAAATCAAAACCCTGAGATTTCACCTCACACCTGTCAGAATGGCTAAGATCAAAAACTCAGGAGACAACAGGTGCTGATGAGAATGTGGAGAAAGAGGAACACTCCTCCACAGCTGGTACAACCTCTCTGGAAATCAGTGTGGTGGTTCTTCAGAAAACTGGGTATAATACTATTGGAAGACCCTGCTATTCCACTTCTGGTCATATACCCAGAAGATTCTCCAGCATGTAATAAGGACACATGCTCCACTATATTCTTAGCAGTCCTATTTATAATAGTCAGAAGTTTGAAAGAACCCAGATGTCCCTCAAAGGAGGAGTGAATACAGGAAATGTGGTATATTTACACAATGGAGTACTACCCAGCTATTAAAAATAATGAATTCTTAAAATAATTAGGCAAATGGGTGGAACTGGAAAATATCATCCTGAGTGAAGTAACCCAATCACAAAAGAACATGCATGGTATGCACTCACTGATAAGTGGATATTAGCCAAGAAGCTTGGAAGGCCCAAGACACACACAATTCACATATTAAATGATGCCCAAGAAGAAGGAAGAACAAAGGATGGATACTCTGGTCCTTCTTAGAAAGGGGAACAAAATACCCACAAAAGGAAGTACAGAGACAAAGTATGGAGCAGAGTCAGAGGGAAGGACCATCCAGATACTACCCCACCTAGTGATTCATCCCGTATATAATTACAATACCCAGATATTTTTATTGATGACCACAAGTACTTGCTGACTTGACCTGGACATAGTTGTCACCTGGGAGGCTTTGCTAGTGCATGACAAATACAGACAAGGACCCTCTCAGACAGCCATTGAACTGAGCAGAGCATCCCCAATAGGGGAGCTAGAGAAAGGATGTAAGGAGGTGAAGGGTTGTGCAGAGACATAGGAGGAACATCAATATGAACTACCCAGTACTCCCAGAGCTCCCAGGGCCAAAACCGTCAACCAGCGAGTGCACATGGTGTTACTCATGGCTCCAGCACATAGGCAGCAGAGGATGGCCTTGTTGGACATCAAAGGGAGGAGAGGCCCTTATTCCTGGAAAGGTTTGATGCTGCAGTGTGGTTTAATTCTGGGACAGGGAAGCTGGAAGGATTGTGGAACAAGAGGAGGATAGATGGGTTATGGGTAACTAGGAAAGAGTACATGAATTGAAATGTAAATGAAGAATATATCTAATAAAAAAATTTTAAAAAATAGCTCAAACAAATCAGTAGCCTTCCTATATTCAAAGGATAAACAGGCTGAGAAAGACATTAGGGAAACGACATTTTTCACAATAGTCACAAATAATATAAAATACGTTACTGAGCAAGTAAAAGATCTGTATGACAACAACTTCAAATTTCTGAAGAAAGAAATTGAAGAAGATTACAGAAGATGGAATGATCTCCCATGCGCATGGGTTGGCAGGGTTAATGTAGTAAAAATGGCTATCTTGCCAAAAGCAATTTACAGATTCAATGCAATCCCCTATCAAAATTCCAACTCAATTCTTCAGAGAGTTAGAAAGAGCAATATCCAAATTTATCTGGAATAACAAAAAACCCAGGATAGTGAACACTATTCTCAACAAAAACTTCTGACAGAATCACCATCCATCACCTCAAGCTTTACTACAGAACAATAGTGATAAAAACTGTATGGTATTGGTACGGAGACTGGCAGGAAGATCAGTGGAACAGAATTGAAGATCTAGAAATGAACTCATACACCTATGGTCACTTCATCTTTGACAAATGAGCTAAAATCATCCACTGGGAGAAAAATAGCCTTTTCAACAAATGGTGCTGGGTTAACTGAGAGTCAACATGTAGAAGGATGCAAATTGATCCATTCTTATCTCCTTGTACAAAGTTCAAGTCCAAGTGGATAAAGGACCACCACATAAAACCAGACATTCTGAATCTAGTAGAAGAGAAAGTGGGAAGAACTTGGAGCACATTGTCACAGGGGAAAATTTCCTGACTAGAACACCAATAGTTTACACTCTAAGATCAAGAATTAACAAATGAAACCTCATAAAATTGCACAGCTTTTGTAAGGCAAAGGACACTGCTAATAGGACAAAACAACAACCAATAGGTTGTGAAAAGATCTTTACCAATCCTACATCTGATAGAGGGCTAATATCCTATATAGACCAAGAACTCAAGAAGATAGACTCCAGAGAACCAAATAAACATCTTTAAAAAATGGAGTACAGAGCTAAACAAAGAATTCTCAACTGAGGAATACCGGATAGTTCAGAAACACATAAAGAAATGTTCAACATCCTTAATCATCAGGGAAATGCAAGTCAAAAACCTCTGAGATGCCACCCCATCAGTGAGATCTCACCAGTCAGAATGGCCAAGATCAAAATCTCATGGGAGAGCAAATGCTGGAGAGGACATTGAGAAAGAGGAACACTATTCCATTGCTGGTGCAAATGCAAGCTGTTTTGTAAAACCACTCTGGAAATAAGTTTGGTGGTTCCTCAGAAAATTGGACATAGCACTACCTGAGGACCCAGCTATACCACTCCTGGGCATATACCCAGATGATGCTCCAACATGTAATAAGGACACATGCTCTGCTATATTCATAGCAGCCTTATTTATAATAGCCAGAATCTTGAAAGAACCCAGATGTCCCTCAACAGAGGAATGGGTACAGAAAATGTGGTATATTTACACAATGGAGTACTGCTCGGCCTTTTAAAAAAATGAATTCATGAAATTCTCAGGCAAATGAATGGATTTAGAAAATATTGTCCTGAGTGAGGTGACCCAATCACAAAAGATCACAAATGGTATGCATTTGCTGATAAGTGGATTTTAGTCTAAAAGCTCAGAACACACAAGATGCAACTCACAGACTACATGAGGCTCAAGAAGGAAGACCAATGTGTGGAAAGTGGATCAAAATAACTATGGCTCACAACCAACAAATAGAATTAACATAGGGTCTTCTAGGGAAGATCAAGAGAAAGGACCCAAGTTGCAGAAGAGTTTTGCAGCTCTGCAGGAGGAACAATAATATGTATCGACCAGTAACCCCAGAGCTCCGAGGGACTAAACCACCAACCAAAGAGAACACCTGGAGGGACCCAGGGCTCCAGATACATATGTAGCAGAAGATGACCATTTTAGACATCAATGAGAGGAGAGACTATTGGTACTGTGAAGGCTTGATTCCCAAGAATAGGGGAATGTAAGTCAGGAGATTGAGGGGGAGCTACAGGGGGAGGGAGGATGGGATAGGGGATTTTCAGAGGGGTAACATGAAATGGGGATACCATTTGAAATGTAAATAAAGCAGATATTTAATAAAAAAGAAAAAGTGTCACCTGCAGAGAAAAATAGATGCAGCTAGAGATGATCACGCAAAACAAAATCAATTATGGTTAGCCAAATATCGTGGGTTTTATCTCAATGTAGGTCCTATATTTTATACAGGTATAAGAAGTCATTCCTGTGAATGCCATGAAGAAGTGGGACTGTCTGGTGAATACAGTGTGCTAGCAGACAAAGGCAGGGTGGGAAACAGAGGATATGAGAGATAAATATGGTCAAATACACAATGTACTCACATGAAAATATCTTTATGAAATCCATTACTAGTAAAATGAACATATTTCAATAAAAATAAAGCCTCCTTAAAAGTAGTTATAAACACAAAATGAGGCTATTCATCCATTAGGCTTAGCATGAACTTGGCAGATAATAATAAATGTCATATAGCTATACCTGGACCGAGTCATTCAATACTCTGAAGTGCCTTGAGTGAAGAAATTGACACAGGAATCCTGTAATTTAGCCATTATAAACTGCCTGTGTTCATTTCTGGGCTATGATTTTTATCATTAAAACAACAATGGATAAGGTACTTAAACACTTTGTGCCTGCCTTTTGAAGTGCCTAAAATATAGGTCATTCCAGTGGTCATCTTGAGATTACAATGCCACTCATATATAGAAAGTGTCTGCATGAGGGTGAGAACACTGTGAATGTTATCCACATTTTCCATTGACTAAAATATACATTCTCAGAATTACTGCAATCTTTTTCAATGATACTTACTTAATGCTGTTTGAGAGAATGATAGAGTGCAAATTTTACAAAATTATTTACAGTTTAAATGGTCCTCAGAAAATAGATACATGCAAGCATTCATCATATTTCTATTGTATGATAGATATTGAATATACATTAGTTTATCTAAAATTCTGCAACAATCTTCAGAGGCAACATTATCATCTACAGTGACAAAGAAAATGAGTCGCTCTCACAAAGTTTGAACATCTTGACCGGAATGCACTTAATAACTGTGGTGAGACTGGGGTTTGGATCTATTATAGTAGACCACCTAAAGCATTCCCACTGCAGATATATATGAGACTTACACTTCATGGCAACTTAACAGACATGTCTTTTCTAATCATCCAGTTTAACACATTAGTGTGAAAGTACTTTCTAACAGAAAGGCTAGTGATATGCCGTGATGATAGAGTGCATACACCCTATTCAGTGTCTATTGCTTCTTTTAGTATTTCCACTTTATTAAGGAAAGTAACAGCTATAAGTATATCTATTCATATCATTGAAGGTAGGCAGACATAACAAGGTGTGATGGTTCATGAACAGACTGAGGACAAAGAATAAAGCAGATATAAAGATGGAGAACAAACCAAATCTCTCTTTAATAGATTCTACATGGCTTGTCCTTCTCCTGTGGCATTAAGGTCTATCATTACCTTACTGCTTATCTGTTTACTTAAGATCTCTCCAATACTTTCATAAGGGCCTTTAGTGTCATAAACATTCCTCATGGTAAGGAGACTGCTGTTATTGGGTCCCACAGATATTGATATGCTATGTTTTCACTTTCATTCAATTTTACAAAATGTCTTATTACATCCTGGACATCTTCAGTGTCCTGTATATGATTAAATAGTGTGTTGTTTAATCTACATGATTTGTATACTTTCTGTCATTTTTGAGTTGATTATATCTGAGCCCACTCCATTATGATCAGAAAGCTCCATTTACTTAGAAAATCCATTATTGTATCTGTTAAGGCAGTTCTGCAGGCCTGGACATCACTTTTTCTTCTTCTTTCCTTCCTGCTTTCTGTATTTCTTCTCCTCTTCCTCCTCCTTCTAATTCTTCTTCTCTTCCTCCTCCTTTTTTTCTTTTCCACAAAATTAGTATGTAAGTGTAGAACTTGTTAGAACAGCCTATTAATAAAACTATATAACCTAATAACTAAATTTTAGACTATTTTCAATTAATCCTGTTTCCCTATATAATCTCTTTTCATTCTCTGCACAAGCCTCAGACAACCCGATTACTAGATATAACTTATGAATTATTTGTGAGATAGTTAGCTGTTGTGTCTGAACTACACTCAATATATACTTTGAGATATTCCCATGTATTTATTGGTTACCAGTGCATCATTTTGTGACTATCCCACATTTTGTCTAAGGAGTCATAGCTGTTGGGTGTATTCACTGTGTCTATTTATTGCTCTTACAATTATGGCTGCCATGAATCTAGGACATAGGTATTTATAAGACACATATCTTTATGTGCCCATATGTTTCTATTTCATTTTGTTATATCTAAAATATGGGGTTATATAGTCACATGGCAAATTCTTGTTTAACGTTGGAAGGATCTGCCACAAATTTTCCAAGTGGCTTCCTCATTCAGCTTCTTTAATAGCATTAAGGCTTAGAAAATATGCTTTGTAATGTTGTCTTCATGGGCATGAGGTGGCTATAACTAACTGTCTTGAACTCAAAGCATGTGATTACATGCACAAGAGTTTTACAAAGTTCTGACAAAAATAGACAAAGTGATCTCCAGTCTCTATTGCATTTTGGAGAGCTATTAATAGTAGATAGTTGCCTGAGGAGAATCATTTTTTATTAATATGTGAACAGTTTCAGGTTTTGGTGGATAATCATACATGAACATATGCATAGCACTAACTGAAGATACTAGATTATCAAAACAAAACAAAAGTAGCATAAAGTTGGGAGGGAAAAATATGGGGCATATGGGGAAAGTTGAAGGGAAAAAAGACATGGGTATTATTATATTTCATAATATGTATGTATGAAATTTTCAAACATAAAGAAAACTTAAAAGTACAAATCCTTATCCTTTCACAGAAATTAGTAAACTTATATGAGGAGCCAAGTGCCTTGGGTAGATGTATAATTCCTAGAGGAAGTACAGATGCTAGGGCAGCTGCATTGGAAGTTAAAAGGGATAAATCAACATGAGTCAGGTACTCCTCTGAGGCAGCACACCTCAGTACTGACATCCTTTTTGTGAATTCTTTATTGGAGGAAGAGAGTAGAGTCTGTGCCCACCATTCTTTGAAGTCAGAGCAATGACTTAGGGACTCTATTCTTTCTTGCTTCACCAGAAGTGCTGATGAAATTGAAGACCTAGAAGAATATGGTAGGACATCCACATCTCCGATGTCTGCATGTATAGATAACTTTGTGAATTTGACATCACTGAAGCTAAATAAATAAAACAAATATGAACACAATGGTACAGAGATATTGACAGTAAAATATTAACAATAGAAGTCATAATTACCCTGTTTCTATTTATAAACAATGGATATATATGAAAAGTCAACAGAATATCAGTAAGTAAATGCCAAATGACCAACATTATATGAACCTAACAATCATATACAGAACATTAACATAATTTTGATACTGATTGCCAACTTCATTCAATTTAAATACACATAGAAAATTGGTAAAGCGCATCCATGTGTGCATTTTTGAGGTTGTTTGCTGAATGGATTAACTAAGGGCAGAATATAAAATGTAACATACATTGGGATTGGAATAAAATGGAAACGAAGAAGGAAGACTACTGATGGAAGTTAATGTTTGTGCACTGCAGCTTCTGTCACTTGCTCATGACAAGACAATCTGTCTCCCTATGTGCCCAAAATAATTCATCTAAACAACTTCTGAACAACACCTCAGAAACTGTGAACTGAAATAAATCAGCAGTGATAATATTAAAAATCTACAGATCTGTGCTTAGATTCAATGTTTGTGCCTGCTCCTAGCTAAGGTACGAACACCTGTCTCACCCAGTTGCACACCAGTACAGAGCTTATCCAACAGTGAACCCTAAGTACAACTTAACTGGTTCAGGAACTGAAATGAATACAGACAAGGAAAGCAGAGAATAACTATCCAAAAGAAGAATCACTGCTATTGACCTACCTCCTGATGGCTCAGTCCCAATGCAAAAACACAATTATAAATAACCAAGACAATATGTACCCTCTGATAATTAGTATTATACCAATAATCTCTGAGAAAAATAACTTAGACACCTAAGAAAATACTTTCAAATAAGCAATTATATACAACTATGCTCAAGGAACTTAAAGACAGAATTGGTGTGGTGTATATGATAACACTGTGAACCCCAAGATTGTGTTATTTGTTGCAAAATCCCATTTCTAGTTGTTGGTGTCCTCAGCTTTAGCACACATCTTTAATTCAAGACCTTCTCATTTATTGTAAACAGAATTAATAAAGTCGACTATAGATCAAAAAGTGAAGAAATCAACCAGTTGACAGGGAATGAATATAGGGGAAAAATAACAGTAAGTAAGAGGAAATTAGGAGGATAGAGAGAAAGACAAAAAGGATGTATAAAGAGGGGGCATTGAATCTAAAGGGTAGACTGGTGGTAGCAGAGATGGATACCTCTCACCAAGTGGGGGATCAATTGTAGAGAGGAAAAGGAAATAGGGTTGAGGGAGGGAACCTGGGGAGAAAGAGCTACAGTTTAGTGATATTTGATTTTTTGGCCAACTTCTAATCATGTAACATGGAAATGGCCAAACAAACCAGGATGTTGGCAAGACGATAGGGTATACTCTAGAAACTGACAGCAAAGCCACAATAACTACAACTCACTAAACATAGAGAGTGCCAACAGTTGCCTACATATGACTCTTTTTGATAAATGCAGGTACTCTGCAGTTTACTAAAAGTAAACATAAACACTAAACCACTCATTTGATCGACAATCTGTCCTGCCTAAAAAATATGCTAGGGCAATAGTGACACAAACCTTGTGGGGGTAACACCATGGGATGGAACTCATACCTGACATTGCTTAGTTTTCCAAAAAGCAGAGACTATATGGCCTAGAAACTTGGGGAAAGACAAAATGCTACTGGTGTTCTAAATAGAGATAAAATGACTCCTAATGGTATTCTAGTATGTGCATAGTTCATTGTCTTATTCACTCAACACCGGGGAGCCTTCCTCTGGCATCAGATGAAAACAAATAAAGAGACTCACAGCCAAACAGAGAGAAAGCCCTTGGAACACACAGCTCTAAATGAGATATCTTCATAAAATTCTACCCACCCCCCAGACTTCAGGGAACACTTCAGAGTAGGAGGTAGAAAGAGTGTAAGAGGCAGAGGGGTTGGAGGGTACCAGCAAAACAAGCCCTCTAAATCACCTGCGTGAAGTTCAAATAAATTCCCCGAATCCAAAGCAACAGAAAAGGGATGACACTGGTCTATTTCTTGTCCACTGTGCATATATTATAGCTTTTAGTTTAGTATTTTTAATATTGCTTTGCTGAATGTGTGAAAGAGAGGGTCTCTGATTCTTGTGCTTTCGCTTTGGCTCTTTTCCTTTTGTTTATTTTCCTTGCTCTGCTTTGATGGGTTTTGTTTTACTTTATTCTATTTTATTTTGTTCTTTTTTATTGTTACCTCTTAAAGGACTGTTCTATTCCAATGAGAGACAGAAAGGAAGTAGATCTGGATAGGAGGGGATGTCGGGGGGAAATTGGGAGTAGAAGTATGAGAAACTGTACTCAAGATACAATGTATGAGAAAAGGGTCTATTTTTTAATATTTTTATTTCCTTCCTTCCTTCTTTCTTTCTTTCTTTCTTTCTTTCTTTCTTTCTTTCTTTCTTTCTTTCTTTCTTTCTTTCTTTCTTTCTTTACACTTCAGATTTTATTCCAATCCTGGTTCACCTTTCTGACCGTTCAACATCCCATTCCTACTCTATTTTTTAACAATTATCTTTAATCATTTTTTACAGTCCAGTTGTTAGGTCCCTCTGAGTCTGCCCTCCAACAGTTCCTCATCCCATCCTTCTTTCCCTATCCCCCTCTTTCTCGAAGAGGATGAACCCACCCTAATCCCCAACCCCAGCATGCCTCCCCATTCCCTGGGACCTCAAGTCTCTTGAGAGTTAGGAGCATCTTCTCTCACTGAGGTCAGATCAGGCAGTCCTCTGTTGTATATGTGTCAGGGGGCCTCATATCAGATGGTGTATGCTGCCTGGTCGGTGGATCAGTGTATGAGAGAGTCAAGGTTAGGTGAGATTGCTGGTCTTCCTCTAGGGTTGTCCTCCTCCTCAGCTTCTTCCAGACTTTCCTTAATTCAACCAAGGGTTCTCTGGCTTCTGTCCATTGGTTGGGTGTAAGTATCTGCATCTGACTCTTTCAGCTGCTTGTAGATCCTCTCAGAGGGCAGTCATGTAAGCACACAATAGCATCAGTAATAGTTTCAGGCCTTGGGGCCTCCTCTTGAGATGGATCCCAAGTGGTATGCACAATGAGGTTTGTCCAGTGCTGCAGCTTACCTCAAGTCAGTATATGGGCAGCACTAAGTAACAGTGGGATATTAAAGCAGGAGAATAGAAGAAAGAGAGAAAGAAAACAGAACAGGAATTTAGGATATAATTATGCTGGGCAAAGTCTAAGGGAAGGAAATGATGAGTGAAAATGATCAAAATGCATTGTGTACAAGACATTCTCAAGGAATTAATCAAAAACATTAGGTCAAAAAGATAAATAATAAATATGTGGAGTATTAATCTTTCTGGGTTTACTTATTTTATTTATTTAATGATCTCTAGTTCCATTTACTTTTCTGCCACAAAAATTTCATTTTCTCTGCTTGGGGAGGAAAGGTTTTATTTGCCCTACATGTATTAATGATACACTATCATTGAGGGAAGCCAAAGCATGGAGTCAGGTAGATCAGGAACTTGAAGGTAGAAATTGAAACTGAGACATTATAAGGATGTGCTTGATCTGTGGGTAGTCTAGCTTGCTAGATTTTATGTTGCTTTGTTCGTTCTGTTTTGTGGAGTTTTGCTTCATTTTTTCTGGTTCTTGTTTGTTTTACATTATTATATAATTATAACATTTCTCCCTTCTCTTTTCTTATTACAAACCCTCCTGCTTACCCTTCCCATTGTCATTCAAATTAATGACTCCTTCTTATTATGCATTCTTGTATGGTATATGTATATGGATATTCATATTTATATTTTTCCTAAATATAACATGTTCGCTTGGCATAATGTTACTTGTATGCATGTGTTCATTGTGGATCATTTTGTATTGGACAGAAATTGGTATGTTCTTCCCTTGCAAAAACCACCTCTCCCACTAGTAACTTTTCTCAGTAGCTTGTAACATTTAGAATAGAATTGAGGCATCTTGGGGTTTTCCCTACCAATGTTAGTGTATCCATTGGTACAATATTTATTCTTCTCATATTAGGGCAGCCATATTGGTGTCATATTATCCATTTAGCTTCTTTAGTTACTAGGTGTACTGGCAAATTTTATGACAACTTGACAGAAGCTACTAGAGTTATTTGAAAGTAGGGAACCTCGATTGAGAAAAGGACTCCATAAGATCTGACTATAAGGGACTTTCTAAATTACTGATTTATAATGTGTTGACCTAATGATGCTTGTATTTGAATACTAATACTGATTCCTCAAAACCTGGTTTCCCAAGAGAGGAGGGAGTCTGCATATAGATGCAAATATGCTATTTGATCTTGCCTCCAAGTTATTTTTTTCTTTTTCTTTTTTTTCTTTTTTTTTTCTTCGATATATTTTTTATTTACATTTCAAATGATTTCCCCTTTTCTAGACCCACACTCCCCGAAAGTACCATCAGCCCCCTTCCCTCCCCCTGTTAACCCACCCAACCCTTCCCACTTCCCTGTTCTGGTTTTGCCCTATACTGCCTCTCTGAGTCTTTCGAGAACAAGGGCTACTCCTCCATTCTTCTTGTACCTCATTTGATGTGTGGATTATGTTTTGGGTATTCCAGTTTTCTAGGTTAATATCCACTTATGAGTGAGTGCATACCATGATTCATCTTTTGAGTCTGGGTTACCTCACTTAGTATGATATTCTCCAGCTCCATCCATTTGCCTAAGAATTTCATGAATTCATTGTTTCTAATGGCTGAATAGTACTCCATTGTGTATATATACCACATTTTTTGCATCCATTCTTCTGTTGAGGGATACCTGGGTTCTTTCCAGCTTCTGGCAATTATAAATAAGGCTGCTATGAACATAGTGGAACATGTATCTGGGTATATGCCCAGGAGTGGTATAGTAGGATCTTCTGGAAGTGAGAGGCCCAGTTTTCGGAGGAACCGCCAGACTGATTTCCAGAGTGGTTCTACCAATTTGCAACCCCACCAGCAGTGGAGGAGTGTTCCTCTTTCTCCACATCCTCGCCAACATCTGCTGTCTCCTGAATTTTTAATCTTAGCCATTCTGACTGGTGTAAGGTGAAATCTCAGGGTTGTTTTGATTTGCATTTCCCTAATGACTAATGATTTTGAACATTTTTTAAGATTCTTCTCCGCTATCCGAAGTTCTTCAGGTGAAAATTCTTTGTTTAACTCTGTACTCCATTTTTTAATAGGGTTATTTGGTGTTCTGGAGTCTAACTTCTTGAGTTCTTTATATATATTGGATATTAGCCCTCTATCTGATGTAGGGTTGGTGAAGATCTTTTCCCAATTTGTTGGTTGCTGATTTGTCCTTTTGATGGTGTCCTTTGCCTTACAGAAATGTTGTAATTTTATGAGGTCCCATTTGTCAATTCTTGATCTTAGAGCATATGCTATTGGTGATCTGTTCAGAAACTTCCCCCCTGTACCGATGTCCTCAAGGGTCTTCCCCAGTTTCTTTTCTATTAGCTTCAGAGTGTCTGGCTTTATGGCCTCCAAGTTATTTTTAATTGGTAAATAAAGATTCCAACAGCCAATAGTTGGGCAGAAGAGGCAACGACAGTTTAGGATTCCTGAGATTCTGGATAGGTGGAGAACCATGAGGAAGAGAAGAGGGTGAGGAGAAGGAAGAGGAAGAGGAAGAGGAGGAGGAGGAGGAGGAGGACGAAGAGGAGGAGGAGAAGGAGGAGGAGGAGGAGGAGGAGGAGGAGAAGGAGGAGGAGAAAGTCACAATGGGTTAGGAGTCAAGAAAGCATGACCCTGAGAACTGGCTAACTGGAGTTAAGAGCAGCTCAGATGAAACAGCAAGTAAGTTCCTATAACTCAGGGTTATAGAAAATAGAGTGGGGAAGAAGCATTAGTAGTCAATAAGTAGTTAATATAGAGTCCTTACAGTGTTTTCAGCCAACCTTATTCTTATTTTAACACTTCCCCTCTCTTCTGTATTTACATTTCTTCCTCATTCTAAAGGTGCTTCCTTTTCTAATTCCCTTATTAGAGCCCTTATGTACTGCCACCTAACCAGTTGCAGCACAGCCTTCATTGATTGGTCAGAGCTCTCCCACATCAATACTCAATCAAGAAAATGACACACAGACTTGCCTATAGGCCAACTTCATGGAAACATCTTCTTAATTTACATTTTTCCTTCAAAGATACTCTATATTGTGTCAGGTTGAACGAAAACCCCAGTACACTAATATAGAGGCACATGGTGCTTTTTTTTTCTGAGGTTTTTCAAAGAGCTTACATAGAGATTTACATAGTGGCTAAACCTATTTTCCATGTCCATGGGATATCATTAAATTCTTTTTTAACTCCTTCTCTTTACCAACATTTGTTTTGATTTTTGTTAATTAACTTGGTTGGTTATTTTATGATATCCATTTTGATTGCATCTCACTGTCATACTAATAGGTATTTCCTCAATGGCTAAATATTTCGAACTTTATCTTTCATTTGTGGTTCATTTGTATTCCTTCTATCAAGAAGTATTCACTTAATTTAACCATTTTCTACTTGGACTATTCTTTCTATTAGTATTTAATTTGGAGTCTTGTAAGAATATAGCCATTTAATTTCATTCACATGGATCACCACAGCCCTCTGTATTTTTATTACCAATTACTAGTACACACAATAACCATAGAAACAAGACAGACAGTAACACTTGCACGTTAATAGTCTAGAGTTTGGAACATTTTATAGGAGAAGTTCCTATTTCTATACCAAATAATGAATTGAGAAAACTTGAGGGTAGAGCAGCTGAAACAGAACAGATGATTTCAGATGCAAAAGAGTTAAATATAACAAATGATAACTTTATTTGAATTCATATATTTCAAAACACAATGTAAGTGGTACAAAATGGGGAGGGGGTTGCTCATCATATAAAACACAACTTAAGCATGAGTCCTGAAGTTCAAATTCAGCACAGGCTGTAGATAATGTAGTTGGGCTTAGCAACACACTGTAATCCTAGTGTTCCAGAGGTGAGACAAGGGATTCTTGAAGCAAGCTTGCCAGCTAGAATGTCCTAATAAGTAAGCTTCAGTTTCTGCAAGAGGTCCTGATTCAACAGACAAAGAGGAGAATGAGCAAGATGTTTGGTCAACACCTCACCTGCAAACACCTGCTCATCATACGTGCACACACCTGAACACACATGTATTCTTCCAACACATATGCACACTGAATACTCCAAGGAATAAAGGAAAATCACAAGTTTAGCAATACCTTGGCAAACTGTAATTTCAGTTATATAGACTACTAACATTAAGGAGTTGGTATTGAATTTGTAAAGGTTGATAAATGATGCAATAGTTGTATTTAAATGTCCTTAGTTAAAAATGATTGTTTAAAAAACTGCAAGAGAAACTGGAAGGAGAAGGAAAAAAAATTAGAAAATAACCTCTGAAACTTAATTCATTAATTGCTGTTTCTATTTGTGTTTGTACTAGAAATTTTACATAGTAAAATACATTTCATAATAAAAAGGGAAATAAAATTACTATAAAGTATGAAAGTATAATGTGAGCTGTTAAAAATATATTACAATTTACAATTTGTAAGCTGTGTGAACAAATATTTCTTTGGTGGTATTCAGCAGAACCCCATAAGAGTAACTTGAAAAGTTACCATTTATGTTAACAATCATTAATTTAAAATAGCATGTTCATTATAATGGGTTCATGGATCAAAATGACTTTATAAGAAGACTGTTCCATAAATTTTAATTTAAAATAATTTCAGTACAATGAGTTGTTCTTTCATGTTTTTTAAGATGGTTGCTAGTAAATATACCAAACCAAAAGAGCTGTAGCAGGACTTAAAGGAAGTGAATAATTTGAAGTCTTAGCATACTGTAAGAATGCAAAATGGTGCAACTACTATGGACAACAGTATGAAGATTCTTTAGTATGGAGGAATTTTAATCCAGCAATATGACTGCTCTTGCAAGGGATCTCATCTATAAATATGATCAGCCCACAAATCCAGATACCCTGTGGTTTATAGTAAGATCTGGCAGGAACACCGGTAAACCTTCAATATACATCTTCAATCCCTAACAATGATCGAAAAGTTAAGTTTGTAAAAGGAAGGAGCCATATTTGAAATCATTTGAAATGTAAATAAATTATATCGAATAAAAAAATTAAAAAAAAAAAAAGAATTGTTCCTGTCTGAAAGAACTGCAGGGACAAAAAAATGCAGAAGATTCCAAGGAAAAGGAGGTCCAGCCACAGACCCATATTGGGATCCAGCTCAAGGGGAGGTCCCAAGCCATTTTACCTGAGCCTAATGAGTGCTCACAAAAGGGACCCTACCATGACTGCCTTCCGAAAGAACCAACAAGCAACTAAAAGCATCAAATGCAGATATTTACACCCAACCAATTGACAGAAGCTCCTGAGCACTGTGGTTGAACTAGGGAAAAGCTGGAAGAAGCTGAGGAGGAGGGCAGCCCCATGGGAAGACCAGGAGTCTCAACTAACCTGAACCCTTGAGATTTCTCAGACATTGGACTCCCCAATGCATTTACAGCAAAGGACTACAGAGGCTGGACTCAGTAAAGATGAGCCTAACATTCAAGAGACTGGAGTGGGGAGGTCTGGTGAGGCAAGGGTTGGGAAGGAGACATCCTCATAGAGACAGGATAGGGGGAAGAGGTATGGGATGTGGAACAGTCAGAGGGTGGACCGGGAGGGGTAATTAAATCTGGATTGTAAAAAAAGATTAAATAAAATAAAAAAAAAGAAAAACAAAAAGTATGGTTTGGGTTTGTAGCTCAATTGTTGTCTAGCTCTTTTCCATCAACGCATCCTTTTGAGTCATTATTGTACTTGAACACTATACTATATTAAATGTATATATATATATATATATATATATATATATATATATATATATATATATACACATTTCATTTCAGGTTGATGTGTGTGTACAATGTATATACGGTGCTTTTGGCATTATATCTTATTCTATTTTTTTAAATTTTTTTTATTTGATATAATTTATTTACATTTCAAATGATTTCCCCTTTTCTAGCCCCCCACTCCCCGAAAGTCCTGTAAGCCCCCTTCTCTTCCCCTGTCCTCCCACCCACCCCTTCCCACTTCCCCGTTCTGGTTTTGCCGAATACTATTTCACTGAGTCTTTCCAGAACCAGGGGCCACTCCTCCTTTTTTCTTGTACCTCATTTGATGTGTGGATTATGTTTTGGGTATTCCAGTTTTCTAGGTTAATAACCACTTATTAGTGAGTGCATACCATGATTCACCTTTTGAGTCTGGGTTACCTCACTTACTATGATATTCTCTAGCTCCATCCATTTGCCTAAGAATTTCATGAATTCATTGTTTCTAATGGCTGAATAGTACTCCATTGTGTAGATATACCACATTTTTTGCATCCACTCTTCTGTCGAGGGATACCTGGGTTCTTTCCAGCATCTGGCAATTATAAATAGGGCTGCTATGAACATAATAGAGCATGTATCCTTATTACATGGTGGGGAATCCTCTGGGTATATGCCCAGGTGTGGTATAGCAGGATCTTCTGGAAGTGAGGTGCCCAGTTTTTGGAGGAACCGCCAGACTGATTTCCAGAGTGTTGTACCAATGTGTACTTATGAGTATATATGCAAATACTTATGTATATATAGGCATAATTGCCACATTTATGAAAGTCATAAAACCACTTATGACTATGCTTTTGATCACGTGGCTATGTAACTATGTTTTTTATTATGTAACCATTTTAACTATGTTCATCTCAGGACCAATACTAGATATTGAGGTATGGCATCTAGTACTTCACTCACTGAGCCATTTTAAGTTATCACTTTTAAGCTTTTGGTTTCAGAGTATTACTAAGGGAAGTCTAGAACACACAGTGTGGTTTAGGCTTGCCTAAAGTTCAAATATCCCTTCTGCCTCAGTGTCATTATTCCTGAGCCTTAAATCATTCACCACTATGCACGATTCTACATTTACACTTCCTATGTTCATAAAGTTGTTTTTCTTAGATTGAGATAAACTAGACATATATTACAATATTTAACATTTATCAGTTTTCACAAACCGATAGAACGATAACTATTATCTTTTATTAATAAGTATACTTATTAAAGTTTATTTAGCTTACATAAAACTATGGCATTGTATTTGATTTTGAAATGACTTTTAGGTTAATATTAAAGTATCAGATCCCTAAGGAACAAAATGGTGTGGTTCCAAATATTAAAATTTTCAAAGTCTGATGTAAGAGCATGCTGAGCACTGAAGAAAAAAAAGTACTACTAATCCAGAAGTAATGGCTCATCCCTGAGGCCCTGCACAGCACATAAAGTACACATATCAAGGGTAATAAGCAGATAGACTGAAATAAAATTTCTTTTTTCTTTCTTTTTTTTTTTTTTTGAGACAGGGTTTCTCTCTGTAGTCCTGACTGTCCTGGCTGTCCTACTCACTCTGTAGACCAGGCTGGCCTCAAACTCAGAAATCCACCTGCCTCTGCCTCCCAAGTGCTGGGATTAAAGGCGTGCGCCACCACCGCCCAGCTTGAAATAAAATTTCTATGAGAGTTTTGTTTTTTTTTTTGTATAGGCTTTTTATTAGGCTCTTTATACTGGATTCCACAAATTTGTGCTAAATGTGGCACTGACTACCATATATGAAGTTAAAAAAACAGTGTTGTTTGTATCTGTGGTTACATTTAATCAACTTGTACTTCTGTTTCAAGAGTACTTTTACTATGTCCTGTATTCTTCTCAACTTAATGAGTTTCTCGATATGTGCCAGTTAACATAAATACAGAAACTCAGCAAATGATTGATTTTTCCCATTTTACATTGAATAGATACTTTTCAAAAAACAAAAAGGATACTATTATTTATTAATTATTGCTGGAATAAATGTGTTGACGTTATTATTAATTATTGCTGGAATAAATGTGCTGACACTAGACATTACCATGTCGCCTTCCTACCTTAACTTTCTCCCACTGGGTAATATTTCCTGTTACATGAATCTTGATTTGGACTTTAAAGGATATGAATTTGAGGAAGAAATTTTATATTTAGATACAAACTATTAATTATGCAAGCAAAAACAATCATTCTTTTCTCTTGTGACAGACACATGCCAGGACTACCATATCTAATTCCACAGTGTCTTCAGCTGTCAATGACACTTGACTTGCTGAAGTTTTACATATTTCTTCCCTAACCAAATACCATTCAAAATTATTTTCCCCCAAAACATGTTGATTAACTCTCACCCTTGCATATACTTGACAATACATTATTCATAACTTTTTTCAAGCATAATAACAACTGATACTAAACACAGTCATTAATCTGTTGACTCTAGCTTGTTTTGAGATATGTCATGCCTTTAATAGTCAATGACATGTTTTTCTTCAGGACTGGGGAACAGAAGCTATTTTTATGGATTTTTTCCCCTAGTAGAATTATACCATTTGAAAGCAGCTGAACAACTTTGTCACCTGTTCTAGGTATTTAAAATTATGTTGCTCATTTTTCCATGCATAATATATATTTATCCACCTCAGGTGAAAACAACATCAAGGAGAAAAAATAACAGTAAAACACCAAACCAAATTAAAACACAAAGAGTAACCAAAAATTTAGATGGAGCTAGTAGGATGATTGATGTTTTATTCATTAATCACCTGCACTTATGTTGAATTGTTTACACATAAATTTCAAGCATAAATAATAAATATATCTATTCTGCTTTTTTCATAATATCATGGATTTATTTGGGATCGCTCAGCCTGGTAGATTCACATTCCTGTTCAGTTGCCATGCAAACCGGTATCTTAATATTTTTGTATAAAATTAAAAACAACCTCCAGGTGTTTTCAGACATAATAAAACAATATCCACGCACCTGATTTTCCTTGTAAAGGTAAGCTAGGTCAGACTCAGAAGCAGTGTCAACTTGTTTTCATCATGGACCAAATTTCTGTCAAAATACATATATATTCATTCAAAATGCATATTGTTTTTAAGCAAAAGCATTTGTTGATATTTATCTGCTTAATGCTGTAGAGTCAAGGAAAAGTTTCAGGATGAACTAACAAAACTTGTGTTTCCTTATTTAATGTCCTCAAGAAGAGGGAATATTTAAACAAAACTATGCATAATACTCAAATCTTAGGGGGTATTTCCAAACACTGTCACTATTAGTACAAGCACCCCGAGACAGGAAACAAGTGAAACAGGTGTATTCCTGGAAGAGAAAAGTTATTCTAGTATCATTTACCACACTTACTTCAGGCTACTTCTGAACTAGTACACTTTATAATTTACCAATCCTCCTAAAAACAACATGGGGATCTACAGAAATATTTTCCCTTGTACAGAGACAATTGATCATTTGTTTTTCCCTATAAGTCACAAAGACTTTATTGTAATATAAAGACATGAGCTGAAAAAATAAAAGGCATCTCTTTGATATGCAACACCAGTATATTGAAATAGTGCACTGTATACATATGGTAGATATATAGTGAATCCACATTGAGCAGCACATATTAAAATTGTAAGATCAGTTTAAAAGGAAAAGAAGTGGTGTGGTATACAGGAGTGACTTCTACAAATGTTTTTTTTTTCCCTTTTAGCTCTCTTACTTTGGATAATTAATCTATTTTTATAAGATATGGTGCTACTTATAAGATTTCAAACTATGCTTGCATTGATAAAAGAGACTTACATAAAACAAATTAGAATTGGACCATTCATTGACCATACCATAAGAAGAATGTCTTACTTTTATAACTAGAATAGAACACAGGCTTTTATTTTGAAAGCATTCTGAAGTCGGGAATAAAGAATTTTTGATAAAAGACATACACCTTATTTATAAATAAATGGAATTTATTTCTGGTCTTCAAACATTTTCTCCCTCCTCACTATTTATACTTTTATCTTAATTTCAAAGTACTATGCTAATTAAGTAGTTCTGAGATCCTAAAACCTGCATCCATTCCTGGGGCAGCTAACTGCTTTCTGTCACCCCAGATATCATTTTCTAATTTGGGAAAGTTTGCAATATAAATATGTGACTTTCTAAATATCCTTCTAATTTTGACATCTCTAGATTCTGTATGAAGTTAGAACCTCAAAGATTTTGCCATGAAGAACATAGACAGTTCCCTTTTGAGATATACATGCTTTTTTTTAATTCACCTTGAAAAAGGTAGTGCAGTCAGACAATCCTTGCAATAAGCATTAAGATGCATTTCTTCCAAGCAATCCCCCCCGCCCCCACTAACAAGGCCAGGATATTGTTTGGTTCACTTCCTTTAGCCAATGTACATTTACAAACAAGTTAACTTCCAATATTCTTTTTTCTTATGAATTATATAATTCATTGGGAGATAATTTACATTTAATTGAAATCTTAATAATTGTAGCCAACATATGATGAAAAACACTCTCCATCAAGAAAAGATTCTGTAAAATTAAAGGGCCCAGAGGCAGTATCCAAATTAACAAAATCAGAAATGAAAAGGTAGACATAACAACAGAAACAGGGGGTAGAAATTCAAAAAATCATTAGATCCTATTACAAAAGTCTATACTCAACAAAACTGGAAAATCTAGATGAAATGAAAAGTTTTCTAAAGAGATACCACATACCAAAGTTAAACCAAGAACAGTAAACTATCTAAACAGGCCCATATACCTTAAGGAAATAAGGAAATAGAAGTAATTAAAATCCTCTCAACAACAAAAAGAAGAAGAAGAAGAAGAAGAAGAAGAAGAAGAAGAAGAAGAGCAGCAGCCCAGGGCCAGATAGATTTAGTGCGGAATCCTATCAGATATTCAAAGAAGACCTGATATCAATATTCCTCAATCTATTTCATAAAATAAAAATAGAAGGAACACTACCCAATTCATTCGATGAAATTAAAAATCACTCTGAATCCTAAACCATACAAAGACCCAACCAAAAAAAGAGAACTTCAGACTAATCTCACTTATGAATATAGATGCAAAATTACTCAATAAAATTCTTGCAAACCAAATCTAAGAACACATCAAAGCCACCATGCATCACAATCAAGCAGGCTTCATCCTAGGGATGCAAAGTTGATTAAATATATGAAAATCCATTAATGTAATCCACTATAAGCAAACTCAAAGAAAAAAATCACATGATCATCTCCGTAGATGCAAAAAAAAAAAAAAAAGCATTTGACAAAATACAACACTCCTTCATGTAAAAAAAATATTGGAAAGATCAGTAATTCAAGTCCCTTACCTAAACATAATAAAAGCAATTTTCTGCAAACCAACTGCTAATATCAAAGTAAATGGAGAGATACATGAAGCAATTCTTTTTTTTTTTTTACTGATTTTTTTTATTCGATATAATTTATTTACATTTCAAATGATTTCCCCTTTTCTAGCCCCCCCACTCCCCGAAAGTCCCGTAAGCCCCCTTCTACATGAAGCAATTCTAATAAAATTAGGGACAAGATAAGGATGCCCACTCTCCCCATATCTATTCAATATAATACTTGCAGTGCTAGCTAGAACAATAGGACAACCAAAAAAGATCAAAGGAATACAAATGGCCAAAGAAGAAAGAAACGTATTACTATTTGCAGAGAAGATAGTATATATAAGGGACCCCAAAAACTCTACCAGAGAACTTCTCCAGTTGACAAACAACTTCAGCAAAGTGGCTGGATGTAAAGATAACTCAAATAACTCAGTAGCCTATCTTTATACACATGATAAATAGTCTGAGGGGAAAAAAAGGGAAACAACTCCCTTCACAATAGCCACAAACAATATAAAATATCTTAGGGATAACTAACTAAACATGTGAAATATCTGTATGACAATAACTTCAAGTCTCTCAAGAAAGAAATCTAAAGATCTTAGAAAATGTAGAGATCTTCCAGGCTCATTAATCCACAGAATTAACATAGTAAAAATGGCCATCCTACCAATTCAATGCAATCCCCATCAAACTCCCAACACAATTCTTCAAAGACAGGGAAAGAGCAATACTCAAATTTATCTGGAAAGGCAAGCAACAACAAACAAACCAAACAAAAGAACAACCAAACCAAAAAAAAAAAAAAAAAACAGAATAGTGTAAACAATTATTTTTCTTAATTGGATATTTTATTTATTTACATTACATATATTATCCCCTTTCCTTTCCGTTCTGCAATCTCCCTATCTCATCTCTCCCTTACTCTGCTTCTATGAGGATGCTCTCTCACCCACCTACCCATTTCTACCTCACTGCCCTGCATTTCTCTACACTAGGGCATCAAGCCTACACTGGGGCATCAAGTCTTTGCAGGACCAAGGGTCTCTCTTCCCATTGATGCCAGATAAGACCTCTTCAGTCCCTTCAGTCCATCCCCTAACTCTTCAGTTTGGGTCCTTGTTCTCAGTCCAATGGCTGGCTACAATCATCTACATCTGTACTGATCAGGATCTGGCAGAGCCTCGCAGGAGAGAGATGCATCAGGCTCCTGTCAGCAAGGACTTCTTGGCATCTGGGTTTGGTGTCTGCATATATGATGGATCCCCAAGTGGGGCAGTCTGGATGGCTCTTCCTTCAGTCTCTGCTCTACTCTTTGTCCCTGTATTTCCTTTAGACAGGCGTAATTCTGGGTTAAAAATTTGGAGATGGGTGGGTGACACCCCCATCCTTCAACCCAGGCCTAGCCTCTGGATATAGTCTTGACAGGTTCTCCCTCCCCTTTGTGGGTATTTCAGCTAATGTCATCCCCATGGGGTCATGGGAGGCTCTCTTTTCCTGGCATCTGGGACTTTCTGGTTGCTACCCCCAGTTCCCCATTCCCCATTGCTACACACTTCTGCTCAATTTCCTGACCCTCTATACCCATACCTGATTCTTCCCCTCTTTTTCCCCTCCCTCTCTCCTCTTCCTCCCAAGTTCCTCCCATGCTCCACTTCCATTGATTACTTTTTCCAACTTCTAAGTAGGACTGAAGCATCCACTCTTTGTCTTCCTTCCTCTTGAGCTTCATGTGGTCCCTGAGTTGTATTGTGGGTATTCCATGCTCTTTGCCTAATATTCCATATCAGTGAGTACATACCATGTGTTGTCTTTTGTGACTGCCTTACCTCACGCAGGAAGATATTTTCTAGATCCATTCATTTGCCCGAAAATTTCATGAAGTTATTGTTTTTAATAGCTGAGTGGTATTCTATTTGTGCACAAACAAGTCTTAACAATAAAAGAATGGCTGGGGAATCACTATCCCTGCCCCCAAGCTTCACTACAGAGCAATTGATAAAAACTGCATGGTATTGGTACAAGACAGACACGTTGATCAATGGAATAGAGTTGAAGACCCAGAAATAAAACCACACACTTACAGACACTTGATCCTTGACAAAGATGCCAAACATAAACAATGGAAATAAAAAAGCATCTTTAACAAATAGTACTAGTCTAATTGGCTGTCTGTATGTAGAAAAATGAAAATAGACCCAAATTTGTCATCTTGCCCAAAGCTCAAGTCCAAGTGGATAAAGGTCCTCAACATTAAATATGATACACTGAATCTAATAGAAGAGAAAGTGGAAACATTTTCAAATATTGTTTTTCTTTCTTTTGAAAAGTGGGGTGAGTTTTGACAGCAAATACTTGAAACCCTTCAATTTACCAGTTCTTTGCCATTTCCAAATCTCAGGAGCTCTATTTTCTTTGAAATGTGTGTTTCTCTCAATTTATAGTTTTTTGGTAGGTCTGTGTTCATATGATAAAATTAAAATTACAAAGAAAAGTTAATTATCTTACCTAAAGTTTGTAACAGATCACAATTGTGAAGACTAATTATCACAGTATACAACACAATAAAGGATAATAATCAATGAAAATGAAAAACATGTCAAATGTGTGTTGGTGCATGTGTATCTAGCCCTCCCAACCTCATCTGAATGTGTGATTTGATGTATAACTCATGCAGGAATCAATCCAGGCATTTCTGCATTCGACTAACGATGTGTGATCAGAATAAACCTATAGTCATAAATGCTAATTGGACTTCAATAATTTCATTTAAAAATTGCCCAGCAACTGTAGTAGATGTGGAAGTCCAATTTTGCTGGAATTCATCACTTTTTGTTTCAGACTTTTATCAGATTTTTATAAAGTAAAAGTATGGAAGTAAAGTCCCCAGGCTTCGAGAGACTATAAAATCTCATTGAAGTTGGTTTCCTGCAAGTCAAATAAAAAAAGGAAAAAAAAAAGTTCCCTTGGTACTCATGGACTGCTGAGTTGGTCAAATTGAGCCAATTGTAATTTTTCTGGGTTGTTGAACTCACCAGGGAAGACATGAGCAGACAGAGGAAGTACAGAGGACATGCTATGGGCCTGCCTTAAGAAAATGCAAGTGCTTTCTTAGCCTTCCCTTCCCTAGTACGAAATCCTGTATGAGAGATCTGTCTTACAATCTTTAGTTAGAGCCTTCTATGCCTTGCTCAGGCTGCTATAATGCCTTGTATGGCCAGAGATCTCTACTGGAGTAGAGGAGGGGTGGCAATGCTGATGCTTAACTTGAGTATCTACAGTTATGCTTTGTAATTCAGAAACTGGATATGTTGTGTCCCACAGAAGGATAGAAGTGACCATACAGAATATTTAGAGAAAGCTGAGAGCACTAAGAAGACAAGGAGGGAAAAGTACTCATTGCACATTCATCAGGTTGGATGTTGCTGAAGAAACTGTACTACTTTAAGTACAGGTATCCTGAACCCGCATACTTTTAGGCTGTATAAATCTTTTCCATGGTGGCTGTTCTAGGCCCTAGAATGTAAGCAGCCTGAGAATATGGTTCATGAGGGTAAAAACATGTGTTGCTGAGAGGGATGAGATAGGTTGATTCCATGACAGGCTTTAAATTGTCAGTGACTAGGACTAAGTCTCTGTTTGCAAGAACTGAGAAAGTCCAGGCAAGCCCAGGCAAGTCAGCTACTGAAAAACCCCACAAACTTAAGGCAGCCAGTCAGAAGCTGCCCCACCATCTGGCCTGAGACAAGGACAAAGGACAAACAGCAGTGTCCAGACTTCCCAGCAATGCTTTCCGTTCTCCCCAGCATCATTTTCCTGCACCACACCCCAGTAATAGTTTGGTATTTTCCATAGAGATGGACCCAAAAGAATAAAATGAGATAATCCATGCTGGAATTTCCCTAATTTGCTTTAAATTGGGCTGTGAGCTCACTTCAGGGTCTCTCTATCTTGGTAATGGAAGACCCCAGCATGCTAGACTTTTGCAGAATAAAATAATGCATTTGCATACTATTTGAGTACAGGGTATCATTCTTCAGAGAATCATGGACCCTTACATTGCCAAGCTTGGTGACATGAGTTCCATTCTCAGAACCCACATGGTGAAAGGCAAGAACTGAATCCTTAAAGATGGACTCCACACTGATCCTCTAACTGAGGAGATATTGGCATTTGATGATCTCCTGGTTACTTGGAAAGGGGTGATATGGAAGATGGGAGGAACTATTTCTCTTTAAATATATGGTCCTGGGAGGTTGCTTATGTCCCAGTGGATTGCACAACACCTATGCACATATACATAATACAATTTAGATCAGTGAGATGTGTGTGTGTGTGTCTGCACACATAGAAAAAAGAGATGACATTCAGAGTGATATTTGAGAGATGTCTCAGGAGATGTTGAAAAGAAGGATCACTAGACGATATGATTAAGATAACATATATATACATATATATATATATACATATATGTATATATATATGTATATATATGTATATACTCAAAACAAAACCTATTCCAAAATGATGATAGCAATAAAAATATGAAAATACTTATCATCATCTCTGAGAAGTATCTACTAGATGTCATTAATACTCTCTCTAAATTTTAAAAATTTTAAAAGAATAAAAGTGATTCAAGAGTGAAAGCAAAAGCAAGCCTGCCTAGAGGAGCAACAAGTAATAAGGGGAAAGATGGGAAAATATAGCAGAAGGGATATTCAGAGAAATGACTAGGAATCTCACCACTGAATTCATACCTGTGTGAAAATATCCATTTGTAACGCCATACCATATATATATATATATATATATGTGTGTGTGTGTGTGTGTGTGTGTGTGTATACATATGTATATATGCATGTATATATATATACATATACATATATAGTATAGTGCTACAAATAGATATATGCATACATATATGTATATATATTGTATCTTAATTTTTGGAAGGCTTAGATAAAATTCTCAACTTTTGCATCCTGAATAATGTCACCTTTATTTGTTGATTGTAAATGTAGACATCTGCTGTGCAGAATTCAATGTTCCTAAGGCACTAGAATAATATAACAAAGTTCCTACCCTGATATAGCTTCCAAATATAAAGCATAAATAAGCCATATATTATAAACCTATTAACAAGTGGGGATATAAAGTTGTGCTAAATAAATTTCAATAGAATGGTGTGATAGAAAAACTACTAGGGAATAAAAGGCATAACCAGATACCAAGGACCATCCTCAGCATGGAGAAGGGTTCTGAGAGAAATGGTCCCTGGGAGCTGCAAAAAGAATGACTTCAAGTCAAATCATGGATCCAAGCTGTGTTGACTTGTGTTCTGCTAGATAAAGCTTTTCCAGTCTGCTTCTATGTTCTGCTTTCTCTGTGGATATTTCTCTGTCTATATTTTGATTGCTTGCTATACTAACCCATGTTCTGCTTGCTTGTGATTGTATATATCAGTGTGAATGTGTATGTGTATGTGTGTCTGTGTCTGTCTATGAGTTTGTCTCTTTGTCTGGAGGTTCTCTAAGTTCTCTCTTTTTATCCTCAATAGTTCCCTGGATACCTCTTCTTCTGTAGAACAAAGTTCCAGTTTTTTATTTTACATATCAGTCCAGTCATTTACTCCAACTCTTAAGAGACGGCAAGCATACATTTTTTTTTCTGAACATTGCAAAAAGACTCAGAGACCTGTCTGTCTTTGTTAAGCACAAAGGATAAGCTAGTTGGGTAGGATCCTGTCCTGAATTGATATTTCTACCACACCTGTGCCTAACCTTGCTCTGTCCTAAACTAATCTTGAACTCAGATGTAAGACCCAAAAAATGAGGGCATCCCAGCACCCCATGCCTTGGAAAACAACACCCAAATCACTCGCGAGAAACGGTCTTGATGGAACAACAAGAGGATTTTTATTCCAGAGGCTCTGGTGTTAACAGTCGTATACCACACAGGGGTAGAGGGCTGTGGAACCCCAAGTGCAGAATTGAGACAGTTTTTTTTGGGTTTACAACAAAGCCTGCACATCACAAACCAATCATTCTTTAGTATTGAGAGCCTATGTAGTGTGCACCAATCGATTTGTACCACTCCATTGTTTTTAGGCCAATCAGTTTAACTTATCTGAGCCCATGCTCCGTGGACCAATCAGTTTCCTATTTTCTAGGAGGTCTATAGCTGTGTGAGCTTCTGGGTGGGGGTGATGGCATAAGCAGTTTATAGAAGCAGGATAAGCAGCCAATTAGCTCATTTCCTTATGGGGCCAGTATTCAAGGCCTCTTTGCCTAGCTCCAAACAAAGGGCAGGCTCTGGAATGCCACTTTTCACCTAGTTTCTAACAAAGAGCTCTGGAATTTGAGGTGTTTGGGACTCCTTAGAAGGCTGGAGTTAGAGCTTCTCTGGAGGGAGATAGCATTTTAAACTTTTGACTTCTTGGGGTCATTTGAGAGTTAGGTACTGGGGATTTTTTTTTTTATTCGATATAATTTATTTACATTTCAAATGATTTCCCCCTTTCTAGCCCCCCCACTCCCCGAAAGTCCCATAAGCCCCCTTCTCTTCCCCTGTCCTCCCTCCCACCCCTTCCCACTTCCCCGTTCTGGTTTTGCCGAATACTATTTCACTGAGTCTTTACAGAACCAGGGGCCACTCCTCCTTTCTTCTTGTATCTCATTTGATGTGTGGATTATGTTTTGGGTATTCAAGTTTTCTAGATTAATAACCACTTATTAGTGAGTCCATACCATGATTCACCTTTTGAGTCTGGGTTACCTCACTTAGTATGATGTTCTCTAGCTCCATCCATTTGCCTAAGAATTTCATGAATTCATTGTTTCTAATGGCTGAATAGTACTCCATTGTGTAGATATACCACATTTTTTGCATCCACTCTTCTGTTGAGGGATACCTGGGTTCTTTCCAGCATCTGGCAATTATAAATAGGGCTGCTATGAACATAGTAGAGCATGTATCCTTATTACATGGTGGGGAATCCTCTGGATATATGCCCAGGAGTGGTATAGCAGGATCTTCTGGAAGTGAGGTGCCCAGTTTTCGGAGGAACCGCCAGACTGATTTCCAGAGTGGTTGTACCAATTTGCAACCCCACCAGCAGTGGAGGAGTGTTCCTCTTTCTCCACACCCTCTCCAACACCTGCTGTCTCCTGAATTTTTAATCTTAGCCATTCTGACTGGTGTAAGATGAAATCTTAGGGTTGTTTTGATTTGCATTTCCCTAATGACTAATGAAGTTGAGCATTTTTTAAGATGCTTCTCTGCCATCCGAAGTTCTTCAGGTGAGAATTCTTTGTTTAACTCTGTACCCCATTTTTTAATAGGGTTGTTCGGTTTTCTGGAGTCTAACTTCTTGAGTTCTTTATATATATTGGATATTAGCCCTCTATTTGATATATGATTGGTGAAGATCTTTTCCCAATTTGTTGGTTGCCGATCTGTCCTCTTGATGGTGTCCTTTGCCTTACAGAAACTCTGTAACCTTATGAGGTCCCATTTGTCAATTCTTGCTCTTAGAGCATACGCTATTGGTGTTCTGTTCAGAAACTTTCGGTACAGGGAGAAAGTTTCTGAACAGGGCACTGGGGATTTTTAGGCTGTAATTCTCATCCTTTCACAGGAATCTGCCTGCCTTTGTCTCTTTCTGACAAGCTGACTCAAAGTGTAGTTGCCTTTGTTCCTTCAGATTCCTGAAGGCCCTCATAATTCATATTGCATCCTATTTTGCATAGTTGAGAAATTATACATTTTGAACTCATATATTTAGAGCTCTTTCCCATAGCCGGGATTTGTGCTGTCAGATTATCATGGAGTCATTAACATTAACAGAGAGGACATTCGTTGGAGGATTGTGAAATATACATCGTTATACAAATAAGCCTTAAGCCCACAACAGAAACTCCTGGAGGGCTCACATGGGGGCCCTGTCTCAGGGGCAGGAACCATGTCACTCTGTTCCCACCAGGGTCACACTGGCCTTGGCAACCATAGTAGCCATGAACCTGAAATCTGAGCAGATAAAAATGAAAGGAAGATGATCTGACCGGCCTAAGAATGAGAAGAGAGTGGAGCTTCAATTTAAAGATCAACTGAACTTGCTTGAAGAAGGCCAATGCCAATAATGCTAAAATTTAAAAATTAAAAAAAAAAAAGTTGGTCTGTGAAGAACTGAACTCATGGGACAGTCCATAGAATCTATATTTATACACAAACTTATATATATTACAGGATTATATATTATATTATATGCATGTATCATTGGTTGTTTATTTAAATATAAATCAACAAGCAGCTTGGGACAGTATCCTTCCGGTTCCCCCCTGCACCTGGAGCTGATCCTGTGCCACAGTGCTCCATACCCAAAACTTCTGGGAGGTAGCAAGTTTCCTAGGTGTGTTGACTCGCCTGTGAGCACAGGTAAGAATTATTTCTGCTCTGAGGGAATTTCCCAGAACCCTCAGCAGCCTGGGACAGGATCCTTTTGGCTTCCATCTGGACCTGAAACTGACTCTGTGCCAGAGCTCTCCATACCCAAATACCACCGGAAGAGAGCTGGTCTCTCAGAAGTGCCAACACACCTGTGAGCATAGGTAACACCACCATTTCTGCTCAAATTCTTGGCCCAAGGGGGACCCACCCAGAGCAATCAGGACTTAGGAACCAAGGAACAGCCTAGGATAGGATCCTTCAGATTTCCTTGTACCCTGGAGCTGACCCTGTACCATAGCTCTCCATACCTAAATTCCTCCAGGAAAGAATTGGTCTTCCAGGAGTACTGACACACAGGCTTGCAGGAGGGACAAGGCACAGAGTCAGAGACAGCAAGACCAGCTAATGCAAAAGATAACCAGAGGAAGAAGCAAGAACATAAGCAACAGAAACCAAGGCTACTTGACATCATCAGAACCCAGTTCTCCCACCACAGTGAGTCCTAGATACTGCAACACACCAGAAAAGCAAGACTCTGATTGAACATCACATTTAATGAAAACGAAGGTATATTATACCAAAACTTATGGGACAAAATGAAAGCCCACATATACATAGAAGCTGAACAACACTCTATTCAATGACAACTTGGTCAAGGAAGAAATAAGAAAGAAATTAAAGACTTTTTAGAATTTAATGAAAATGAAGCCACAGCATACCCATTCGTATGGGACACGATGAAAGCAGTGCTAAAAGGAAAACTCATAGCTTTGAATACCTCTAAAAAGAAACTGGAGAGAGCATATAATAGCACCTTAACGGCATACCTGAAAGCTCTAGAACATAAGCAGCAAATACACCCAAGAGGAGTAAACAGGAGGAAACAATCAAACTCAGGGCTGAGATCCATCAAGTAGAAACAAAAAACCTATGCAAAGAATCAACAAAACCAGGAGCTGGTGTTTTGAAAAAATCAACAAGATAGATGAACCCTTAGCTAGACTAACCAGAGGGCACAGAGACAGCATCGAAATGAACAAAATCAGAAATGAAAAGGGAGATATAACAACAGAAACTGAAGAAATGTAAAAAAAAAATCATCAGATCCTACTGCAAAATCCTATATTCAATAAAACTGGAAAATATGAATGAAATGGACCATGTTTGAGATAGACATCAAACACCAAACCATCTAAATAGTCCCATCTAAATAATCCCTAAAGAAATAAAAGCAGTCATTTAACAGTCTCCCAACCAAAAAAAAGTCCACGACTAGATGGGTTTAGTGCAGAATTCTATCAGACCTTCAAAAAAGACCTAATACCAAGACTCTTCAAACTATTCCACAAAATAAAAACAGAAGGAAACCAGTTCGTTCTATGAAGCTACAGTTACACTTATACCTAAACCACATAAAAACCCAAGAATGAAAGAGAACTTCAGACCATTTTCACTTATGAATATCAATGCAAAAGCACTCAATAAAGTTTTCACAAACAGATTCCAAAAACACATCAAAATAATCATTCATCATGTTCAAGGAAGCTTCATCCCAGTGATGCAGGGATGGTTTGATATAAGAAAATCCATCAAAATAATTTACTACATAAACAAACTCAAAACACATGATCATTTCATTAGATGCTGAAAAAGCATTTGACAAAGTTCAACATCCCTTCATGTTAAAAGTCTTGGAAAGATCAGGAATTCAAGGACCATACGTAAACATAGTAAAAACAATATAATATACAGCAAACCAGTAGCGAATATCAAACTAAATGGAGAGAAAATTGAAGCAAACCCACTGAAATCTGGGACTAGACAATGCTGTGTACTCTCTCCCTATCTATTCAATATAGTACTTGAGGTTCTAGCTAGAGCAATTAGACAACAAAAGGAGGTCAAAAGGATACAAATTGGAAAGGAAGAAGTCAAAATATCACTATTTACAGATGATATGATAGTATATTTAACTGACCCAAAAAATTCCACCAGAGAACTCATACAGCTGATAAACAACTTGAGCAAAATTACCAGATAGAAAATCAACTAAAACAAATCAGTTGCCTTCTTATACTCAAAGGATAAATAGGCTGAGAAAGAAATTAGGGAAACAACACCCTTCATAATAGTCACAAACAATATAAAATATGTTGGTGTGACTCTAACTAAACAAGTGAAAGATCTGTATGATAAGAACTTCAAGTATCTGAGGAAAGAAATCTAAGAAGACCTTAGAAGATGGAAAGATCTTCTATGCTTGTGGATTGGCAGAATTAATATAGTAAAAATTTGCCATCTTGCCAAAATCAATCTACAAATTCATTGAAATGTCCATCAAAATTCCAACTCAATTCTTAGTTACAAAGAGCAATTCTCAAATTCATTTGGAATAACAAAAAACCCAGGATAGAAAAAATTATTCTCAACAATAAAAGAATTTCAGGGGGAATCACCATCCCTGACCTCAAGGTGTACTACAGAGCAATAATGATAAAAGCCACATAGTATTGGTTCGGTGACAGGAAGGTAGATCAATGGACTAGAATTGAAGACCCAGAAATTAACCCATACAACTATCATCACTTGAGCTTTGACAAAGGAGCTAAATCCATCCAGTGGAAAAAAGACAGCAGTTTCAACAAATGGTAATGGTATAACTGGCAGCCAGCATATAGAAGAATGCAAATTGATCCATTAAAAATGGGGGATAGATAAGACCTCATAAAATTACAAAGTTTCTGTAAGGCAAAGGACACTGTTAAAAGGACAAAATGGCAACCATCAAATTGGGAAAGGATGTTCACCAGCCCTACATCTGATAGAGGGCTAATATCCAATATATACAAAGAACTCAAGAAGTTAGACCCCAGGGAGCAAAATAACCCTATTAAAAATGAGGTACAGATCTAAACAAAGAATTTTCACCTGAAGAAATTCGGATGGCTGAGAGGCACCTTAAGAAGTGCTCAACATCATTAGTAATTAGGGAAATGCAAATCAAAACAACCCTGAGATTTCACCTTACACCAGTCAGAATGGCTAAGGTCAAAAACTCAGGAGACAGCAGGTGTTGGTGAGGATGTGGAGAAAGAGGAACACTCCTCCACTGCTGGTGGAGCTGTAAGATGCTACAACCACTTTGGAAATCAGTCTGGCAGTTCCTCAGAAACCTGGACATGACACTTCCGGAGGACCCTGCTATACCTCTCCTGGGCATATACCCAAAGGATTCCCCGGCATGCAATAAAGACACATGCTCCATTATGTTCATAGCAGCCTTATTTATAATAGCCAGAAGCTGGAAAGAACCCAGATGCCCCTCAAAGGAGGAATGGATACAGAAAATGTGGTATATTTACACAGTGGAATACTACTCAGCAATTAGAAACAATGAATTCACAAAATTTTTAGGCAAATGGTTTGATCTGGAAAATATCATCCTAAGTGAGTTAACCCAGTCACAAAAGAATACACATGGAATGCAATCTCTGATAAGTGGATATTAATTAGCCCAGAAGCCCTGAATACCCAAGGCACAAATTTCAACAAATGACTCCCATGAAGAAGTATGGAGAAGGTCCCGATCCTGGAAAGGATTGATCTAGCATTGGGGGGGAATATAAGGACAGAGGAAAAAAAGGAGGGAGGTGATTGGAGAATAGATGGAGAGAAGAAGGTTTATGGAACATATGGGGAGGGGGGATCCAGGAAAGGGGAAATCATTTGGAATGTAAACAAAGAATATAGAAAATAAAAATATTAAAAAAAACTGCCTATTAAGCAGAAAAAAATGGAGAATAGAGCTAAACAGAATTCTCAACTAAGGAAACTGAAGACAGTGTAGGGTGTTTGGTTTTAAAAGATCAGGTCAAAAATAGAACAAGCTGAAGAATGTGGGATGGGCATGTCCACACAACAGTTATCACAAACCTGAACTGGAAATGACTAAAGCCATTTACATGGCTTGGGTATAAGGCTTAAAAACAGGAAAAGAAGTATCTGAGGAACAGACTACTAAATTTTTAATGTACCTGGTCTTCCTAATTGTGATTTTACTGGACCTTCATTCTCTTGTCTTACTTCTGTAGGGATATTTTGAAGGGAAGAGGATATAACACATTATCTTAGAGGTTAGCACAGAGGAAATGTTAAAAACAGCATTTTTTTTCAAATACATACTATAGTAGTCAAATGATGCTTATTAGTGCAGTGATCCTGGAAGCTCCTTTCTGGTTATAAAGTAAGTCATGTTGTTTTCAGAGTCTTTCCACTCTACCTTATGATAAATGACTTGAAATAAGAATTGATTTTTTTTTAATTTGTAGAACTGTAATGTCTAGTGGATATACCACTTGACAAGGATTATATCTTGACAGGTTGAGATAATTAATCTTTACATAGCTATAATAAAAGAACTGTATCTATGTAACATGAGCCAGATGTGGATGAATAGCCATTCTTTTTTTAAAAAAAAATTAATCATTTTATTCATTTGCATTTCAAATGATATCCTCCTTCCTGGTTATCCCTCCACCAGCTCCCCCATCCCATCCGTCTTCTTCCCCTTTGCCTCTATGAGGGTGTTCCTCTACCCATTCACCCATTCCTTCCTCATCCAGCATATCCATACACTGGGGCATCAAGCCTCCCTCCCCTCCCACTGATGTCAGAAAAGTCCATCCTGTGCTACATATGTATCTGAAGTCCTGGCTTCCTCCATGTGTACTCTTGGATCAGTAGTTTCATCCCTGGAGCACTGGGTGGTCCAGTTAGTCGATATTGTTCTTATGGGGTTGCAATCCCCTTCAGCTCCTTCAGTCCTTCTCCTAGCTCTTCCATTGGGGTCCCTGGGCTCAGGTTGGTTGTGAGTATCTGCATCTGTATTGGTCAGGAGCTGGTAGAACGTCTCAGGGAACAGCCATATTAGGCTTTATGAAATATCAATGTACATTACTTGGTGAAGGCAAACCCTACATAAGATAAGAATGGGATGTAAAATGTCTATAATACCAAAACTGTTGATGCAATAGTACTTAATTATTAGCATTAAGAGAGGAGGAATGTGTCTAATATAAGGAAGCAATTATCTTCTTGGGAAAATGTAAGAAACTTATAGTACAGGAAAAAAATACCTGAGAGGAAAAAGGTACTGGGGGGTTGGCATGGAAAAGAGGGGAACAGAATCTGGTATTGGGTGGGGAAAAACAACTGAAGCCCTGAGGGCCAGTAGAAAGAATAGAAACAGACAACCTCAGGAGGTAGGAGGTTGGGGGGACCCTCCAGAATGTACCAGGGACCTTGGAGTTGAGAAACTCTCAGGACTCAAAGGGAGGGACCTTAGATGAAATGCCCTACAGTGGGGAGAGGGAACTTGTAGAGCTCACCTCTAGCAGAAAGACAGGGCATCTAGTGAGGGATGTGGTTTCCATCCCACAGTCAAAATTCAGTCCCATAATTGTTCCTGTCTGAAAAAACTGCAGGGATGGAAATGGAGCAGAGCCTGAGGAAAAGAAGGTCCAGTGACAGGCCCAAATCGGGATCCAGCTCAAGGGGAAGCCCCAAGGCCTGACACTATTATTAAGGCTATGGAATGCTTACAAAGAGGAGCCTATCATGACTGCCCTTTGAAAGACCCAAAAAGCAGGTGAGAGAGTCAGATACAGATATTTGTACTCAATCAATGGATAGAAGCTGCTGACGCCTGTGGTTGAATTAGGGAAAAGCTTAAAGAAGCTGAGGAGGAGGAGGGTGACTCTATAGGAGGACCAGCAATCTCAATTAATCTGGACCCCAGAGATCTCTCAGAAACTGGATCACCAACCAGGTAGCACACACCAGCTGATATGAGGCCCCGAACACATATACAGCAGAGGACTACAAGTTTGGGTTCAGTCAGGGAAGATGCAGCTAACTCTCAAGAGACTGCAGGCTCCAGGGAGTTTAAAGGTTGGGTGGATTGGGGACAGCCTCATGGAGACAGGGGTGAGGAGGAGGTATGGTATGTGGAACAGTTGGAGAGTGGACCAGGAGGGGAATAAAATCTGGAGTGTAAAAAAATAAATAAATAAATAATAAAAAATAAAAATAAAAAATTATTTTAACGATTGCATCTCTGAATATAAACAGACAATATAATCAGACCATAAACACTCCTCTAATATTATAAAGGAGGTGGGAAAGACCCTTAAGAAAGATCTACTCATTTGCTAAATGACATGAAGGTGTGTCTATTTATAAAGGAAGGTGGGAAAGACCTTTAAGAAAGATCTACTTATTTACCAAATGACATAAAAAACAGTGCCCTAGAGGTATGGTGGCCAGGACTCTGACCTCCTTCTCCTGTTTAGATTCTTGTAATTCCACTTGTGTTAAGGAGGCCAGTGGACCAGTTGGCAGATCTTTTTAAGGAGGTTGACCCTGAATCGCTTGCTTTTGACATATGGCCAATGGAATGTCAAACTGTAATTCATCTGGGGAGTCTGGTTGAAATGTGTAATGATGGACATGCCACGAACCCCGCCCGAGTGGCTCTAACTGGTACAAGGGAATTGGAAAGCTTACACAGAGGATGCTCCAAGGAGAGAGTGCAGAGAAAAGCGCAGCCTTCATGTGAAATATACCCTTGGTGAGTTTCAAGAGCCTGGAACATGTTTTAAGGAAATCTGGGCTTGCTTTCAAAAGCAGGATCCATTTATAGTCTTCAGGGAAAGTCACAGGAGGCTGGGGGAAGGCTGGCAGACATTCTCTTTGAATTCCTTGATTTTCCAAATCTGAAGCTCAAAGTCAAATTCTGACCCTGCCAATGATTTGAACCATGACAGGAGTTAAAAGGATTTTTAAAGTCCTTGAAAAATTATACCGCTGGTGGTGACTCCAGCTCGACAACTTTAATTCTGTATCACCCATAATAGTGTCAGCATTCAGTATTCCTCATGGTGTTCTTCGTTTCTTGCTCGAGCGTAAGATCTCTACATACATCCCTTGTTTTGGAACTGCACGATTCATTCAGGAATAGCTGCAAAGAGTTTTACATAATGTGATTTTCTTTAAGCCATGACAACCACCACTTGCTCTGCATTTGGGAGGGTGGATTTGGACCTCTGTCGCCATGACATTTTGCAAGAGCATATCGAAACCCCTTTAAGTAGCGGGCTGGAAGTGTTTGATAGACATATTAAAGAACCAGGGAGGGATTAAGGCCAGGTGCAAAAATAAGCAGTACTTCTGTGTAGAGATAGGTAGAACTAGACAATGGCATCAACAAAGCACAGGGCAGGATTTGGACAATATTTTACATGTGATTATATGTAGGAGGACTGCTCTGTAGATATACTCTGATGTTATACAAATTCATGTTCTTTTTTTTTCTTCAAATGTATCTTATCCTCCATGTTTCAGAAAGACCGTTCCAAGCTCGCCAGGTCTTACCACAACACTAAGTTTCAAGCTTGTTGTGCACAGCCTGGTACTCTTTGCCCATGATCATTTCTACCCATCTCATAACAACCACTGTCATTAATAAGCTAGAGAGCCTAGACAGTGTTACTAACAACTTGCAAATCTTATTTGCCCACAGCAATAGAATCTAGTCCTCTTTACTTCTAAATATTGCATGCCATCATGGGGCTCTTTTGAAAACGTCACCTGGGGACTGAGGCTGTCAAAGACTCTGCTATGTCATAGTTGTACTATCTGCGAAACTAGGCCCTTCATAGGAGCCACTGCATGGGGTGAGAGAGTGGAGACTTGTACAAAGATTGATTGGAAACTCTTTCCAAACGTGATCCAAATAATTATACTCCTTTTGTTATTTAGAATTTGTCACCTCAATTAGATTCATTGCAGAGGGGGCTGGAAGTACAGGAAAGGAAGGTCATATTGGCCTTGGCTATGGGTTAGATGTAGTTTGTCTTCCCTAAAGCTCCCTGTGCTGAAATTTAGTCCCAGTTGTAAGGAATTAAGAGGATAGAAACTTAATCTGATTATAGTGTTTAGACATGGGGCCTTTGGGAGGTAATTAACGCTAGATAAAGTCATTAAGGTGGAGCTCCCATGATTGAATCCTGGTGGCTTTCTTAAAAGGGAAGACCAGAGCAAATACACAGGCACAGAAAATCAATCTCTGTTTCTGCTTCTGTGCCTCTTTGCATCTCTGGCTCTCTGACTCTGTCACTGTCTCTGTCTAGCTCACCATCTCAATATCTATCTTCCTTCCTCCTCCTCCTCCCTCCCTCCTTCCCATTTCCAGTCCTTCCTCCATATTTCTTTTCACATCATGATAACTATGTAAGAACTACTGCTCACTGAAGTCTCTTAAATGCATCTAGCTCAAAAAATCTTTGTTTCTATCAGACCTGAATTCCTCCCTTTGGGTAAGGCACAAACAGTGATGGGTTAAGGAGCAGGAGTACAAATCTTTGATGGAAATTGGTGGTGTTGTCACCTAGAGCAATTACAAGGCATTTGTTTTACTTGCAGTGAGGCAGGGGCAGGCACTGATGGCATATGGAAGATATGATTCCACCCAAATACAGATTGGTAAACCATTGAGTTTGCTTGGGTTACTTACAGAATCATGCATGATTCATGGTACCTGCCTCAAAGCCCATCCCAGCCTTGGTGACAACTTGTGAGTGCTCTTTTTCTTTGTTCTTACACTGGACAACTAATTTCACTAGAAAGAATCTCTTCTCTTCAGACATTATTTACTTCAAGATGGGGATCTTCAAATCTTCTGACTCATAGATTTAGAAACAAAACTGAAAGAAAACTGTAGCCAAAATTCAGATTGCACACACTGTATGCATATCTGTGTATATGTGATGAAATATAATATGTCACCACAGGCAGAGGGTGATTACTATAGATGCACAAAAATCATGTTTGCATGATAGTGATAGAACGGCTTCCCTGGAGATCATTCCATAGAGCACACACACACACACACACACACACACACACACACACACACACACACACAGAGAGAGAGAGAGAGAGAGAGAGAGAGAGGCACACACATACAGGCATACACACAGGCACACATACATGCAGGCACACACAGGTACTCACAGGCACACAGGCACACACAAACAAATACACATGACAAAAACATACACACTCTAACATATTAAGTCATTAAGTTAAGTGTTGAAAGTCCCACTATCCAGGAAAACCCTCAATCTAATCCTGGCCAAATACACACATACACAGGCACATAGGCACACGCAGGCACTCACAGGTGCACAGGCACACACAAACACACACACACACACACACACACAGGCACACACAAATACAGGCACACACAAGCACACATATGACACAAACATACTCACACATTCTAACATATTAAGTCATTAAATTAAGCTTTGAAAGTCTCACTATCCAGGAAAACCCTCAATCTAATCCTGGCCAAATGATTGAGCATTCTAAAAAGTGATCTACCTAAGTCATTTTATTTTTTTAAGAACAGGGTCTCTAAGAAACACGTTTTGCCTGCATTAGTTTTAATGAGATGTTTGGGAAAGCACCAATGGAAACAACAGAATTACTCCAGGAGAAAACTGAGCAATGTGTCATTCAAAGGGGATAGGAAATCCATGGAAAGACCAACAGCATCAACTAACCTGAATCCTTGGGGCTCTCAGAGTCTGAAGGACCAACCAAAGACCATACACAGGTTGGACCTAGGCCTCCCCACTCGTATGTGTCAGATATGCAGCTTGCTTTTCATGTGGGTTCCAAACAACAAGAAAGGGTGCTGTCCCAAAAGCTGTGGCCTATACGTGGGTGGGATATGTTCTTCTAGCTGGGCTTCCTTGTCTGGCCTCAGTAGGAGAGGAAGCACCTAACCTTGCAGAGACTTGAAGTGGCAGCTGCTCAGAGGAGAAGTGAAGGGGGGAGGGGCAGGAGTTGTGTGTGTGTGTGGGGTGACCTAACCATCGAGCGACCTGGATGGGAGCAGGGAGTGAGATGTAAATTGAATAAGTAAAAAATTTTTTAAAAAAATTAAAAATTAAAATAAATAAATAAGAGCACAGCTGGGTCAAAGGTGGTCTGTAACTAGGTTTGGCATTAACAATTAGTTCACACTAAAGGATAATAGACAGGTATATCTACTTTTACGTAGACTAGTATCTGGATAATACTTTCTCATCAGATATCTTGTACCTACTTGGGAATAATTGAGGTTAATTCTTGCTACACAACTCAGCTATGAGCCATCTGCAGCCTCCACACTGAACCACAGCAGCTGAGGAAAGAGTGCTTTGGCTGTCACAGTGGGTGACTGGGACATACTTTACCACATCCGCCAGAGAACACAATTCTACTAAAATGTCCCTGGGAAACTACATGAGTTCTTGTTGCAACTTGGGTCTGTGTGAGTGTTGATGAACCTCTCAGTAAGCCAACTCCTCTCTTGCATCCCTTCTTGTTTCTCTTGGAACCTGTAACTCAGCTGCTTATATGCACTCTAATGATGCAACTTCAGCTCCTAGGAAGAGAAACCCTGTTAAATATTACATGCATGTACTCTTCCCTGCTTTCCTCAGACCTGGTAACTGAAGCCATTTCTTTACTCCCCTGCCCTCTTCCCTAAGCTTTTCCCACCTGGGAAATTCTGGCCAACATCAAAGCGTAGCCAACCTGTGAAGAGCTGACTTTGGCATAATGATTTCACATCCTGGCATGCATCTGATCTTTCCTTTGTCTGTCACTTAATGCTGACCCAGTACAAGTCTCTAAGGGGCCAAGAAGGAACTACCTCTCTGCACTTCAAGGTGCAGGCTTTTTTCTTCTCAAATTATCACTTAATAGACAAGATGACCCTTTTCAGATCCTTTCAAGTTACCCAATGGGCCTCTAAAACAGGTCACGACACAGGCTATGCCTTCTTGGATCATTAGCATATCTCTGTATAAACTACTAGACGGAAAATGCAAATTATCACTTGCAAAAGGCACCTGAAAAATAAGTTGTAATAAATTATCATTGATATTAGTACAGGCCCATGAATGCTTTATCTATGAGCCACCTAAAAAATATTTGTGGAGGGCTAGAGAGATGGCTTAGCAGTTAAGAGCACTGACTGCTCTTTCGAAGGTCCTGAGTTTAAATCGCAGCAACCACATGGTAACTCACAACCATCCATACCAAGATCTGACTCCCTCTTCTGGAGTGTCTGAAGACAGCTACAGTGTACTTAAGTATAATAAATAAATCTTAAAAAATATTGATGGAAATCATCAACTTTGGAATCAAATACTAGGGTCTTGCAATTTTACATGATTTATTCCCCTCCCCAGTGATAGGAAGCACATTCTTCTCACCTACCCTGGCACATAGCTGTGCAGTTCACAAAAGGAGTTGATTGGGTTATGAGAGCTACCTGAAATGCTTGGGAAGTGACGCAATCATCCACTCAGGCCAGAAATTGGTCTGGTTGGTTCTGAGATGAATATGTATTCCAGTTCTGACCCAAGAATCACTAAAACTGCTCCAAAGTGGACTGTTTCTTCCTTAGGCAAATATGGATTTTTCCCTATGCCTTCTATGACTGTGTTTCCAGGTACTTTCCTGAGTCTAACTTCATACATAACAAACGCTAATTATGAAGCAACGTGAAGTTTTCAGAAAATACATTACGCTCTATGGAAAAATACAAGGTCCCTTGGGTCTTGAATGGTTACCTAGGCCAAATATCCTGGAATTCTTTTCACCACAAGGCTTAACATGCATATATCCCTATAGTATTTAGTGAATTAGTTCTAGGCTTTCCTAGTAGTGGGCAAAGAGTTATACACACACACACACACATATATATATGATGTGTATGTGTGTATGTGAGGTGGGAGAGAGTATATGGGTGTAAAAGAATGGGTGATAGACATGAAGAAAAAGGAGGAAGAAGTGATGTCAGAATGTGAGAGCATGGAAGAGAGAATCCTAAGGAAAAGTTATATTCAGGAGGAGGAGGGGGGAGAGAGACTAGGTTTACTCACATTCACCTTGATATCGCAGGTCTGTTCCCAGTGATAGTCAAACCTACTTCCTCTATACACCTCTTAGCTTTCTCTTTTACTTGAAGGAGACTGAAATGGATTTAACTAAGCAGAACTTGAAAGACCAATATTGATTAATGAAACTTTTCAAAGTTCATAAAAAGTTACAGTATACTGAAGGTCCAGGGGCTTTGAGCTACTTTAAGCACTCTTAATTACCATCATAATCAACTTATTTGATTTTATCATCTCTTATGAAATCAAAACTGTTGTTCTTTAAGAGAAGAAGGTTTATGGGACATATGGGGAGGGTGAATCTGGGAAAGGGGAAATCATTTGGAAAGTAAACAAAGAATATAGAAAATAAAAATATTAAAAATAAAACACAAAACAAAACAAAAAAAGAGAGACTATCATGCTACTGGTAATTCCAGTGCAGTTTCTCAGTTACTGCAGACTAAATTCCCCACTTCTACTGTGATAATATCACTGATTCTGTTCTTTCACATATGGTTATTCAAAGAAACTAAGCAAAATAGAAGAATTAAGTTTGGTCAGCTATTGTAAACTAGCAAAGAGTTGTGGCGCCCTTGAAACATAAAATAAGTAAAATGAATCTTAAAAATCGCCCCGAGTTTTTCATCTGAAGAAACTTTCCAGAACTGGGCCACTGGCTAGGAACCTCAGAAATACTCAGAATTGTGGTAAGCTTATCAGAGTTAAAACAGGCTTAGGGAAATTCTCAGCACTCACTTCTAGAAAAGATAAAGCTTTTGGTCCCTTGAGTCTGAAGACAAGAAGTCCTTTGAGTCTGTACTGAATACAAGGGGGTAGAGTTTATAGAAAATAATTCTGTGAACGTGGTGAAAGGTATTCTAGCATGAAAGTTAAAATAATTCTCAGAGCTCCCACAAAGCTGAGAGTCTTTTGAGTGTTGACCAACCAGAGTGAAATGGCTCAGTGAACATCCAGGTTATCAAGGAAGGCCAGTAAAACTATCTCCAGAATAATAATTACTGCAGGCCAATACAAAGAGTATATATATATATATATATATATATATATATATATATATATATATATATATATATATATGAAGTAGAATGCTGACACACATGACACTTAACTGCTAATCAAAACAACATTCACCAATTGAAAAACAGAACAAAATTGAGACAATATAAAATTTAGTATTTATAATTCTCACTAAAATGTATTAGGCAGCCAATACAAGGTAGAGTTATAGATTGAATGGTGCACTGTAGCATGTAACTATTAAATTTAATCCTGAATTTGATGACAATAGGTGGTGAAGTCTGGGGGATATAATTAAGCCATGAGAATGGAACCCTCATAGATGAATTTAAAGACCTATTGGAACATGCCAAAAATTTAGTCTAATATTTTTCTGCTATGCTTAGGTATGAGAAGTTAGCTTTCAACAACCTAGAAGGAAACCAAGACCCAAACCAAACTTAATACTTTTATCCTGATAATAAACTTTAAACATCTAGACTACAAGAGAAAAATATTCATTGTTGGAGGAAATGTCTATGAGAATTAATTATAGGAGCCCAAACTGAAGAAAGAGAGTACCCACACAATGTCAGAGTTGTGAGCTTAATATTCACATTTCTCCAACAAAGTCAGCAGCAACAACAACAAAAACATGAATAAATAAAACTACAGAAGTCCAAACTGGCCAGCATCACGCACACAAAAAGTGAACAACTAAAATTACACTCTTTGGGAGCAGGGAAAAAATACAGAATTGCTGCTAGCTTTCTCCTGTTTCTCGTGCTTTGTCAGATTTGGAAATGGAAGTGCAATTTGGTCCAAATAACTTAAATAAAGAATTCTTCACTTTCAGACTTTTATTTTATTTTATTGCTTCATCGGGGAACTTAATATGTGGCTATCATGAGAAGCTATGCAGACAGAGCAAAGCATTAAAAACACTGTGTGAGCAGAAATCAGGGAAATGAAAAAAGAAACAGGGAAGGAGCACTCTTAGCCATGTTCTTGCACTTGGGAGAATGGGGAAGGGAGACTGCGATGAGTTCAAAGTCTTCTGGGCAGAAAGATGAATCTGAAGTCACATATGACTACATAGTATGACAACATCTCAACTAGCCTAAATTGAGCAAATATTCAAGAGGAAGAAATAAATATGAGTGTCGGCCCACCTATTCTTAATCACTCCCCCAATACATTACATTTTCAATAAATTAAAAGAGCACTTTGTTACTCTGACAGAAGAGATAATGGGTGACTTAAAAAACTTTGAGACTGATTTCCAAAGTGGTTGTACCATCTTACAGCCCCACCAGCAGTGGAGGAGTGTTCCTCTTTCTCCACATCCTCACCAACACCTGCTGTCTCCTGAGTTTTCAACCTTAGCCATTCTGACTGGTGTGAGGTGAAATCTCAGGATTGTTTTGATTTGCATTTCCCTAATGGCTAATGATGTGGAGCATTTCTTAAGGTGCTTCTTGGCCATCTGAATTTCTTCAGGTGAAAATTCTTTGTTTAGGTCTGTACCCCATTTTTAATAGGGTTATTTTGCTCCCTGGGGTCTAACTTCTTGAGTTCTTTGTATATACTGGATATTAGCCCTCTATCAGATGTAGGATTGGTGAAGATCTTTTCCCAATTTGTTGGTTGCCATTTTGTCATTTTGACAGTGTCCTTTGCCTTACAGAAACCTTGTAATTTTATGAGATCCCATTTGTCAATTCTTGATCTTAGAGCATACGCTATTGGTGTTCTGTTCAGCAACTTTTCCCCTGGGTCTATGTCCTCAAGGGTTCTCCAGTTTCTTTTCTATTAGTTTCAGTGTGACTGGTTTTATGTGGAGGTCCTTGAACCACTTGGAGTTGAGCTTAGTACAAGGATATAAGAATGGATCAATTCGAATTCTCCTGCATGCTGACCTCCAGTTAAACCAGCACCATATGTTGAAAAGGCTATCTTTTTTCCACTGGATGTTTTCAGCTCCTTTGTTGAAGATCAAGTGACCATAGGTGTGTGGATTCATTTCTTGGTCTTCAATTCTATTCCATTGGTCCACTTGTCTGTCACTGTGCCAATACCATGCAGTTTTTAACACTATTGCGCTGTAGTATTGCTTGAGGTCTGGGATACTAATTCCCCCAGAAGTTCTTTTACTATGGAGAATAGTTTTAGCTATCCTGGGTTTTTTGTTATTCCAGATGAATTTGAGCATTGCTCTTTCTAGCTCTATGAAGAACTGGGTTGGGATTTTGATGGGGATTGCATTGAATCTATATATTGTTTTTGGCAAGATGGCCATTTTAACTATATTAATCTTGCCAATCCATGAGCATGGAAGATTTTTCAATTTTCTGAGGTCTTCTTCAATTTCCTTCTTCAGTGACCTGAAGTTCTTGTCATATAGATCTTTCACTTGTTTGGTTAGAGTCACCCCAAGATACTTCATATTGCTTGTGGCTATTGTGAAGGGTGTTATTTCCCTAACTTCTTTCTCAGCCTGCTTATCCTTTGAGTATAGGAAGGCAACTGATTTGTTTGAGTTGATTTTATAACCTGCCACTTTGCTGAAGTTGTTTATCAGCTGTAGGAGTTCTTGGTGGAGGTTTTCAGGTCACTTAAGTATACTATCATGTAATCTGCAAATAGTGATAATTTTACTTCTTCCTTTCCAATTTGTATCCCTTTGACCTCCTCATGTTGTCTAATTGCTCTAGCTAGAACTTCAAGTACTATATTGAAAGATATGGAAAGAGAGGGCAGCCTTGTGTAGTCCCTGGCGGTTCCTTAAGAAAACTGGACATGACACTTCCAGAGGACCCTGCTATACCTCTCCTGGGCATATACCCAGAGGATTCCCCAGCATGTAATAAGAACCCATGCTCCACTATGTTCATAGCAGCCTTATTTATAATAGCCAGAAGCTGGAAAAAACCCAGATATCTCTCAGTGGAGGAATGGATACAGAAAATGTGGTATATATCCAAAATGGAGTACTATTCAGCAATTAAAAACAATGAATTCATGATTTTTTTAGGCAAATGGATGGAACTAAAAAATATCCTAAGCGAGGTAACGCAATTACAAAAGAATACACATGGAATGCAACCATTGATAAGTGGATATTAATTAGCCCTGAAGCTCTGAATACTGAAGATACAATTAGCATATCAAATGATTCCCATGAAGAAGGAAGAAGAGGGCCCTAATCCTGGGAAGGCTTGATCCAGCATTTTAGGGGAGTACCAAGACAGAGAAAAGAGAGAGGGAAAGATAGGAGAATGGATGGAGAGAAGAGGACTTATGGGAAAGATAGGAGAATAGATGGAGAGAAGAGGACTTATGGGACATATGGGGAGGGGGGAACTGGGAAAGAGGAAAGCTTTTGGATTGTAAACAAAGAATATAGAAAATAAAAATATATATAAAAAAGAAAAGAAACTTTGAGATGAATCCCTTTTCATCAACGAAATGCAAAAAGTGAACAGATTTTAAATATAGAACAAACACATAGAAAGCATTGGAAAGAGAAATACCCAGAAACAGATATTTGCGGATCTGATAAACAAAACAAGCAACAAGTGGACCATAGATTTGAAAAAAAAATAAAGAATGAGGAAGAATAATGTACAAAAGGAAGAAATCAAATATCATTTGAAATAAAAAAGGAATATGAGAAGTTGCTTTTTAAAATTAAGATTAAATTACATGTTTTTCATGATAAATTATATTTTATTGAAAACAATAGAAAGCATATTAAATGAAGACTGCTCAAGTAAAAGTACTGTGAAGAAAATGGCCAAAATTGATAACAGCAAGAGAGGACATGACACCTATATAGAGATACTGAAAATAGTAAGATAGTGGAACAAAAACTAAAGAATTTGTCACTTTTGTTCTAAAATCAATAAACTGAACATTAACATCTGTAAATATCCCAATAATGGAAAGTCAAATTTTATTTATAAAGTTCACAATGTGGTCCAGGAAAAACAGACTGTAAGGATTGCACAAGTGTTCTAACAGGTGCAAAGAAATCATCTGAAAAGGCATAAGGAATGTGATTGGTCTAATATATACTCACGCAAACTCAGGATTCAGAAGAACCCTTATTTCTTTTTTATTTATTAACTCATTAATTATACCACTGATTAGTCTACACTAACATTTATGCACACGTATATTACACTTTGAGCATGTTCTGCATAACAGTCTCTCTTCCCCTCTCCTCTCTGTACTTTTCTTCCTCCTTCTCTTCATCCTCTTGTTCTTCCTCCTCCTCCTCCTCATTTTCTTCATTTCTTCTCCCTCCTTCTCTCCTCCCATCCCTCTCCACTACCGTCATTACAGTTCGTCCATACATATAAAAGAATATTAGAATTATCTTTGTCATATTTTATTTAATGCTTTCTAATAAAATTTATTGTAAGTTACATGATTTTCCCATTTGTATATGAATAAAACACCTTTATGCACAATTACAATATCCTTTATCTATTCTTGGTTTGCTAGCTACCAAGACTGATTCCGTAACTCGCCTTGTATAAATACTGGTAAAACAATGTAGGCATCCAGATATCTCTTTTGTATGGGGACTTTGCTTTTGCTTCCTTAATCTGGATTAGAGAACCCGTATCTGAAAAGACAAGTTTTTTTTTTCTTCTTTAATTTACAGAGGAAACTTCATACATACAGAGTTCCACACAGGGTCTACTAACTTACATTGTAGCCAGCTGCAGTAGGCACGACTTCCTTTTTTTTCACAGCCTCATGAGCATTTGATTTATATGTTTGTTTGTTTGTCTGTCTGTCTGTTGATAGGAATTACTCTGAGCTAAAACAAATTTGAGTTTACTGCATTATTGCTACTTGCATTTTTGCAATGGCTACAGAAACTGAATACCTGTACACATGTTCACTGGTAATTTATACGTTTTTGAGAAATGTCTATTTAAATAATTTTTCTATATTTTTTGAATTAAACTTCGTGTTTATTTCTTGAATATTTCATTCATTTAGGATTGTGGTTTTCTGCCAGGTAAGTACTTGGCAGATTATGCCTTATCCAGGTATCTCTCATCCTAGTGATGTAAAGGGGAGGACATAGTTTCGATTTCAAATGGGATACATGCTGTCAATTCACTTTAGAAGAGGTTCCTTGCAAGGGCAGTGAATGAAGAGAATTCTTGGGTTATGTACCACAACAGATGAAAGAAAATACATCAGTGTGTTTATTTTTCATTATTTTCTACCTATCATTAAATGCTTCCTGTTGGACTTAAACATAAACTGTGCACTCACTCCGAAATTCATATTGATGAGAAGCCAGTACACAGAGGTTTTACAATAGAAACAAAGGAGAAATGAAGAGAGAACCAAAGGACTCTCAACCCAGAGTGTCACAGTGACAATTCCTCAGCATTTCTTTGTTCATAAAAAGTTGCATGCACAATTGATGCTAACAGGACCTTAAAATGAATCTATTCCATTGTACTGGCTCATAGTGGACATAGTAGAGAGCAAAATATATTATTTGAAGATGAAAGATTTAACATTTTTACATACCAATTACATCTACAAGTGTATTTGTAGTAAAAATAATACTATGAAAGAATATAAAGTGCGTAATAAGTATAGTTTTAAAATACTATATGAGATACAAGGACAGTTATATTTAAAAACACATGTAGAATTTTAAGGAAACTGACATAGTGACTTTGCTATCAATATTGAAATTTCAAAAGAAAAGGATAAAATTGGAGCTACTACTGCTCACATTACTTTTAATTGCTTTTTGAATCAATAAGTGTGTGTGTGTGTGTGTGTGTGTGTGTGTGTGTGTGTGTGTGTGTTATAGGGGATTAAACCAAAGCTGTCATGAATTCTGAGCTAGGTATTTATTACTGAGCTATAATTCAACTCAAAACTTGGCCTTTTTTTCTTTCTCTTGTGGTACTAAGGATTGAGACTGGGTGTAAGCATTTCAGCATTGAGCCACATTACCTCAAATATATTTTCTATTTACTGAATGTCATCTTTTATTCTGAATTATAAATAGGTTTTATTTGACAGTTTAGCAGTCAGGAAACAGAGTTTATGTCCTCAGTTGGTGCTGAGACACACCATTCCATGTAGCATCAAAATTATTATTTAAAGTGTAGTATATCACTTATTTCCTTGTGTAGTGCCACAAAGCAGACATAAGAATAGATGAGAAATGCAAGAAAATGTAATCTTTACTTTCTCCACTTTATATCCCAATATCAACTCTCCCTCTTCTCCCGGTACCCCCTCACACAAGTCCTCCTTCCATACCACTGCCCCCTTCTCTTTTGAGAATGGGAAGCCTCCTTTCAGTATCACCCCTCCTCCCTCCCAACCAGCAACTCCTCCAACCACAACTCCCCACATGCCCTTAGCCATTATCCTGGGTGTAACGTGGGAATCTCAAAGTCATTTTTGATTTGCATTTCCCCAATGGCTACGAACAGTGAACACTTCTTTAGGTGCTTCTCCGCCATTCAAGAGTCCTTTGTTGAGAATTCTGTTCATCTCTGTATCTTATTTTTTTAATTGGATTATTAGGACTGTTCATGTCTAACTATTGAATACTTTATATATTTTGCATATTAGCCCTCTGTCAGATGTAGGGTTAATGAAGATCTTTTTTTTTTCAATCTGTGCATTATAGTTTTGTCCTAATTGCAGTATCCTTTGACTTACAGAAACATTTCAGTTTCAAGACATCCCATTTAATAATTATTGACTGAAGGCTTCAATTTTTGCAAAGCTACTTTAATAAAGGTTCTTAAATGCTTTAACCTTCCTTCTAGCCCATCATCTCAGTTGATGCTAAGCTGTACCATTCCATGCCATTCCATGTAACATCAAAACCATTATTGATGTTGTAGTTTAAAGGAATGGTTTATAAGGTAATGTGGGATGTGGACCTGTTTAGAAATAGTTCTTTGGGACAATTCCAATCATCATTGTCAGACTATGAGTAGTTAAGTTCGTGGAAATCAGCAGCAGTAGCTCAATGCACTCACAAGCTATTGGGAATTGGTTCTAATGCTTTGATTTAAAAGGGAATCTGTGTGTCCAAACACCCAAGGTCCTTGTCCCCAATTGTATTTTGATAAATCAATAAAAAAGCCAATGGTCAATGGCTTGGCAAAGTAAGATGGGGTAGAACGTTTAGATTTGAGTGGGTTTGGACAGAGGGAGAGGAGGAAAAAGAGGATCGCCATGATGCAGTGGGGATACTGATTTAGAGCTGCAGGAACGAGAGCCAAGGAGGCATGTAAGATTTCAGGTAAGTGGCCCCTGGTCACTTCCCTAATTGGGGATGGGGTAGGAGACAGAGGATTAGAACTGCGCAGCCTTTGAGCTAATCAAGGCATTTAAAAAAATAAGCTAATGTGAGTGTGCATCTTTTTTTATTCGATATATTTTTATTTACATTTCAAATGATTTCCCCTTTTCTAGCCCCCCCACTCCTTGAAAGTCCCGGAAGCCCCCTTCTCTCCCCCTGTCCTCCCACCCACCCCTTCCCACTTCCCTGTTCTGGTTTTGCTGAATACTGCTTCACTGAGTCTTTATTCAAGGAACTTAAGAGTTTCAGGAACCATTGCTGGAAACATTCACCAGCCAGGAGCACAAAGTGGTGTAAATAAACTCACCCCTACAATACACAGCATTCATAAATCAGCAATGGCAATTGAATCTAGAAGAAACTGCAAAGCTCTGTCAATAGGCCCAAGTCTGAAGAAGCAGCAAGAAGTTGCAGGAATTTCATGGGAAGTACTTTGGTGTATTTCTCTCCATAAAGTCAGATCAAGTGATGATCAGTGAAGAAGGAAAGGTGAACCAATACCATAGCAATTACAAAACCCCAAAAAGATCAACAAAGAATGCAAAGATGAATCAGTGCCAAGCCACAATCCACTGTCTGTCGGGTTATATAAAGGCACTTTCCAAGCATCATATGTGCTCTCAAGCATCTGCTCCTCCAAAACATCACATGCCTTTTCTTTTTCAGGCAGCATTCCCCAAAACACCACATGTCTTTTCTCAGTAAAACATCCAAGTGTCTGCTTCAGAAAACTATCCTTTCATATACAGTTTGTCATAAGACAGTTTTAAGAAAAACATCACATGGCACAACTGAATTTCCAAAGAAACCATAAATTTGCCTAACAGTTGACCTCAGGGCCAATATCATTGGCATTCTGTTCAGGAAGTTGTCTCTAGGACCAATGAGTTACAGGGTATTCCATATTTTTGTTTTATTAGATTTAAAGTATCTGGTTTTATGTTCTTGATCCACTTGGACTTGAGTTTTGTGCAAGGTGACAAATATGAATGTATTTGCATTCTTCTATGATCAGACATCTAGTTAGACTAGCACCATGTACTGAAGATGCTCTCACATTTCCATTGTATGGTTTTGGCTTCTTTTTCAAAAACCAAATGTCCATAGGCATGTGGGTATATTTCTAGGCCTTTTGTTTGATTCCGTTGATCAACCTGTCTGTTTCTATAGCAATACCATGCAGTCTTTATTACTACTGCTTTGTAGTATATCGTGAAAGTATATACTTACACCTCCAGAAGATTTATTGTACATGTTTATTTTAGCTATCCTGTATTTTTCTTTTCTTTGCTTTTTTTCTTTCTTTTTTATTTTTGTTTGTTTGTTTTTCTATATGAAGTTGAAAATTGTTCTTTCAAGATCTGTGAAGAATTGTGTTGAAATATTAGTGGGGTTGCAATGAATCTGTAGATTATGTTTGGTAAGATGTCTAGTTTTACTTTGATAATCTAACTGATCCATGATCATGGGTCAGTTTTCCAACTTCTCAATTCTTCCTCAATTTCCTTCTTCAAAGACTTGAAGTTCTTGTCACACATATCTTTCCCAAGCTTGGTTAGAGTGACACCAAAATATTTTATTTAAGTTGTGGCTATTGTGAAGTGTATTGTCTCCCTAACTTCTTTCTCAGCTCATTTATTGCTTCTATAAAGGAGGACTACTGATTTCTTGGAGTTAGATTTGTATCCATCCACATTGATGAAGGTGTTTATCAGCTGCAGGAGTTCTCTGGTAGAACTTCTGGGGTCACTTATACATACTATCATATCATCTGTGAATAGCAACACTTTTACGTCTTCTTTTCCCATTTGTAATCCCTTGATCTCTTTTAGTTGTCTTATTGCTGTAGATAGAACTTCAAGTATTATAAAGAAATATGGGGAGAGTGGCCAGCCTTGTCATGTCCTTGATTTTAGTGGAATTGCTATAAGTTTCTTTCCATTTAATTTGATATTGGCATGTAATAATTTCCCTCTATTGTCTTTAGGTATGCGCCTTGTATGTCTGATTGCTCAAGTGTTTTAACATGAAAAAGGTGTTAGAATTTCCTGCATCTGATGAGAGGATCATGTGGGTTTTCGTTTGTTTATTTTTTGTTTTGCTTTTCTGGCAATTTTTGAACATGGTATATTACATTGATGGACTTTTATATATTTAACCGACCTGACCCTGCATCCCTAGGATAAAGTCTCCTTGATCATAATGCATGATGTTTTAGATGTGTTCTTGGACTTGGTTTGTATTTTATTTCATACTTTCACATCAATGTTCCTAAGGGTAATTGGTCTGGAATTCTTTTTATTTGTTGAGTCTTTGTGTGGTTTAGGTATCAGGGTAACTGTGGCCTGATAGAATAAGCAATGTTCCTTCTGTTTCTATTTTGTGGAATAATTTGAAAAGTATTGGCATAGCTCTTCTTTGCAAATATGGTAGAATTCCCTGCTAAAACAATCTGCCATAGGTTTTTTTTGTGGGGGGGTCAGGGGAGGTGCTGGAAGCCTTTTTTAATGACTGCTTCTATTTCCTTAGGGGTTATAGGATTATTACAGTAGTTTATCTGATCTTGATTTAGTTTTAGTAAAAGATATCTGTCTAGAAAATAATAAAATTCATTTAGAGTTTTACTACTTTGTGGAGTACAGGCTTTTGAAGTAAGACCTAGTGATTAATTGAATTCCCTCAGTGTCCATTGTTGTCTCCTTTCCCCTTTCTGAATTTCTAAATTTGGGTTCTCTCTCTCTCTCTCTCTCTCTCTCTCTCTCTCTCTCTCTCTCTCTCTCTCTCTCTCTCTCTCTCTCTCTCTCTCTCTCTCTCTCTCTCTCTCTCTCTCTCTCTCTCTCTCTCTCTCTCTCTCTCTGCCTTTTAGTTAGTTTGACTAAGGGTTTGCTTATTTTGTTGATTTTCTCAAAAAACAACTCTTGGTTTTATTGATTCTTTGCAGTGTTCTCTTTCTTTCAATTGATTGATTTCAGCCTTGAGTTTGATTATTTCTTGCCATCTACTCCTCTTGTGTGTGTTGGCTTTTTTTTTTCCTTCTGGGGAAATGCAGCTTTAAATCATTATTATGAGAACTCAGCAATTTCTTTATGAGGGCATTTATTGCTATGAACTTTTGACTTAACACTACTTTCATAGAGTCCCATAAGTTTGGGAATATTGTGCGCTCATTTTCATTGAATTCTAGAAAGTCTTTAATTTCTTTGTTTCTACCCTGACCCAGTGTTGTTTAAGTAGAGAATGGTTCAGTTTCTATGAATATGTAGTCTTTGAACTGTTTCTATTGTTGTTGAAATAAAGCTTTAATCGAGGGTGGTTTCTAAGATTTAATGGGTAATTTCAATCTTCTTGCATGTGTTGAGGCTTGCTTTGTAAATGATTTTATAGTCAGTTTTGGAAAAGGTTCTATAAAGTGCCGAGAAGAAGGTGTTTGGATGAAGTGTGCTATAGATATCTGTTAGGTATGTCTGTATCATAACCTCTGCTATTGTTAGGTCAGAGTTGGGTGTTAAAGCCTCCCGCTATTTATGCGTGGAGTTCGATGTGTAAGTTAAGCTTTAGTAACATTCTTTTTACAAATGTGGGTGCCCTTGCATTTTGCACATGGTTGGTCGAAATTGAGATGTCCTCTTGGTGGATTTTTCCTTTAATCAGTATGAAGAGTCTTTCAGTTTCTCTTTTGATTGCTTTCAGTTGAAAGTATATTTTATTAAATATGAGAATGGTTTTATTTTATTTTAAAATGTATTTATTATATTTAAGGTCACTGTAGCTGTCTCCAGACACATCAGAAGAGGGCATCAGATCTCATTACAGATGATTGTGAGCCATCATGTGGTTGCGGGGATTTGAACTCAGGACCCCTTGAAGTCAGTGCTCTTAACTGCTGAGCCTTCTCTCCAACCCCTAGAATGTTTTTCTTTATTCTTATATCATTCACATATTCTGAATCTATGGAATACTCACACCGTTTTCTAGGGTGAGGACACCTGGAGGGTGTAAGACTGTCAATCTAGGTGGGTGTTCCTACACCAACTAACAATCAAGTCACTCTACCATAGACTTCCCACCAGCCAACTGCATATTTCCTCCTTAAGAATTTCTTTCTATGATGAGCATGAAAGAGCTAGAGAAAGGACACTAGGAGCTGAAGTGGTTTGCAGTACCATAGGAGGAACAATAATATGAGTCACACAGTACTCCCAGAGCTCCCAAGGACAAAATCATCAACCAAAGAGTACACATGGAGTTACCCATGGCTCCAGACTCATAGGCAGCAGAGGATGGTCTTGTTAGACACCAAAGGGAGGAGAGGCCCTTGGTCCTGGAAAGTCTTGATGCCATATTATAGAGGAATACCAGGACAGGGAAGTGGGAGAGGGTTGATTGGGGAAGGGGATATGGCTTATGGATTTTCGGGGGGAAGGGAGAACTAGAAAAGGGGACAACATTTGAAATGTAAATAAAGAATATATCTAATAAAAAAAAAGAATTTCTTCCTAAGTTATCGATTCTCGTTTGTCTAAATTTGACAGTTAAAACTAACAACAACTAACATGATACTTTAAGAATTTTGTTTCAACTGTTTGGAATTCAAAAGCATTTGTTTTTGAATATGACTAAAGTTCAACATATGACCCATGAGTTGATATTTTTGCATGGGTTCTTTATTCATAATACTAGCCTAACTTCTCTATAAATGATTTTTCTCTATTATTCCTCTCTACTCATAGATCATTGCTTAACTAAAAAGTCATCAGAGTGGCTTCCTCCAGAAGCTCATGGGAGCAGATAGAAAGACCCACAGCCAAGCATTAGGCACAGCCCAGGAAACCATGTCGAAGAGGGTAGGTATAGAATTAGGATGTAGGAGCCAGAGGATTCAAGGACACCAGGAGAACACAGGTTAACCACATCAATTAAGCAGGGCTCATAGGGGCTCACAAAGACTGAAGTGACAATCACAGAGCCTGTATGGGTATTAACTAGGTCATCTGCATATATTTTATGGATTCATAACTTGAGGGTTTGTTCATCCCTAACAGTAAGAGTGTGTGTGTCTCTGACTATTGTGTTTCCATTTGGGACCGTTTTTCTGTTTCGTTGGCTCAACCAGCCTTGATATGAGGATGTGCGCATTGTTGAATGTTGCTCTGTTTGGTTGATATCTTGTGGAGGCCTGTTTTTCCTGAAGGGAAAAGGAGGGGCAGTGGATCTGTAGGAAAGGAGAGGTTGGAGAGACTGTGCTCAAGATGCATATATAAAAGAAGTATTAAGAAAAAAGTAGAAACATTGAAATATATGTTTGGACATTATCACTATATTTTCTATCAAATGGTTAGTGTCCAAATCTTGCATAGTTAGCTAGTAGGTCACTTACTACAACTGGTAGAATCTTAGTTCTTGGCACCCAAAGCTAACAATAGCTGGGTTTAAGCTAAAAGTTATTACATTCCGTTTGTCTCCATTTTTGTATGGTTTTCTTCTATTGTTAAGAGTTTAATGAGATTGTGACTGAAGAGACGGCTCAGCTGCTTAGATCATGTATTGATCCTGTAGAAGATACAAGTTTGAGTCACAGTAACTACTTTAGGTGGCTCACCATCTTCTATAACTCGAGATCTAAGCCAGAGCCTCGATGAGCATCTGACACATAATTTAAAATGATAAAATAATTTTAAAAAACATTTATTTATTTTCTATATTCTTTGTTTATATTCCAAATGATTTCCCCTTTCCTGGTTCCCCCTTCCACATAAGTCCCATAAGCCCTCTTCCCTCTGCCCATTCCCTAACCACCCAGTCCCATTTCTCTGTCCTGGCCAACCCCTACATTGCTGCATCAAGCATTTCCAGGACCAAGGCTCTCTCCTTCTTTCTTCTTGGGAATCATTTGATATGTTGTGCCTTGAGTATTCAGAGCTTCTGGGCAAATATCCACCTACCAGTGACTGCATTCCATATGTGTTTTTTTGGAATTGGGTTATCTCACATAGGATGATATTTTCTAGTTCCAGCTATTTGCCTAAGAATTTCATGAATTCATTGTTTTTAATTGCTGAGTAGTATTCCATTGTGTAAATATACCACATTTTCTGTATCCATTCCTCCGTTGAGGGGCATCTGGTTTCTTTTCAGCTTCTGGCTATTATAAATAAGGCTGCTATGAGCATGTGTTCTTATTGCATGCCGGGGAATCCTCTGGATATATGCCCAGGAGAGGTATAGCAGGGTCCTCCGGAAGTGTCATGTCCAGTTTTCTGAGGAACCACCAGACTGATTTCCAGAATGGGAGTATCAACTTGCAATCCTACCAGCAGTGGAGGAGTGTTCCTCTTTCTCCACCTCCTCACCAACACCTGCTGTCTCCTGAGTTTTTAATCTTAGCCATTCTGACTGGTGTGAAGTGAAATCTCAGGGTTGCTTTGATTTGCATTTCCCCAATGATTAATGATGTTGAACATTTCTTAAGGTGCCTCTCAGCCATTTGAAATTCTTCAGGTAATAATTCTTTGTTTAGCTCTGTACCCCATTTTTAATAGGGTTATTTGGCTCTCTGGAGTCTACCTTAATGAGTTCTTTGTATATTTTGGATATTAGCCCTCTATTGAATGTAGGGTTGGTGAAGATCTTTTCCCAATTTGTTGGTTGCCATCTTGTCCTATTGTCAGTGTCCTTTGCCTTACTAAAACTTCGTAATTTTATGAGGTCCTATTTGTCAATTCTTGATCTTAGAGCATAAGCTATTGGTGTTCTATTAAGGAACTTTTGCCCTGTGCCCATGTCCTCAAGGGTCTTCCCCAGTTTCTTTCCTATTGTTTCAGTGTGTCTTGTTTTATGTAGAGGCCCTTGATCTTATTTGGTTTGTAAAATCCACCCAGCTACCCCAAAATAAATTCTTTATTTTAAAACCATCAGAATAGTAGTTCTTATTTTTATCAACAGTTAGTAATATTGATTCTTCATATAAAATGCCCTACTATTGGATCACAGTGTATTGGGAGGGTAAGAAGTTGGGTTGGTGAGCAAGAGGAGGGGAAACAGGATAGGGGGATTTTGGAAGGAAAACCAGGAAAGGGGATAATATTTGAAATGTAAATAAAGAAAATAGCTAAAATAAAAAAGAAGTGAGTATTTTCCATATTACCACCCAAGTCTCTTTTGGAGATTAAAAAAAGAAAAATAATGCAAAGAATTTAATCTAGTGGGTGGTATATAAGAAAACCTTCATGATTACTATGCCCAACAGTTGTCAGAAATTATATAGTTTGGGCCATATTTGCCTTATAATTTTAAGAATAGAGAATGGATTTTAATTCAGAGTAGAAGTATGTAGGTCAAAACAATTTCGTTAGAGTTCACAAAGTATAGCAAAAAAAATCTTAGTACCATCTTTGCTTTAGACAAGAAAGTTCAGACATAAAGTATGGGCCATATGAAAGGCTGTTTAATAAAAAGAAAACACACTTAGTTTTCCCCATTTTCTTGTTATGTAGCCCCTTCTTATTTATTCAGTTCATCCTTATCTGCAGACTTTCAGCTAAGAAATGGAATTAATAATATCAATCACTATATAAAAAGGACAGAAAATGAGTATGATACTCCAAACTAATAAAGTCCAGTAAATATATTTCTACCTACATTCATACATTGCTTTTGGAATTAAGACAAATAGAATAATAACTCTGCTCACTTAGTGAGCTGTATCTTCTTACACAATAAAATGATGAGAAACTCTTACCAGGACAATTGGCAAATTAAACTAAAATGTCCATGAGCTACTGTGGCTTACCCAGCTTTATCTTTCAAAAGACTAATGAATGGCAAAGCATTTCATCTCTTTCTTTCTCAGCTCTCTCTCTCTCTCTCTCTCTCTCTCTCTCTCTCTCTCTCTCTCTCTCTCTCTCTCTTCCTCCATCCCTCCCTCCCTCCCTCTCTCTCTCTCCATATACTGCCAAAGATGACATTGAATTTCTGGTCTTGGGGCTGGAGAGATGGCTCAGCGGTTAACAGTACTGACTGCTCTCCCAAAGGTCCTGAATTCAAATCCCAGCAACCACATGGTGGCTCACAATCATCAGTAAGGAGATCTGATACCCTCTCCTGGAGTGTCTGCAGACAGCTACAGTGTACTTACATATAATAAATAAATACATCTTAAAGATAAAAAAGAATGTCCAGTCTTTCTGATCTGCCTCCCAATTACTGAGGTTACAGGTATATGGCACCATGAATCATTTACATGGTGCCGAGAACAAGGTTCATAGTTTTGTACATGCTAGCCAAGTGCTATAGCAACTGATTTGTGCCTCAGTGTTCATAATCTTGATTTTGGCATATTTTCACCTCTCAAGCCAATCATTAAGTAATATTAGTATTCTAATTCTAATATGAAAAATGACAGAAATATATTTTACTTGGATATGTGCAAACTAAATAAACCCAGTCCTAAGTCAAGTCTTTTACCACTGAGGATTCACCTCTTGTGGCTGAAAATGCAATCGCCCCTAAGCTTTTCACAGGCAACCTCTGCATAGGCTGTATTTTGCCACTATTTATTAATGTTATCTACATTTTAAAATAAATGTTCCATATCTGTGTACTCTGCTCACTAACAATGCTGTGAGCCAGGTCATGGAAGATTAGCTGGGATTTTGTATAATTTGATATTTGACAGTGATAAAATAAACACTAAATCAGGACAGGGCTTTTTAAATGGAGATAGCTTTCAGTTTGAAACTTCCATTCAAAAATCTTGATGATACTGAGTCTTAAAACAAACCAGAACATTGAAATAAAAGATAAACCTTGATCACCTACTTATATCATTGAAATATTTTTCAGCTTTATAGATACACTTACCACAATATTAAGGTTGACGTAAATCATTGTGTCTTTATTTCTATGTTGATGATTTGTGTACACACATAATAAATTCTATATAAATAAATGATAAAGATGTACATAAAGTTATCCAAACACAGACACACACACACACACACACACACACACACACACACACATATATATATATACACATACATATAAATAAAATTCATCATGGTGGATATAAGTATGCACTGGGAGGACTACACAAAATGTATTAGTTCATATATATGTTTCTATAGACAAATAATAAGCAGTTTGTTTTTTTTTTTTTATTCGATATAATTTATTTACATTTCAAATGATTTCCCCTTTTCTAGCCCCCCCATTCCCCGAAAGTCCCGTAAGCCCCTTTCTCTTCCCCTGTCCTCTCTCCCACCCCTTCCCACTTCCCCGTTCTGGTTTTGCCGAATACTGTTTCACTACTTTTTTTTTTTTTTTTGTCTTTTTTTTTTTATTTGATATAATTTATTTACATTTCAAATGCTTTCCCCTTTTCTAGCCCCCCCCCACTCCCCGAAAGTCCCGTAAGCCCCCTTCTCTTCCCCTGTCCTCCCTCCCACCCCTTCCCAGTTCCCCGTTCTGGTTTTGCCAAATACTGTTTCACTGAGTCTTTCCAGAACCAGGGACCACTCCTGCTTTCTTCTTGTATCTCATTTGATGTGTGGATTATGTTTTGGGTATTCCAGTTTTCTAGGTTAATAACCACTTATTAGTGAGTGCATACCATGATTCACCTTTTGAGTCTGGGTTACCTCACTTAGTATGATGTTCTCTAGCTCCATCCATTTGCCTAAGAATTTCATGAATTCATTGTTTCTAATGGCTGAATAGTACTCCATTGTGTAGATATACCACATTTTTTGTATCCACTCTTCTGTTGAGGGATACCTGGGTTCTTTCCAGCATCTGGCAATTATAAATAGGGCTGCTATGAACATAGTAGAGCATGTATCCTTATTACATGGTGGGGAATCCTCTGGGTATATGCCCAGGAGTGGTATAGCAGGATCTTCTGGAAGTGAGGTGCCCAGTTTTCGGAGGAACCGCCAGACTGCTTTCCAGAGTGGTTGTACCAATTTGCAACCCCACCAGCAGTGGAGGAGTGTTCCTCTTTCTCCGCACCCTCTCCAACACCTGCTGTCTCCTGAATTTTTAATCTTAGCCATTCTGACTGGTGTAAGATGAAATCTTAGGGTTGTTTTGATTTGCATTTCCCTAATGACTAATGAAGTGGAGCATTTTTTAAGATGCTTCTCCGCCATCCAAAGTTCTTCAGGTGAGAATTCTTTGTTTAACTCTGTACCCCATTTTTTAATAGGGTTGTTCGGTTTTCTGGAGTCTAACTTCTTGAGTTCTTTATATATATTGGATATTAGCCCTCTATCTGATGTAGGATTGGTGAAGATCTTTTCCCAATTTGTTGGTTGCCGATCTGTCCTCTTGATGGTGTCCTTTGCCTTACAGAAACTCTGTAACCTTATGAGGTCCCATTTGTCAATTCTTGCTCTTAGAGCATACGCTATTGGTGTTCTGTTCAGAAACTTTCTCCCTGTACCGATGTCCTCAAGGGTCTTCCCCAGTTTCTTTTCTATTAGCTTCAGAGTGTCTGGCTTTATGTGGAGGTCCTTGATCCATTTGGAGTTGAGCTTAGTACAAGGAGACAAGGATGGATCAATTCGCATTCTTCTGCATGCTGACCTCCAGTTGAACCAGCACCATTTGTTGAAAAGGCTATCTTTTTTCCATTGGATGTTTTCAGCCTCTTTGTCGAGGATCAAGTGGCCATAGGTGTGTGGGTTCATTTCTGGATCTTCAATCCTGTTCCATTGATCCTCCTGCCTGTCACTGTACCAATACCATGCAGTTTTTAACACTATTGCTCTGTAGTATTGCTTGAGGTCAGGGATACTGATTCCCCCAGATTTTCTTTTGTTGCTGAGAATAGTTTTAGCTATCCTGGGTTTTTTGTTGTTCCAGATGAATTTGATAATTGCTCTTTCTAACTCTGTGAAGAATTGAGTTGGGATTTTGATGGGTATTGCATTGAATCTGTATAGTGCTTTAGGCAAAATGGCCATTTTAACTATATTGATTCTACCGATCCATGAGCATGGGAGGTTTTCCCATTTTTTGAGGTCTTCTTCCATTTCCTTCTTCAGAGTCTTGAAGTTCTTGCCATACAGATCTTTCGCATGTTTGGTAAGAGTCACCCCAAGATACTTTATACTGTTTGTGGCTATTGTGAAGGGGGTCATTTCCCTAATTTCTTTCTCAGCCTGCTTATCCTTTGAGTATAGGAAGGCCACTGATTTGCTTGAGTTGATTTTATAACCTGCCACTTTGCTGAAGTTGTTTATCAGCTGTAGGAGCTCTCTAGTGGAGTTCTTTGGGTCACATAGGTAGACGATCATGTCGTCTGCAAATAATGATAGTTTGACTTCCTCCTTTCCAATTTGTATCCCTTTGACCTCCTTATGTTGTCGAATTGCCCGAGCTAGTACCTCAAGTACAATATTGAAAAGATAAGGAGAAAGGGGGCAGCCTTGTCTGGTCCCTGATTTCAGTGGGATTGCTTCAAGTTTCTCTCCGTTTAGTTTGATGCTGGCTACCGGTTTGCTGTATATTGCTTTTACTATGTTTAGGTATGGGCCTTGAATTCCTGTTCTCTCCAAGACTTTAAGCATGAAAGGATGCTGAATTTTGTCAAATGCTTTTTCAGCATCCAATGAAATGACCATGTGGTTTTGTTCTTTGAGTTTGTTTATGTAGTGGATTGTATTGATGGATTTCCGTATATTGAACCAACCCTGCATTCCCGGGATAAAGCCTACTTGATCATGGTGGATGATCGTTTTGATGTGTTCTTGGATTCGGTTGGCAAGAATTTTGTTGAGTATTTTTGCATCGATGTTCATAAGGGAAATTGGTCTGAAGTTCTCTTTCTTTGTTGGATCTTTGTGTGGCTTTGGTATCAGCGTAATTGTGGCTTCGTAGAAGGAATTGGGTAGTGTTCCTTCTGTTTCTATTTTGTGGAATAGTTTGAAGAGTATTGGTGTTAACTCTTCTTTGAAGGTCTGGTAGAATTCTGCACTGAAACCATCTGGTCCTGTGCTTTTTTTGGTTGGAAGACTTTCTATGACTCCTTCTATTTCTTTAGGCTTTATGGGACTGTTTAGATGGTCTAGTTGGTCCTGATTTAATTTTGGTATTTGGTATCTGTCAAGGAAATTGTCCATTTCCTCCAGATTCTCCAGTTGTGTTGAGTACAGGCTCTTGTAGTAGGATCTGATGATTTTTTGGATTTCCTCAGTTTCCGTTGTTATGTCTCCCTTTTCATTTCTAAGTTTGTTAATTTGGATACTTTCTCTGTGCCCTTTGGTCCGTCTGGCTAAGGGTTTATCTATCTTGTTGATTTTCTCAAAGAACCAGCTCCTAGTTTTGTTGATTTTTTGTATGGTTCTCTTTGTTTCTACTTGATTGATTTCGGCCCTGAGTTTGATGATTTCCTGCCTTCTACTCCTCCTGGGTGAAATAGCTTCTTTTTGTTCTAGGGCTTTCAGGTGTGTCATTAAGTTGGTAATGTATGCTCTCTCCATTTTCTTTTTGGAGGCACTCAGGGCTATGAGTTTTCCTCTTAGCACTGCTTTCATTGTGTCCCATAGATTTGGGTATGTTGTGTTTTCATTTTCATTGTGTTCTAAAAAGTCTTTAATTTCTTTCTTTATTTCTTCCTTGACCAAGGTGTCATTGAGTAGAGTATTGTTCAATTTCCACGTGTATGTGGGTTTTCTGTTGTTTCTGTTGCTATTGAAGACCACTTTTATTCCATAGTGATCAGATAGGAGGCATGGGATTAGTTCTATCTTTTTATATTTGTTGAGGTCTGTCTTGTGACCAATTATATGGTCGATTTTGGAGAAGGTACCATGAGGTGCTGAAAAAAAGGTATATTCTTTTGTTTTAGGATAGAATGTTCTATATATATCAGTTAAATCTAATTGGTCCAAAGCTTCAATTAGTTTCATTGTGTCCTTGTTTAGTTTCTGTTTTCCTGATCGGTCCATTGAGGAAAGTGCAGTGTTGAAGTCACCCACAATTATTGTGTTAGGTGCAATGTGTGCTTTGAGTTTTAATAAAGTTTCTTTTATGAAAGAGGGTGCCCTTGCATTTGGAGCATAGATGTTCAGGATTGAGAGTTCTTCTTGTTGTATTTTTCCTTTGACCAGCAAGAAGTGTCCCTCAGAGTCTCTTTTGATGACTTTGGGTTGAAAGTCAATTTTATCTGATATTAAAATGGCTACTCCAGCTTGTTTCCTGAGACCATTTGCTTGTAAAATTGTCTTCCAGCCTTTTACTCTAAGGTAGTGTTTGTCTTTGACCCTGAGGTGTGTTTCCTGTAAGCAGCAAAATGTAGGGTCCTGTTTACGTATCCAGTCAGTTAGTCTGTGTCTTTTTATTGGGGCATTGAGTCCATTGATGTTAAGAGATATTAAGGAATAGTGATTGTTACTTCCTATCATTTTTGACGTTATTTTTTAAATTTGATTGCTTAACTTCTTTTGGGTTTGATGAAAGGTTACTATCTTGCTTTTTTCAGGGTGGAGTTTCCCTCCTTGTATTGGTGTTGTCCTCCTATTATCCTTTTTAGGGCTGGGTTTGTGGATAGATATTGGGTGAACTTGGTTTTGTCGTGAAATATCTTAGTTTCTCCATCTATGGTGATTGAGAGTTTTGCTGGATATAGTAGTTTTGGTTGGCATTTGTGTTCTCTTAGAGTCTGCATGAGATCTGCCCAGGACCTTCTAGCCTTCATAGTCTCAGGTGAAAAGTCTGCTGTGATTCTGATAGGTCTTCCTTTATATGTTACTTGGCCTTTTTCTCTTACTGCCTTTAGTATTCTTTCTTTGTTTAGAACATTTGGTGTTTTGATTATTATGTGATGGGAAGTATTTCTGTTCTGGTCCAGTCTGTTTGGAGTTCTGTAGGCTTCTTGTATATTCATGGGCATCTCTCTCTTTAGGTTAGGGAAGTTTTCTTCCATAATTTTATTGAAGATATTTGCTGGCCCTTTAAGTTGTAAATCTTCACTCTCATCTATGCCTATAATCCTTAGGTTTGGTCTTCTCATTGTGTCCTGGATTTCCTGGATATTTTGGGTTACAAGCTTTTTGCACTTTGCATTTTCTTTAACTGTTGAGTCCATGGTTTCTATGGAATCTTCAGCATCTGAGATTCTTTCTTCTATCTCTTGTATTCTGTTGTTGATATTTGCATCTCTGTCCCCTGATTTCTTCCCAAGGCTTTCTATCTCCAAAGTTGTCTCCCTTTGAGTTTTCTTAGTTGTTTCTACTTCTGATTTTAGATCCTGGATGGTTTTGCTTAGCTCCTTCCCTTGCATGTTTGTGTTTTCCTGTAATTCTTTAAGAGATTTTTGTGTTTCCTCTTTCATGAGCTCAGCCTGTTGACCAAAGTTCTCCTGTATTTCTTTAAGAGATTTTTGTATTTCGTCTTTCATGACCTCAGCCTGTTGAGCAAAGTTCTCCTGTATTTCTTTAAGTGTTTTTTGCATTTCCTCCTTGTTGGCTTTTGTATTCTCCTGGATTTCTTTCAATGATTTTTGTGTTTCCCTTGCAAGGGCTTCTAACTTTTGATCCATTTTCTCCTGAATGTCCTTCATGTGTTCCTGTACCAGCATCATGACCAGTGATTTTAAATCCAAATCTTGTTTTACTGGTGTGATGGGGTATCCAGGACTTGCTGGTAGAGGAGAATTTGGTTCAGATGTTGCCATATTGCCTTGATTTCTGTTAGTGACGTTTCTGCGTTTGCCTTTTGCCATCTAGCTCTCACTGGTGTTACTTGGTCTTGTCAGTGCTGGACTCACCAGTGCAAGCTGCCCCTTCCCCGTTGGCCTCTGGTGCACAGCTTACACTCTGCACTGCCTGTAGGCAGGGTGCTGTTGTCCAGGCTGTTCAGATCCCGAAGCAGGCACCTGAAGGCTCCCGCTGGGGCCCGCAGGATTTATTGGAGCACACCGACTTCTCCCAGCTGGCCGCCCGGAAGCCCCCACTCGCCTCTTGAGGGACCTGGAGATGTGGCGGCCACCCAGGCTGATCTGAAGAGGAGAGAGTTGAGCTGGGGGCTTCTGCCTGAGGCCTTGCCCCAGATTGTGTCTGTGGACCAGGTGGAACCCGTGTGCACCCCCAGGGAGCTCCGAAGGTGAATGTTGCTGTGACCTCCCCTGTGCTCCGCTCACTCCGCTGGGCAGCCGATTTCCCCAACCGGGCTGGCGCACACTAGGTTAGCCTTGTCGCCCGGGCCCTGAGTCCAGGCAAACGCCTGGGAGGCCAAGGTCCGAGCAAAGTTCCCCTAGGGCTATGTCTGTTATTTGGGTCCGCCAGGTGACCCGGATGGCCGGCGTGCGCGTCCGCGCTCCCCGAAAGCACCGGGAGAGTCTGTTGTGCTAATAACCTCCTGGGCGGGTTGACACACAGATGGCCCACCAAGCCGCCCAGTTCTTGGGGTCAGTCCTGTGCCTTTTGGGGCCTAGACCCCCGTTTTGTTAGCCTCAGGCTACGCTTGTTAGCAGTCTCTGCCCTCCCGAGCACTCTGGCTCCTGTAGGCAAAATGGCGGCGCGTGCACTGGCCGGGGCAAAAAAAAAAAAAACTCCTGGCTGGGTTGGCGCCCCGATGGCCACTCGAACAGCCCAGGGCCTGGGTGCAGGCCAACGCCCGTCTGGCTCAGACCCCTGCGGTGTTGGGCCTAGGATTATGTTTGTGTACCTCAGTCTGACCGATCTCTGGAGCCCGGGATCAAGATGGCGGTGAGTCTCTCCTGACTGGTGGGCAGCCGAGTTCTGAAGTGGCTTCCGTGCAGCGAAAGGCTCCGCAGAACCGCAGTTGCTTGCTGCCCGGCTGGTCAGCGAAGGTCAGTGGTCGTGGGCGCAGGGCCTAACTGGACCCTGTGTCGCCTTGGTTCCACCGCTGATGGCCCTTCAGCTGGAGCAGCCACTGCTACCGCCGCCGCCGCCGCCGCCGCCGCCGCCGAGGTCCGGAGCAGTTTGTTTTTAATAACTGCTTGTTTATCATATTTTGATCATAACCTCTATATATCACTGTAACAGACATTTAGTAAGCATCATACAACCATGACTTCCTTGTATGTTGTTTCTTTAGTGCGATGTGTATACACATGTATTATTCATGGATATATATGTATTTGTGTACACAGGTACCTGGGAACCATAAACCATATTTACAAGTGAGGGAACAACCTCAGGAGTTCATCTTCACCTCAACCTCTGCAACAGGGTCTTTTAGAGGTGAGTTGCTATGAACAGCCTGAGCATCTAGGAAAGAACCTCCTTCCACTGTCCCCCTTCTGATAGAAGCATGGGGATCACTGGTGACCACATTAACATGGCCAGATTTCATGTGTGTTACAGGGATTCAAACTCAAGTCCCTTTCTGGTTCTTGTGTATGTTGCTTTTATTGCGTTATTTTTGTAATGACTGTCAATGAAGTTCATAAGAAGTACATGAATTAATTTATTTGATGTTCTTCATTTCAAAACTTTATTCCTATAAAAACCCTGATGATTCATCAGTTGTCATTCCCAGAGTATTAGGCGTTTATAAATTTAATTAAAATACAATTATATCATCTGTGTTCTCCCTCCCTCTCCTCACTACAACCCTCCTTCCTCATTTTCCTTACAATAGGAAATATTGGCATTTATCATGGATAGAGATACAGTGAATAGTGATTAGGACACTATACCTTAGAGAGATTAAAAAGCCAGAAGTGTGCTTTGGCCTGGGCTATCCAAACAAGGCCATTCTGTGTTTTTCAAATAAGCTGCTATACACAAACTGTTTCCCAGAAAGTTTTTATTTAATTGTGGCTTTACAAAAAATGACTTTTTGAGGTACAACACAATTGGACTTTCCTGAAATATTGATATATGAAATTCATTTTGACAAGAGCTGTGAGTATCATCAGACTGTTTATTTAATGGGAACTTATTTGGGTATACATTAAACATTTTCTCCTAGACTAGTGCTTGGTAAAGTATTGGATAAAAATGGGGTTCCACTCCTCAGGGAATTTGTTCTCTGCCAACAGGAATACCATATAAATAGTCCATATATATATATATATATATATATATATATATAAAACTTATAGCACTGATGCCCATTCATCATAGCAATCTACTATGTTAGTCATTGAAACAGAAATGGATAATATTTTTATAAATTATATAGATATTACCTCTGCCATATCTTTAATTGAAAATTTTACAATACATTTTCATCAAAAGTAGGCATCCACTTGATATGTTAGTTACTGTCCGGAAGTTTTCTGAGCAAGAAAGGCTAACTAACAGACTAATGATAGGTTATTGAGATCAGAAACCAAGCCTGGATAATTATGAAGTCTGGGTACATCCTAGATTTTTCATATGACATGAGTGGTTACTGTATTATCTCCAGGTTTGGGACTGGAGTTTGGGGAATTAGTGATATCAAAGGAAAAATATCTTAAAAATTCACAACAACATTGACTATTAAATGAATTCATCTATGGTTAGTAGCTGTTCTCCAACCATACTTATTTAATGGGAGGGAACATCAATAGAATCACAGAGTACATGTTCAGACAGAGCCACCAGAGAAAACACAGAACATACAAAAATATACCACAGCAGAGAGTAGAAAACAAAGATAACAGCAAGGTGATAGAACTCACAGAAGACGATCACTGGCAAGTCAAAGCTATTACATTATAAATTGTCCTGTGATGCCGTGGGACAGGTTCAGTAATAAGGCGCATGACTGATTTAGGATTCAGAAAGCTTTCTCTTCCTTCAGAAAAATGGAGACATCAGAAGGACAAAACCTGAGAATAACCATTGCAAGGAAAAGCCTATTGGAAATGTCTAAGAGAGAATAATGCACCAAGGCAGAGGGAACAGAATGGAAAGTGTAGAGGACATTAAGGGACATGAAGGTTGGGGTGGAGAGACTGTATTTCAGCTTTCTGCCTCTGTAATGAAGCAGGCTTCAGCTCAGGGAAGGTGAGTCCGAGGACAGAATGAAGTAGAAGAATGGTGACCTCCCTTTGATTTCAAAAATTTAGTTGTACCAACTTATGGAATCACTACATAGGCATGAAAACCAGGAACTTTCACCTGTCTTATTTTTGATTGACAAAGAAATTGAAGCTTCTTCAGAATATTGAATATTCCACTAATTTTGACCAACTGCGGATGAGTCAGTTTCTTTTCCTACCTTTGGCTTAGACGGTATGCGGGCCATCTCCGAATCTATACAATTCTGTATCAGAGGAAAGGCTTAGTTAAAAGAAACACAGATGATAAAGAATATTGCAGGAGCATAAGATTGCCTTTCTTAGTACCTTGAACCTTATTTGGTGAATAACCTGCCTTCTAAACTAGTGACTTTACCATTGAAGTGACTCACTGGTCTTCTCTGGTCTAGTTCTCTTAACTAATGCGGTTCTATTCCTGGGTCCTACTATTATGTTGGCTGTTGATATTTTTTATGATACTGAAAAAAAAAACAGGTGATGATTTTCTATAATTTTATTATGTATTACTTTCTCTTTTGACAGGCACAATGATTCTTGATTGACACATTAGTTTGAAATATATTTGATTTTTTTTTTCAGCCAGAGAAACTTACTTGAGATTTTAAGTTAGAAACCATGGAAGTCATTTCAGTTTGAAGAGGAAGATGAAGCCTGGTTTGTGTTGAGTCACATATTGCCATATATTAGTACTCTGAACTGTCAGGCCAGGGCCTAGCAAAAACTAAATTTAGTTATTTGTAGTCATGTTATTCAAATAAGCTTAAGTTTAAAGAAGTTATATGCGTACTCAACATGCCACAACAGGCCAAAATTTAATTCAGTTTTGAAAGGAAATGAAATGTTTCTGACTGTGTGAAGTCCCCTTGGAACAGTGTGAAAAGTCCCTCCATCTAAGTTTCTCTGACCTGTTTTCAGATCCAATTCACTCAGGAGTAGCGGTTCATTGCCTTGTAGAAGTGCCAACAAAACAGTCACTTCAGGACATTCAGTGTTCCGAATTGTTTTGTTGGTGTTATCTGAATTGTTCCTTTGTCTTTTGCTGTGGAAAACATAACAGGAGTAATCCCACTGCCTATTTTCATGATTATTCAACAGTATCCAGGTATCATAGGATGAGATTTAATGAGATTTTAAGTACTTAAAAGTATTTGCAACATGTTTCTTTGAGTACCAAAGGAAGAAGGAAATTTATATTACACATCAATTCTGTGTCTCTTTTCCAGGTAGAGAACATGGATATGGTCGAGCCTGTAGGGAAATCAGCATCCTAGTATAAAATTAGAATGAGAAGTACAGCATGATCCTACCATGCCATTCCTGCAAATGTAAAGAGTTAAAGTCACCAAAGGACACAGATCCCTACAGATTCCTGTTTTATCTTACACTACATTAAAATGGTCAGATTATGCAATCAAACTAAATTCTCTTAACTGATGGCTAATAGAGAAAATAGGGCATTTATAGCCACAAAGAAGTATCACTCAGTTATAAATTAGAACATAGTTATGTCGTTTGTAAGAAGATGGATGAAACTAATTAATGGGAGATGTAAGCAGCATTTTGATGTATGAATTGATAAATATTCACTTAAGAGAAATAAAGATTTCTTTGGAAATAGTAGAAACTGAGATGTATCTTGCAGAAGATGAAAATTCAAAGATTACTTGGGACAAGACAAGAAGTTCTTCATTTCCACGGGCCGTCTTGCTTCCCTTTCTATTTAATTCTCTATAATCTATAAATTTCTTAAGGAGCAAACTTTGAATTACTTTTCGGTGTGTGAAAACTCTGGTATCTCTGGAATCAAAAAGCAATATGAGTTGATTCTGAGGTAAAACCAGGGGAGGGGAATTACCTTTATTCAAGCCAATCTCAAGCAGTAGCCTTATATAGTTACATAATACCTGTGGATTCTATTTTGAAATTTCACCCACACTACCCACCCCATTCCTCGGCCTGTCATTCTGATTGAAGTTTTGATGACTGGATCAGCCAACATAGAGGCTCATTTCCCTTTTCCCCACAGTAGTTATATGATAGTAAAATTTCAAGTCCCATGCTGCCTGTAAGAAAAAGAGCAATACAGCCTGTTCCAACCATTAAAGTCATGAAAACATCAGTGTCTTAGTGTTACAGAGGGAATAAAAAAAGATACAGATAAAGGAAAATTTGTCTTTACTTGTTCAATTTCGAAACAACTGAACATGAGCACAGTGGGAAATATAATAAAAATACATAAACAGTGTTGAGTCCTGATAGATTAAATTTTCAATGAACTGTCAACTATACATGTTTAGGTTATTGTCTATAAACTCTCTATTGCATTTTTTTTCATTTTTGATGTCCCTTTACTTGATTGTTTTTGAACTTTTCTTTTTAATTTTTAGGCAGTGTGTTTAAAAAACACTAGGAAAAAAATCAATAAAGCTCAGCGTTAGGTTTGACACATTGTAAGTAATTCCAAGTATTTAGAAAAATACCCACACTCAAAGAATTTCCTCGTCTATAACAAAGAGGACAGGGCAAAAATGGTCATACATGAGTTTAGAGTGGAAAGTCCCTTTCTCTGCATGTATTAAGTCAGATATTAAAATTGTCATTTTCAGTGCTATCCAGCACACTGAGGCATCACTCTAACCAACGTGAAACAAAATCTAAAATGATTCAGTGCTTGTGACAGTAATTTCCATATCAGAAGAGGGATTAGATAAAGGAAAATCACAACTCACTGTTCTCACTCTACCTACTAGTATTCTTCTCTGGCCTGTCTCTCTGCTACACAGTAATGGCACCCATATTTCCTGTCCTTTCCCCTTGAAGCTCAGGAAGTCTGCCCAAATGTCTCGAGCTAACATGTCGTACACAAAGGTGTTAAAAGTGCTCAATTCACCCCCAGTGAATTTTCTGTTTCATTGTCTCTTTTAAGTTTCAAATTAATATACACCTTCATTCTATGAAAGATTATATTTTATATTGAAATTGAAATTTAGTTTTTCTTAAATATCAGTTGTCACCTAATAAACGATGCCTTCTTGTGCAGTATCATGTGACAAACACACCTAAATACACACAATATGCATGTGTATTTAGGTGTGTTTGTCACACCTAAATACACACAATATGCACATGCACAATATGCACTCAATGTGCACAATACCCATATTAAACATCTAAAGATTCAAAATAATGAAGATTTCTATCTTCACCAATTATGATTCTTTGTGATAACAACTGACATTCTTTCTAGTTCTTTATAAACTATTTATGTAAAATTTATAAACTGCAATCACCCTACTCTGATATAGACTAGAATACACTGTTTCTATTCCTGTACTCTGTCACCTCTTGTTTCTACCAAATCATGCTTCATTATTATCCAAATATTAATGAAAATGTTATTTCTGTTTCCATAACTAGCCTAACATTGTACCCAAAGAGCCTCTTACAGCACATCTGTAACTTTTACAAAGTGTATCCATTGTGGAGTGAAATCTAGTTATCATACAAACACTCGTTTCAACAAAGAAGATTAGCAGTTCCTGAAAGGATCCAGCTGTCAAGCAGATTCTACCAAGGCAAGAAGGCCAGATACCTCAGCAGTTGTTCATTTTTATTTAGATTAAGAATTGCTGAGTAATAAATCGGTAGATATAACAACCACATGAGTAAAATGGGAATGTGCAGCAGCATCTACATCACCAGTTTTGCATGCTTTGCTTTGAACAAGAGCACTGATACAGGATCAGAAACCTCAAAATCTCCCATTCAGAATGGTTAGTAAAGCAATCTTAGTCTATTATCTCAATGGTCAAGACTATCTCAGTGATTGCAAATAGCAAATCAAACAAGCATAATTGTTGATGATAAAACAGCATACTGAAAATTAGTCTGTGATACAACAATCGTATCTTAATTTTCATGTTGCATTTGTTTTAGAGATGGTCTATAGCTATAGATAGCAAGGTATCAGGCTTCGAAGGTTCACAGTTCTCAAATAGAATTTTCTTTGGAGGCTTTTTATCATTTGAGATCATATAAACTTGCAAAGAAATAAGCTTAAATTTCACTTGTTCATGTTTAAATAAACTTGTCAATTTTTTTTTGAATTTTAAGTTTTTAGTCTAAAACTGAGAAGTCTTGATGTATCCTCAAAGATGAGTTGAGTTGGCAGATTAAATGAATAATAAAATAGCTTCTAAAATTTTAAACCCAATACAAACATCTATGGATGTTATTTATACTTTTTTACACCCTATGGAATGGAGAAAAGCTTGAAATAACCTCTATACAATAACCTCACTTTTCCAATTGTGTGAACAATGTCTCAACATTTACTTACTTTAATGATAATATGAATTAACCAAAGATAACACACAAATCATTTAAATTCATGAAATAACTGCTTGAAAATGGCCTTAGAAAATGCACAATTAAAAAGTTTGAAATAAGCAATCAAAAAGAAATGGACTGACTCGTTTTTAGTTATGTAATTTAAGGTATATGACAAAATGGAAATTATTGTGTTAAATGTCATTAAATAGGTAGATAAATGAAGTAATTATTAAATAGCTAATTCAATTATATATATAGCCATTTAATGTATCTACCATGTGTCAAAATATGACATGATTAAAATCAAGGTTTTCATTTATTATAGTTCCCTGCTGTGAACTCCCTTGCAAGGTCTATCAAAACAAATGAAATGGAGTGATAGTGAAGTATTTTATCATTTTTTTCTTAAAATTTATCAGTACATAAACTCCTTGGTTGTGTGCTTTCTCCAAGAGCTTTCATTTAGGCAATCACACTTCTGAGTATGTAATGTAAAATACACTGTCATAATCGGTCAGTCTCTACCTCTCCTACCTAAAAGAAAAAGAAAAATCTGCAAGATTGTAAGTATACAGTTCTGTTTGGAGAACAACAACAACAATCCCAGACATACATATGCATGTCTGCATGGCATATATGTTTAAAAAGCTCATGGTGGCAAGCTAAAATAAAAAAAATAAAATCTGTAGGAAATATTATTTTGCTCACAAAGTGCTATCCATTGAATAGAATACTGAATTAAATGATGCTCTGAATTAAAACTAACTTAAATAGAGAGGAGGATCTGGGGGAGAGGACCGGTGGGTGGGAAGAGGGAGGAGTGAAGGGAGGGGAAAGTGTGATCTGGATGTATTGCATGAGAGAAGAATAAATAAAAAGAATAAAGAAAATATTTTAAAATGAAAATTTGAAACACAATAACTTTTCAGCCCCTTTATATCAGTTCAATCTATTTTTCTGTAGAAGTCTGGTGCTGTTCACGTAGTTACTGCTGGGCTTGTTATTGCCAAGCTAGTCACCTGTAATATATACAGCATTCTGACTTGATAACTTGTTAATAACATACAATCACAATAGTGTATAAATATGCAATATTTTGTGAAATAAATGAGCCACTGAATAAATGAATTAGCAAGAGATAAAAAGTGACAGACCACTCGCTGCATAGATGGATAGGTTGAGGAATAAGTAGTTCCCTTTGCTTTGGACAAATTAAGCAATTTTATTGTTATAAAGCAAACAGGTAAAATATTCAAACTACTTTGCCTGTTAACTTTATTAAATATATCCACATTTGTTCTTCAAATTCAGTCTATCAATCAGAATTTTCTCTGTAACACATATCAAAAATGGAATTTAGGGTAAAACAACATTTTTTTTTAATTCAAGAAATATTGAGCAACCTACAAAGCCTCTGCACAAAGAAAGAAGAGATCAATTGATGCTATTATCAGGGCACTTAAACATTGCTTCTAAAAATGAGGCACTGATGAAAAGGAGTTTAAAAGCTGTTCCCTTAACACCATTCTAAAAGAGTTGATGTTATTTCATTTTTTTCCTCCTCCAAGCTTTCAAAATACTCATGCTGAGATACTGAGATTGTATTTAGTTCGTGAAATTAGTGACATAAAGCTTCTGCAGCCACCCCTATTATCTAGCACAAAGATGCCAAAGCAGAATTGAAACCCTATTATATATATTGCATTAAATTGGTTCCCAGCAGGGCATCTTAATTAAGATGTGCTTATTACCTGGGTCCAGATTAAGTGGCATGGACTGTATCTTAGTCTTTATACTCAGACAGAAAACAGGGTTATCCAAGGCTCCAATTTCCTAATGAAGGCTAATGGCCCATTGCCTTCATGGTACAATGGTGGTAGGGGACTTTTTAATACCCTACCAGACACCATTTTAATTTAATGCTAAGAATGCACATAACCTTATTGCCCTTTCTTAAGTAAATACTTGTAGGACTTTGAACATTACCCTCCTAATAAGGAATTTGAATCAGACTTTGACTTTATGTTGTAGCGATGATATGGTCTAACTGAACCTGGTAAAACTGGCACTGTTCCCTGTATGAACTCTTTACTGTCAGTTCCCTCCTCAGACAGTCAAGGTAGTTCCCCATCTCTTCCCACAAGGTTTATAATTCCTACTTACAATCCCCAATGGAGTTTGGGGGAGGAAGCTATGAGCAACAAAACACTTACAAAGTCAGCAGTTCAACCCCTTGGGTTAAAACCCTGAGCAACTGAGTGCTGAAATTTGGATAACATTTTTATGCTGGATGTAATATATAATTCAATATAAATAGATATTTCAAATATATAGGCTATGATACGATTCTGTTGGTTTTGATATTCTCTGTTTTCATTTTCATTTTGCCATAAAGCACCTCTTACCTAATGCCTGTCAGTGGTAAAACAGGAGAAGGGTTATCTTGGTCGACAAGGAAAAGTAGATGTTAGCAGACAAAGCTACAAGATGCTTTCTCATCCAGGTAGATACTCTTTGGTCCATACTCAGTGACCTGTAAGTAGAATATTTCTTGGCATCTGACATTTTTCACTCTTGGGTTCTTAGGAATGCCTTATCTGACTTAAATATTTAGTGGAAATAATGATTCTAGGAAAATAAACTTTCTGAAAGAGCTAGCACAGTTATATAAATATTTGATGACTCAGTTACTGGTGCAGCAATAATTACACAAGTTGTAATGGTGATTCTCACTATCAGTGATGTCATTCCAGGTAACAGCACTATGCACTTTATGCTTAGAGAATAATAACAACATAAACATAGCCCTGACACTTGGGAAACCAGAGTGTCTCAAGCTGTGCTCATGTTGCAATCAGGACAGCAAGAAACCTGAGCAAGTGCATATGTTTTGACCCTCATTCAGTTACTAGAGTATCAGAGAATATTTGGCACTTAATGCTGTGCCGTGTTGTTCCCATTTGATTGTCTTACCCTGTATAAGACTTGGAGCATGACATGAAGTAATTTAACAACTCAAATAACAGACAATTGGGGAAAAACAAGTTTTATAGGAAGACTGATCACAGACACCTAAGCTGTTCAAAAAAGTATTACCTTGTCATACAACACAAAGTTGAAGATCAAGAAATGGGTGGAGGAAAAGCTGCTTGTGGGAGAATGTCCTTCAGTTCCAATGGCACAGAGTCTATCTTTCATGGTAATGTCATCTTTGCTCCAAATACTAAGATGAGATTTCAAAAACGTATATCTTCAACATTCCCTAGTTTTCAAGAATGGGGAAGCTGAGCTGGCAAGTTTCTCTTTAAAAAAAAAAAAAAAAAAAAAAAAAAAAAAACTCGGCTCCACAGTCTGTGTTACAGTATAGTTTCCCCCCCCTGTCTGGTCACTACTAAAACAGTGTGGTTAAACTCTCCCAACAGAGTATCAAATATATGGATTGTAATTCAAAGACATGGAAAATGACCAAGGCAGAGTTTAAGCCACTTATGATGCAGGCTTATGTTTCTTCCCTGGACAATTTATCCAAGTCAGTCTCAGGCCCCAGGCTTCTCATCATACCCATGTTATCAAGAGTATCTGTTGGGAAAAGAGGCTTTTCTTGGGATGCTTTGCATTCATTGGCTATGCAATTTGCTCTTCAGCATTAGGCATCCACCTCACTCACAGGTGACACTTGTCACTGTCAGGATCTGCTCATACTAGACAGAACTGTGACAATGATGGAATCCTACATATCCTGCCCTGAGTTGAGCAGAGGACTGACGATTGGAAAAATTCACACAATTCCTTTCCTGCCAATCTTTAGCCTTTTTTTTTCTTTTTTTGCCCTGCAGAGATGCATGTATTTTAGAATTTGATGAATCCTTAGAGTATAAAATGTCTACTACGTTATATGTTCTAAAAATACTTTCAACTCACTAATCCTCATACTTCAATTAGCAAACTGATTCATGTAATCATAAATGACCTGGATAATGCGTTGAGTAGACTTTCTCTTGAGTTTTCTATTTTTCTGATAACAATCTTACTGTCAATAATTCACCTAGCCACTATTATGCTCTTTAAAAAAATGTAAAATTATGTTCAGACCATGATCAAATGTAGAATAAAATGAACACACATTTAAATCTTTTTCAATGGATGATATATGATGCATCAATGTAAACATCTGTCTTAGACAGGGTTTCTTTTCCTGCACAAACATCATGCCCAAGAAGCAAGTTGGGGAGGAAAGGGTCTATTGAGCTTACACTTCCAGGCTGCTGTTCATCACTAAAGGAGATCAGGATTGGAACTCCAGGTCAGGAAGCAGGAGCTGGTGCAGAGGCCATGGAGGGATGTTTCTTACTGGCTTGCTTACCCTGGCTTGCTCAGCCTGCTCTCTTATAGAACCCAAGAATCACAGCCCAGAGATGGTATCACCCACAAGGGGTCTCGCACCTTGATCACTAATTGAGAAAATGCCTCGCAGATGGATCTCAGGGGGGCACTTCCCCAACTGAAGCTCCTTTCTCTGTGATAACTCCAGCCTGTGTCAAGTTGACACACAAAACCAGTATGACAACATCTTTCTCTTTCAGTGTAATGAATAAAAAGACACAAGCAGCATGTATTTGTCTGAATTTCCTTGTTTTTTTTTTGTTGTTGTTGAGTTAGTTAACTAAATACAGGGCATCTCTCATATATGGTCTCAGGCATCACAGACTGCTTTAATTTAGGGATTAGGTCTTGTCAGATTTTTCTGTTTTCAGAAAGACTTCTCTATGATCTGACATTACTATAATACCAAAAATGAAACAAAATTACAAGCCAACTAAAAGTATAAGAGGGCTTAGTTGTGAGATATTCCATTATAGATTTAACAATGGGAGGTTCATACAAATTAGAGATATGGTTATAAAAGAGGTGAATCACTTAAAATACTAAAAACATAATTTAGCAAATTGATACTCAGAAAAGACATATTCTACGAAAAATACACAGATGTATTAAAATGAACCTCTACATAAGGAGTGTTTTCTGTTTTTTCCAACTTTCTTAGAAACCCTACATTCTGAAAAATCCACACATCTGCAATGTTACTTAATACCAGTCTTCTTGTGTTTGTCTTCAGTCTGCAAATACACCCACGAGTACAAGGATGCACTATATACTCCAATCATTTTTTTCTATGAGATATAAACCCCAGATAGAGTCTGACATAATAACCAGTCAGGGCTTTCTCTAGCACTTAACACAGAACTATCTTCACTTTCAAATTCAGATATAGAAGAGAGTTTCATATTTTAATTTCAAGTAGAATGCCATACTCTGCTCTCCCAGCTGAGTTTCTTGCTCTAGAAGAGATATTGAGTATAAATCAGTTCCAGGGAAGGATGGCTGGGATATGAATCTGAACAGTCTTTTCATGTCCTTAGGAGTTTATACAAAGAGATCTTTTTTGTTGATTCAGATTATGCACACACAAGATTTGTTCATGACTTCAGCAAAATTTTAAAATGGAATTTTTGAAATTGGGAAATATTTCTGTGTATTTCATAAGGTTGCTTTTATGGAAGTCTTTTGTTTTTCCCTTCATTTATATCATTTCAATCAATATACCTTACTGGTTGCATGGAGAAGAAATGCCCAACTTTGGATTGTACATTTCATTTCCTACATTTAGGATTTTTTTTATCATAAACAACACCTTTCTGAGCCCCATTAATTCCATTTTTGGAATTTACCTTAAAATAAGATAAAAAGTCAAGAAGTTAGTAGCTCCTGCCTAGTCATCCAGTCTTGGAGATTATTGATAGGACAGAACTGTTCATAAGTGCCAGGAAGAAATCAGGTTTGTGCTCCAAAAATCAGAGACTGAAAGGGAGAGAGGTATTTATGATTCATGGCACAGGATGGGAGGAGTTTGGATGGGTATTTGAACATGGTAAATGTGGAGGCAAGTGGAAGACAAAGAGATTGTGAAAATTTTTAAGGACCAAAGAGCATTAAAGAGCATTTGGCATTTTAAATCATATGAAAAAAATTATTGATAACATCGCAAGACTTTTGTTGATTAAAATTGCATTTATAATCTTACTTCTAAGTTAGAATATATATATATAACTCAATCTTTAAGAGAAGAGCTACATCTAGGGATCACGGAGCATTTTTACTTGTTTGTGTTTCCTGTTAGTATGTGACTGATTTGTTCACCTTTTACTATTTAGCTACTCTGAGGATTTCATAAAAAGATCTGCCCAGTTTTATATTATCCTTTCAGGTGTTTTTCTATTATTTTCATAGTCAATATCCTGCACAAAGATTGAATTGAAACAGTACTCTTGACAATGGTGCAAGACTAAGCCTTGTTAGGACACAACCAAAAGCGTAGAAAAAATGTAAAATATACAGCCTTGGAA